>NC_051158.1:95104802-95404802 GCF_013339745.2 Dermacentor silvarum
CACAGCGGTGGAAACGCAATGTGGTGTCCACGGTTCCTGTTCGTAAAAAAAAAAAAAAAAAATATATATATATAATATTAATATATATATTATATATTATATTATATATATATATCACGCCCCAGGCAAGCGGGGTGCAAGTCGCAATGAGTGCAACCACACGCGCTTGGCGCTCGAACGTGGAACCTCAGGTACGTCTGCTCTAGAGTTACCGTCTGCTCGAGGCATTTCAGAAGCGACGCGCCGACGAGCGCGCCACCCAGCGTTGTCATGAAATTGGCGCTCAGTGGCCGTCCGTCGCGACTCGCGCTCCTACGAGTACGCGCACTTCTCGCGCTCCGCGATTCCCGCCATTTTATGAACTTTGACGTTCTGCAGTTGTACCCACGGTGGTTGTACCTTTCGAGATGGCAGGTGTAGTGTGTTTAGCCATCTTAGAAACAGGCGAGCGTAAAAAGCTCGTGCTGCCGACAGGAGCCTATGCAGAACTTCTGGCGGCTTTGGCGCCATTTGTGCCCGTCAACGAGAACACACTGGTGAGTACCTTGAATATCTTGACTGCTTTGCATTTGGGTGTGATGGTTAATATAGTGTCACTTCCGTAAGTAGTCATGGTTGGAAAATTACAAGCAACGTGACGAAACGCGGACAGCTACAGAGGGACTCAGAAAAAGACAAGACAAGCGCTTTTTGTATCTCTTTTTCTATGCATGTGCGCGCATTTTTTCTCGCTGCTTGTAACTTCCCAAGCATGAATGCATGCCAACTCGGAACTTTCGGTACTTTTAGTACAACTATTATGGACTGAAAAAACGAAGGCGCCCGTACTTTCGATACGGTACTTTCGATGTGTGTTTCTTCGTCTTAGTTTCTTTTTCGCACCACAATATACTTATGACCATCGCTGCACTAACCCACTAGTTGAAACGAAGAGCATGTACATCCTTCGCGTTATGAGGTTTGTCTACACGTAGTATATTTACATGCGTAAGCGTAATTTTCCGAACGTGAAAAAAATTTAGTACTACCCAGAATTGACACGTGCTTCAGCGCAATGCAAGGGGGTTCACTTAATTTGAGCCAAAAATTAAAATATGCACATGCTACGTATCTGGACAGAACCAAGTTAAAGTTGTTTGCTGTCTCTTGGAGATTGATTATTTATGCATTCGGACTAATTAGATAATTGGTCTTAATCAACTTCCTAATTATAGTCATATGAAAGGTGTAAGTGAGAAAATTGTAGAG
This sequence comes from Dermacentor silvarum, assembly GCF_013339745.2. NCBI lineage: Eukaryota > Metazoa > Arthropoda > Arachnida > Ixodida > Ixodidae > Dermacentor > Dermacentor silvarum. The sequence goes on from NC_051158.1 coordinate 95,106,051, forward strand.
CAACATGAATAACTCCCGATACAGCTTTCTGTTGCTCAATACGTGGTAGTACATAAAAGTGCTTTTCCGAGTGTGAAAGATGCCCGCGAATACACGCAAAGTGCCTCGAGCGGCCAGTCGCGCGGCAATTTTGCGTGCATTCGCTGGCTTCTTTCACGCTCGGAAAAATACCTTTATGTAGCCCGTATTGAGCAACAGAAAGCTGTATCGGGAGTTTTTCATGTTGCTCTACATTTTTTTCGTTTAGACCTTTCATCTAATTATAATAATTGATAAGCATATGAAGGCATTACCTAATTACGCAGATGCAAAAGATCTCAGTATCTCCCAGCGACGTGGCATTTGCATATTCTTATTTGCTCCAGCTACGTGACACACCTTATTGTGGGTGTGTGTGTGTGTGTTGTGGTGTGTGTGTGTGTGTGTGTGTGGGTGTGTGTGTTGTGTGTGTTGTGTGTGTGTGTGTGTGTGTGTGTGTGTTGTGAACGAGAAGAAAGGAAACTGAGGGGCCCGACCTTTATTAGTCATATCATAAGCCAACAAGACAGCATGGGGGAAATTACTTGCCCTTATTGAGTCAAAGAAATGATAAATTAATGAAAATAAAAATGATGAAGAAACAGCTACAACAGTTGTTTTTATATATATCTTTGTTGGCTTCTTATTATATATATATATAGATATATAATTCTAATATAATTGCTACTTCAGTGCTCTGGATTTTCTGCTTTATCAAGGTGCTCTCCTGAGCCTCTGGTGCATGACACATGACCACACTAAAACTAATATTAATAGCATGCAACATGATGTGACACTCTTTGCATGCCCTTATTCATCCCCGATCAATAAATCACGTGCCACTCAGTCGCATGTTGTAAGTAGCTACACTGTTTTGTAGGTCTTGGATAATTTTTGAGTTTAGCTATTACATGGATAAAAATATCAATAGGAAACTGCACCATCAGCTCAGGAAAAAGTGATAGGAGGTTGTAACGTAACAATGTGAGTCTATACCGTATGTAATATGTTTCTTCTTGCTCATCTGCTCCTTTGGGCTGTGAGCAGGCTGCACCAATAGGCACTGGAAGAGCTGTAATAGTATTTGCGCACCCAAGAAACACTGATATTTATAATTAAAATCCCTTGTTCAGCTCCAGGTCCACGACGACGATCTGGATGACTTTATTGACCTGGAGGCAGATGTCATAATTTCCTCCAAGGCGAAGATAAAGGTGGCAAGAAAAACAGTGCCTCATACAGATGTGAGTGTATTCTACTGAAATAGAAGGCAAGCAGCCACCAGGGAAGTGTCTTTAAAGCATGCGACCGTTTAATTGTTCGAGTCTCCTCAGTGTGCCAAAAATTGCAAAATTGACAAACAGTTAAAAGCGCACAGCCTTCATTTCATACGGTGCATGGCATTGTTTGTGGAAGAGTTCAGACAGCAACCTTTAACTACGTGTCAAAAAGCTATTGATCCAATTCACCCATATCCTACGACCCGGTAAGGAAAAAAGTTAAAAGGCCCTTCATCAGGTCAGGGCAATGCAAATGCACAATCCTGGTGTGTAGATCACACACTTAATGTGTTTGTGAAGTATCAAACCACTACATGCTGCAAAAAACAGTTAAAACTTGAATTTAAAGCTTGTGCGCCTTCCTTTCAAGCACTTTTTGCCAGAGAATGAAAATCACAGGCTTAAACATCTCTACATCAGAGGCATTGCATGTAATGTTGCCGACTATGACATGTGACTTCGGTAAATCATTTAATGCAGAACGTGGAAAAAATGTAATTGTAACTGCGGTGCACTGCAATAATGGACGAGAAAAAATAATAAAGGATGCGATACTTGTAATGGAAACGTGACATCTCCTCGACTTAGTTGTCAGAGGAGACAGAGAAGGAATGTACATTTTGTAGAGGCATTCAGATTCAAGGGAGTCAGGATGTGGAGCTGTTAATTCCCTTCAATCTGCACCTGATGCAGGTGCAGATTCAGATTTAGGTGTCAGGTTCAAGTAATCCATAGTTTGTTCCTCTTTGCTATACTACATAGAATTTGGCTGACTCTGCAGACTTGCTAGCTTGTCATGCTACTTGGTATCAGTAGTGTTTGCTATTGTGCTGGTATTAGCTGGTGCATCTTGCATTTAAAAGGGATAATATTCTTTTAGGCCAAGTCAGGTTTTCAAGCAATTTCAAATACCTTGCTGCTACAGCTCACATGTCTAACTATAATTTCGAAGGGTGGCTCGGCGTCGCATTCACGAACGCCTATTCCTTCCGCATTGGAATGGCTGACAGCCCTGCTTGCGACAACTGTGGCCGCGAGGAGACAATCAAGCACCTACTCTGTGACTGTCCCCGCTACAATGTGGCAAGAAAAGTGCTCGCGACTGCGCTTGAAAAACTGGACAATCGCCCCCTCACAGAAGAAAAAGTTTTAGGACACTGGTGTAGACGGACTTCGGCACTCAAGGCCTTAAGGGCTCTGCTGAAGTTTTTAAAGGCTTGTGAATTGTGCGACCGGCTTTGAACGTTGTAGCGCGTAGGTCGCGTTATTGCGCAAATTTCTTACTTCAATGTTTTTTTTTCCCTTCTATCATCTTTATTCCCTTTGCCCTTTCCCCAGTACAGGGTAGCAAGCCGGTATTCACACTGGGCTAACCTCCTTGTCTTTCTTTCTCTTTCTCTCTCTCTCTCTCTCGAAGGGCTGTAATTATTATTACCAGCACCACAAATGGCTTTGTTGCAATATGCTTGAAGTTATTTAAAGTACAGCTTAGGGGGTGAAGTGGACATTGATTCTTTCATTGGAGGACCTCTGTTAGTGTACAAATCAGAAACAGTTTCTACAGGAAAGCATGATTGCTATGCAGTGCACGAGCCCCGACACCAGCTGCTCAAATGCATCTGACAATGCTGGTCCCACTGATGAGCTTGTTGGTCTCAGGTAAGAGCTGGTACTTCATAGAAAAAGCACTGAAAGACCCTTTGTAATTCACTGCAGCTAAAAGCAGTTACTATTTTGTGAACTTAACAATAACAATGCTTTTCAGTGATGGCTCCTCTATCATGGAGGTGCATGTGCCACTTCACAAGCAGTTTGACTATTTGGACTTCAAATTGCCATCATTCGGCCCATACGAAGAGGTCTTACAGCGGAAAGAGCCCGTGGGGGGTCCGGTGAGGCGGGCAATCATTAACCGCCTTTTTCAAGCGTGTTTCGAGATAGCATGGTAAGCAGTGCTTTTGCATTAACCTAATGTCTGGTCCCATGTTATGTCAACTGACATAGAATTTGGCCTCCAGCCCCACCTGTTAAGGACCGCAGTGATTGCAATCACACTGGTCCCTAATGTTGATTACTGGTGGACTTTTTTATTGTAGAATTATTAGTTCGAAGCACCTGGTGCCAAATAATATTTTTATAGGTCTTACTGGTATCCGTCTGGGGCGACTGAATTTGGCAATAAACCAGTTGTACCACTAAATAAAAAAATAATTTCACTAGATTAATGCTGATAGAAAGCACAGCTATTTCTGGTGGTAAACCTTTTGTAGTAAGCCTCTCACAGTGCTGCTGAGGCTGCTGTCGCGGTACTGCTGCCTTCTTTTTTTCATCAAACAAGAGAAAACAGGCTCCCATCATAACAGTCGTTAGAGCATTTATCTTCCTTGTCAAGGCAGGCAGTGTGAATCATAGCACTAACGCCTCATGTCTATTTTTCTTTCTTCCAGTGTCAACTTTTTCTTTTTTTTTTTCTTTTGCGTAAGTGGTATATTACAGCAAAAAATTTAACTTCTCATGCAGTGTTTTAGTGGTGAATCGAGATATGAAAACTAATGTTTATAAAACTGGGGCAGCTGTTGACCTTAGTATAGCATGATATTGCAGACACGTATACTCCCTATAAGGCGAAGTTATGACAGCTATAGCTTTCACATTTAGCCTCGGGTAGTTTTCACACATTTCTCCACTATCTTCTAGTGGTTTTGGTTGTACTAACACTTCCCATAGCTTCCTTCAAGTTCTTCTTGCTTTTTTTAGTTTTAAGATATGCGGTAAACAAAGAATATATAAATGCTTTTTCTATAGTCAGAAAAACTACTAAACTTCTTTGTATATGCTGTGCAATAGTGAAAATACTCAACTAGTTCTTACTAGGTGCAGTGGTTTATTAGCGGATTCCCAGCTGCAACAACTAGTGAACCAGGTGGAACTGCTTATTTAGTGCAGGGAATTGCCTAAAGAACCAGTTGAACTGGTAAGCAATTTAAATCTGAGTGCCCAACTCATATTGCAATACCAACCGTCTCAAGGCTCGTTGCAAAGTGCAGTTATCGCATAGCCGAACAAGCTCTAGGCAACTACAGTGAAAATATTCTTTGACATTGCAATGAACACAAGGCAGTCCACAGCACAAATGAATAAGAGGCTTTTGAACACAGTGCTATGCTGACAATTTTGTTGTGTACTAGACTATCAGGAAATCCATTGCAAATTTATGTAACCCGAAGGGTGAACTGAAGCGCACATTTTGGGACAGAATGCAACAGGCCAACTATTCAGGAGGGTACAACTGTTTTCATTACTGGGTGTTCCAGTGAACACTTTAAAAATTTTTTAAAGGTTGCCTGGGGCACATAGCACAATTCTAGTTCATGAGCTGGTCTACTCAGAGGCGGACATTGCTTGCACAAAAAATTGAAAGGCATAATCGACTAATTAACTACTTTCTTAACAAACATTGTTTTATGTATTCAAGCACAAAAGTACCTGGAATGCCAATGCATTTCTCCGCAAATTTCGGGAATCAATATCTTGAAACTGGTGTCATCCTGAGAATTCGTTCCAAGTGAATCCGCCTTTCGAATGCCACGGCTAGAATTTGTAAATTGCAATATGGGCCATACAGTAACTAGTTAAACTTAATAAGGGCACTTTTGTTACTTAGTCGATTAGGCATTTCTATTTTTTTTGCATGCCCGCCTCTTCGAGTAGACCAGCTCATAAACTAGAATTGTGCGATCTGCCACAGGCAACCTTTAAAGATGTTTCTAAGTGTACGCTGAAACACGCTGTATACTGCCTGCAGTAACATTCCAATACCAAGAAAAAAGTGCTGAGCCCAGATAAACAGAAGCACTTATTCTCAAGCTAGCTGGTTCATTACTAAAGAGCAAAACAACTACACAAAAAATCCACACAATAAGGAACATATAAAGTGTCACTGATATGATTACTGATGCCTTTCACCGCATTAAAAAAACGTGAAAGACATCCGGCGTAGTCATTACAAATATGCCAGCCTAGCTTCTTTGGCTCTTGCTAATGAAGAAATTTAGTCGCTAGATGTATATTTGGGTGGCTATTGTGTGCATTGCCTTGTCCAAGTGCTGCTATGTGGGCGTAGTTTTTATAGGTATGTGTTATGCTACTGCAGGCAGCTGCATAATAATGTGGCTATACTGTTGTGAATAAAATAAATTGGAGGGTGGCATCTTTTGGTTCCACGTACATTTGTCCCCGTATTCTTACACCACAATGCAATGTCACACACAAGTTCTGCTTCTGCAAGGTGACTTGCAGGCAGAATAGTCTACCTTAAAACGTTTTAATGTAAATGCCAAAGAGTAGTAATTGAACAAGCCAGATAGCCCCTTTAGTCACGAATTATGATCAGCTGTCGATAAATGTATGAAATTTACATGATTTCATGCCAAGGTGCTGCAGACACCATTAAGAACAAGTCAAGGTGGTAGAATGACTACATTTTATTATGAGTTGCCATAATTACAGTGATTAAGTATTTATTTATAGTGCACTCATTAATGTGTTTCTTAATAAATATAATTGAATGACTAGCATGAATTACTTGCGCAATTATTGGTTGCACGCATTACTAGAAAGAAAAAAAAAGTTCGCAATTGCATGCTACAGAAACGTCCCCTATTGCACTTCCCATCAAACATTGTAGTGCCTTTTCCAAAGCGATTTTTGGTAGCGATAGATTTTCTTCAGAAGTATAACAGAGGTACTTGAGGTAAGAAGAACGTTCAATTTATCTTAAGCTTAATTTTTGTGATCTATTCCTTGCCACAACTGCACAAATATGGCAAAAATAAGTCGTGTCTACAAATGTGTAGACCGTGACTGAAGGGGATATGTTGCATGCCCTTAACAGAGGTGTAGTGCACCTGCATCCTGCGTTTCATAAACAGCTTACTGCATTGCCTGTCTATGTGTGTATGTTTAAATGCTTGCATTCATGGATGTAGGAAACTGAAGTTGCGTGGTGTATTTCGTGAGTTCCTTTAAAATACAACCTTTTGTCCTACATGAATCTTTTTTTTTTGGCTTGGAAATAGAGTGGTTTGCAGGTTGGCCTAAGTTGAGTGAGGGGCTGATAATCAGTTATCATTTCTTTCAACCATTTATAATGTACATAAGAAATAATCATTGCATTAATTGGTTTTCTGAAGAATCTTTACAGCTTTTAGTGCTTTCCTGAGATGTTTTCTGGCTGTACTGATAATACATATTGATACATCTCTTGTGTATAGGTATCCTTCTAAGGAGCTTTATTGCACTGCTGTGGAGCAACTAATTCAAAAATATCCACACTTGCGTGACAATGTGAAGAAAGGCAGTGGCATGGTGAGTGTAAAACTTTTCCCATCTTTCCCTTCCCATTTTAGTACATAGGTGCCTCATTGAGGCGTTATGCAGTGGTTCTCACAGCTGGATTGATGTGGTGTGGCAGAGCTCATTGCAGGGTTTTATAAGGGCAACAAGAAGGAAGATGTGCAGTTTTTAAAAATGCAATGATGAGATAACGATAGGCATTAATGATTCGGTGTTTATGAAACTAGGAAGCCTAATTCAGGAACCTTGAATATTGTGTAACTTCACTCAGGCACCTGAAATAGCTGAGTCTTTTTATGTAATATGCAACAAGCTGAGATTATATCCAGGAAATGAATAGAATATATCGAAATCCGGGAAACTCATGTTACAAAGTTCAAATCTCTGGTGGTGTTCTGATACCATACAGCAGTAAAAGCTTCATGGAGTTCTCAGTGTTATGTATCCTGTGTGCACTTACACAAGTAAGAGAAGGAAGATCCAACAGATTGAAATGGTAGAAACATAACTAGTACTTAAAATTTTTTTTATGCACAGTAACATTATTATTATTTGTTTTGAAAACATACCGGGTGTTTCAGCAAACACTTTCAAAAAATTTTAAAGGTTGCCTGTGGCATATAGCACAATTCTAGTTCATGAGCTGGTCTATTTAAAGATGCGGATATTACTTGCACAAAAAATTGTAATGCTTAATCGACTAATTAAAAATTAACTAAATAAGTTTTCAACTAATTACCTTATGGCCCATATTGCAGTTTACAAACTCTAGCCGTGGAGCTTGCAAGATGAAATCACTTACAACGAATTCTCTGCATGACACTCCTTTCAAGATGCTAATTCCCGAACTTTGCAGAGAAATGCATTGGCATTCGAGTTACTTTCATGCTATAATGCATACAACGACGTTTTGTGAGGAGAGTAATTGGAACGCCAATACATTTCTCCGCAACGTTCGGGGAATAATATCTTGAAACTGGTATCATCCTGAGAATTCGTTCCAAGTGGATCCGCCTTACGAAATGCGGCTAAATTTGTTAATGGCAATACGGGCCACAAGGTAATTAGTTCAAAAACGTAATTAGTTAATTTAAGTTAATTAGTCGATTATGCATTTCAGGTTTTTGTGCAAGTAATGTATGCCTCTTTGAATAGACCAGCTCATGATCTAGAATTGTGCTATCTGCCACAGGCAACCTTTAAAAAATTTTGAAAGTGTTTGCAGAAACACCCTGTATATACACTAGACAGGAAAGGGATGCGTAAATCAGACTGGCAACTGTCACCGGAAGGGGCACAACACCTGCCTACTCTTCGGAAAGCAGGAGACAGCAACATAGAATTGGAAGATAGGAAGAAGGGGATGGACGAGAAAAGAAAGAGAAAGATGACGCATCTCAAAGAATTAGGTAGAACACACACAATACAGGTCACACATAGTAGGGCCGGTCACTGCAGGTCACGCCACTAAATAATATCGAAATGAAAAAATAGTGTCTGGGTTCATGTCACCTGAAAACAGAAATAGGCTACAAACGTGAACCTAAGATAGATTCCTTTAGAAAAACGAGAGTGTGATGCACCTGATCGCGTCGAAACGCACAACCACTGGGGAACAAATACTTGTTGAGTGTCATACACTGCAGGTCAAGAAGGTGACAGTCTCTCACAAGCGACGTGCGCTGCGCAATGGAAGCAGGACACTCCAATATCAACGTACACGATGGACTGGCCACATGTCCTTGTCAGTATAATTGTTTGCACCCGTTCACACAGCCAACCCTTGGCTTGAGTAGTTGTGCTCTAATGCGACGAGGCAAGCCTTGATCACGGGGTGGAAACATTACATTTGTGAAACATTGGTCTGGATGCTCCTTGAGTAGGTTTTGACAAATCAGCAGATGAGCGTCATCAATCTAGCACAACATTTCAGGACAGGCACTGCGGTTATGGGCGCAAGTAAAGCCAGCCGAACAGCCTCGTTATTTCTGGCGATCTCTGTGTGAAGGTATCCATTGGGCAATGAGAGATGTCATATGAGACAATTTTGTTGGCAGAGTCAGTAATGCTGTGCACAACTGGACAGTCAATCTGCCTGCGTTGTAATCTGCTAAGGGCAGCGCGAGAGTCCGTAAAGATGGCAATCTTTACACTTACACAAGTAAAAGAACCAAGATCCAACAGAATGAAATGGTATAAATAGAACGAGTACCTTTAAAAAAATTGTGATGCGCGGTAACAGGTAACGGGCTTTTGTTTTAGGTATTCATACATATTTCTTTAGCCAACTGGAATTCATGTGTGCTGTTTTATGCACTAAAGTAACGAAAGTTATGTCTTTTATGCATCTTTGTTCAAATAATCTATAGGAATCATGGAAAGTAGCCTTGAAGAATAAGTTCAAAAACAACAGGAAGAAGGCAGTGAACGTGTCTACAGAAATGCAGGCCGTTCGGGCCCAAAGCTACCGCAAGAGTCCCAGGGAGCCAGTGGTAGAGGTGGCGAACAAGAAGCTGTGCCGCCTCTCTGTTAGTATTTGTTTATTATTTTTGTTTTGTTTTGCATGCAACTCTGAAAAATGCCGGTAAAGTGTTGTCAGTGGTGCACATGTTTTGGCTGTTTGTTGTTTCACTGATATTTTTCTTTTAAGTATCAATGTTTCGTCACTGAGGTGCTGGTTTTACATATTGCAGGACAACAATGACCTAATTGTTTACGGGGAGACCCTGGAGTCGCGACAGAAACATAATGAGTGGCTGCAGGACAATTTTTTAACAGCTGACGCAGAAGATTTGCGGCCACGTCTGCTCGCGACGGCCAAGGAACGACACGAGTGTCTTCGGCAAATCACGTTGTCGGAGGCACTTCTGCACTATCCCTTCCTCGCAACAGAACACTCGGTATGCTTATATTCAACATTTTCATGCCAGTCATGCTAATCATGATGGTCTCTGTTTTCAGCTGCTGATGGAGTTCAATATATTGTTCAAACGAACAATAGTGGACAACATTCAGCACGGCTGCAGCCGTCTGTGCAGCATCATTCTGGAGCACGGGGAGCAGGACGAGGTTGTAAGATTCTCTGCCATGGCTTCTGGTAATTTTATGTGTTGCTATTTTTTATAGATTTTCAGTGTTGACAAAACTACTGCTACTCCTTTCAGGGATCAACCATTTTTCTATGTACATGAGTTGCAATATACTAAATCTTTTGCATAATTATTTTATTAACTTAAGCTAAAAATACCCAGAGCAAGTAACTTCTTTACTATTTCACATGCAGGCTACAACAGGTTTTTTTCAAGCTGTAGAGGATTAACCACTATGAGAGAGCATGCCGAGTTTGTAGGAGCCTGCTTAATGCAACTTCATGTGATGATTCTGATTGGTAACTGTCTTCTAAAGATGTAGTTCTGGCACCACACTGCATTTTCTAATTCAAAATTAGAAATCTGCACAAGGTTACTAATATCCGGATTGGATTCCTGAACACTAAGAATGAGTTGTTTTCTTTGTAGTAGGGTTTTCACTTGGGCTTGTTGGTTTTCCATTAAGACCGTGTATCATTGTGCGCAAAACGACATGGACACAAGAGGGAACACGTATAACACACACGAAGCACAAACTATCAACAGATTTATTGCGAGAAGACATGACCTTTTTATACCTTGCCACAGGCAGCACAGCGCATGACACCAAGGGCGGAACCACACCGACACAAAAATCAACACGCGCGTGACGTGCTATTCAAATACGCTATTTCCTTAGCTGATGGGGTGATAGAGGCCATGCTAATACATTTATCTTTTAAAGTTGTGATGCAGTGGGCCTCAATAATGAGTCGTGTCATCTCATGTTCGACTTTTCAATGATCATGCACTCTTTGAAGATTGGTCTACAGCCGCATTCATCACAATGAAGTGCCAGCCACCCTCCCGTCTTGTTATTTACGTTGTTAGCATGCTCGCGGAGCCGGTCGTTGATGCAACGGCCCGTTTGTCCGACATAAAACGCTTACATGATAAAGGTATCTTATATACTACGCCGACACTGCATTTCACCCATTCGTTTTGGTGATTCTTGCCACATGCTTTCTTTTCTTTCTTGTTCGGGTTAGTAATTTTGCAAATTTTTCCAAGCTTATTCGGCGCGGAAAACACGACTCGAACGTTAGCTTTTTGGCCGATCTTCTTGATGTTGTGCGACACTTTATGGATGTATGGGATTACAGTGAACTTTCTTTTTTCTTTCTCCATCTCTTGGGAGGTGGGGACCACAGTGGAGCCAGATGCCCTGATATTCTTAAGTTGCTTCTCCGCTACGGACACTAACAGGTGCCTCGGGTAACCTGCTTCTAAAAGGCGTGAAGTTTGCTGGCCCAAACTTCGGCTCGTCATGTGTGGGCAAGACTTTTCCAGGGCGTTTTTTAGGCAGAGATTGGCGATTGCCCTTTTTATTAGTTTTGAATGGGCTGATTTGAACGGGAGGAGGGGTTTGTTTGCTCGTGGTTCATAGCTCCAGCACACGTGGTTTTCTTTAAAAGCGAACCTGACATCAAGAAAACGAATGTTGTCTTCAGTTGGAAGTTCATGGGTGATTTGCAATGGATACAGGCATCTCTCTGCGATACCAAGAACTTTTGCGGATTCTCGGCTAAAATCTGTCGGGTCACACTCTAAAAGAAATAAAAAATCGTCTACGAATCGGAACCCTTTAACCACCTTAGTGGGTCGAAGTTCAGTGACTAACGACTTGTCAAGCTGTGATAAAAATAAATTGCTTAGGACTGGTGCTATGCAAGAACCTATGCAGATGCCTTTTGTCTGTAGGTAGTATCTGTCCTCCCATTTGATGAAGGTGGATTTGAGATAAAACTGGAGAAGTTCCAGAAATTGTTCATTTGAAATACCGGACTCATTCTGAAAAGCAACCCCTCCAAATGCGTCAATAGCCTGGTCCACGCATCTTAACAAACCTTTATGTGGTAAACTGTAGTATAGGTCGGTGATGTCAACAGAAAAACCTTTAAGATTTTTCACTGGGTGTGAGTTAATGAACCGTAACACCTCGTTGGAGTTCTTAATGAGCAACGGGTCGTCAACTGGTAAAAGTTCCAGTTTTTTCTGCAAGAACCTGGCCATTGCCTTCTGCCATGTGTCGTGCTCAGACACAATGACCCTAAGAGGGGCGTCTACTTTGTGGGTTTTAACTGTGAAGAAAACTTCAAGATGGATCTTGCAACTCCTATCTATGCTTTTCTTTAGCTGTGCAAGGTTAAGCCGCGAACATATTTTCTTAGCTTCGCTTTTTTGTTTCTGCATGGAAATTTCTTCGTGACTCTTAAAAGACTTTTCGATGGCTTGTCTGGCCTTTTCACTGAAGGTGCCGGAGGTTAAAACTGCGAATCCCCCTTCTTTATCGGCCTGCAGCACACATAATTCATTATCTACTAAGTACCGCACCACGCGTTTTACAGGAAGCGAAGGGGCTGTCTGCTTACATTGGTTTAGAATGTCCACACCTTGGGAAATGCAGTTCCGGGCTTCGTCATCGGGAGCAAAATGGGAAACCTGCCGGACGTAGGAAAGCAGATCCGGTGGTGTTGTTTTGTCTTGTACGGCGAATTTTGGTCCGAGGCCTAGCACTCGACGCACGTCATTCGGCAGATACACTTTTTCAGGAAGATGGACAGGGCAACTTGGTGTAGGTCGTTCCTTTCGAACATGGTTCCGGAGCTGTCTCAGTTGCAGCTGCCACAAAAATTCCGTGGTACGGTCTGCGATGAGCTGAAATTCCCTCAGGATGCTGTTTGCCCTGGGTATAGGCGCTGTCTGGTGTATTTGTACAGACAGGTATTGTCTGTAGAGCCGGGCTTGCCGCAGCGTCTCGGACCTAAGGATCTTGCACACTCTGCCACCGTGTCCTGCCGACGGGGAGAATCTTCCGAAAAGAGCTACGACATCTTCTGGTAGTATGCGGTTCCTTATGACGCTGCGGCAAGCCCGGCTCTACAGACAATACCTGTCTGTACAAATACACCAGACAGCGCCTATACCCAGGGCAAACAGCATCCTGAGGGAATTTCAGCTCATCGCAGACCGTACCACGGAATTTTTGTGGCAGCTGCAACTGAGACAGCTCCGGAACCATGTTCGAAAGGAACGACCTACACCAAGTTGCCCTGTCCATCTTCCTGAAAAAGTGCATCTGCCGAATGACGTGCGTCGAGTGCTAGGCCTCGGACCAAAATTCGCCGTACAAGACAAAACAACACCACCGGATCTGCTTTCCTACGTCCGGCAGGTTTCCCATTTTGCTCCCGATGACGAAGCCCGGAACTGCATTTCCCAAGGTGTGGACATTCTAAACCAATGTAAGCAGACAGCCCCTTCGCTTCCTGTAAAACGCGTGGTGCGGTACTTAGTAGATAATGAATTATGTGTGCTGCAGGCCGATAAAGAAGGGGGATTCGCAGTTTTAACCTCCGGCACCTTCAGTGAAAAGGCCAGACAAGCCATCGAAAAGTCTTTAAGAGTCACGAAGGAATTTCCATGCAGAAACAAAAAAGCGAAGCTAAGAAAATATGTTCGCGGCTTAACCTTGCACAGCTAAAGAAAAGCATAGATAGGAGTTGCAAGATCCATCTTGAAGTTTTCTTCACAGTTAAAACCCACAAAGTAGACGCCCCTCTTAGGGTCATTGTGTCTGAGCACGACACATGGCAGAAGGCAATGGCCAGGTTCTTGCAGAAAAAACTGGAACTTTTACCAGTTGACGACCCGTTGCTCATTAAGAACTCCAACGAGGTGTTACGGTTCATTAACTCACACCCAGCGAAAAATCTTAAAGGTTTTTCTGTTGACATCACCGACCTATACTACAGTTTACCACATAAAGGTTTGTTAAGATGCGTGGACCACGCTATTGACGCATTTGGAGGGGTTGCTTTTCAGAATGAGTCCGGTATTTCAAATGAACAATTTCTGGAACTTCTCCAGTTTTATCTCAAATCCACCTTCATCAAATGGGAGGACAGATACTACCTACAGACAAAAGGCATCTGCATAGGTTCTTGCATAGCACCAGTCCTAAGCAATTTATTTTTATCACAGCTTGACAAGTCGTTAGTCACTGAACTTCGACCCACTAAGGTGGTTAAAGGGTTCCGATTCGTAGACGATTTTTTATTTCTTTTAGGGTGTGACCCGACAGATTTTAGCCGAGAATCCGCAAAAGTTCTTGGTATCGCAGAGAAATGCCTGTATCCATTGCAAATCACCCATGAACTTCCAACTGAAGACAACATTCGTTTTCTTGATGTCAGGTTCGCTTTTAAAGAAAACCACGTGTGCTGGAGCTATGAACCACGAGCAAACAAACCCCTCCTCCCGTTCAAATCAGCCCATTCAAAACTAATAAAAAGGGCAATCGCCAATCTCTGCCTAAAAAACGCCCTGGAAAAGTCTTGCCCACACATGACGAGCCGAAGTTTGGGCCAGCAAACTTCACGCCTTTTAGAAGCAGGTTACCCGAGGCACCTGTTAGTGTCCGTAGCGGAGAAGCAACTTAAGAATATCAGGGCATCTGGCTCCACTGTGGTCCCCACCTCCCAAGAGATGGAGAAAGAAAAAAGAAAGTTCACTGTAATCCCATACATCCATAAAGTGTCGCACAACATCAAGAAGATCGGCCAAAAAGCTAACGTTCGAGTCGTGTTTTCCGCGCCGAATAAGCTTGGAAAAATTTGCAAAATTACTAACCCGAACAAGAAAGAAAAGAAAGCATGTGGCAAGAATCACCAAAACGAATGGGTGAAATGCAGTGTCGGCGTAGTATATAAGATACCTTTATCATGTAAGCGTTTTTATGTCGGACAAACGGGCCGTTGCATCAACGACCGGCTCCGCGAGCATGCTAACAACGTAAATAACAAGACGGGAGGGTGGCTGGCACTTCATTGTGATGAATGCGGCTGTAGACCAATCTTCAAAGAGTGCATGATCATTGAAAAGTCGAACAATGAGATGACACGACTCATTATTGAGGCCCACTGCATCACAACTTTAAAAGATAAATGTATTAGCATGGCCTCTATCACCCTATCAGCTAAGGAAATAGCGTATTTGAATAGCACGTCACGCGCGTGTTGATTTTTTGTGTCGGTGTGGTTCCGCCCTTGGTGTCATGCGCTGTGCTGCCTGTGGCAAGGTATAAAAAGGTCATGTCTTCTCGCAATAAATCTGTTGATAGTTTGTGCTTCGTGTGTGTTATACGTGTTCCCTCTTGTGTCCATGTCGTTTTGCGCGCAATGATACACGGTTCTTTGTAGTGTGCTGTCTAAAGTGTACTTGAGATGGCCAGGCATATTGACTACCGGATGAATATGAAACAGCTTTGCAATAATGTAACAGCATTGCAAACAACTGTTACGTTAAAAGTTTATTGCACAAACTACAACATGGATAACATCCTGGCATAAGCAGACCGAGATAAAATGGAGACGTAGACGAGGTGCTTGCATCTACATTTTGTGCTTGTGTGCTTGCGCAAAAATATTATTGAAGTTTGCATACCAACACGCCCAGCACACACCAGCGCTACAGAAACGGCAAGATGTGTGCCCAGTCCCTTATAGCCCTATGCATGAAGTAACATTACCTTGATCCATGCATAGCTCTAATTTCTTTCTTTACATAAAATGTATGTATAGTTCATAAGTCAGTCTTGGTAGTAAAATAGTACTGAAGTGCATTCCCTCACTGTTTGCAGAGGATGGTGTGCTTGGCGTCCTCAACTTCATTGCAGGCCGCTGCAATGAATCACTTGATGCTATCTTGACAGAGGTAAGTGCTTCAAGACAGAGGAGATATTAACATATACAATAGCTGGGGGACTGAAGCACAGTTGTGTTAATCTATTTTTGGGACTGCATGTGGGGCCTGTTTCTGCCTATCACAACTTTCTGGGGGCACTGCGGGTCTGCTCTTCCCTCGCTATATGGGAGCTGCTGACCCTTTTGCTCAAGAGAACCTAAATGCACGGATTTCATCTGACATCTGTTGCTTAAAACTACTCCTAATGCTTAGCGAAAATTTAATGAACATGTTTTGTGCAGTCCCAGTGTATTACTTAGCTTTTGTTTAGGTCTTCATTATTGCATTTCTGAATAGTGTGCTTTGCGCACATAGGCTGTGACTTCCATTAAGATAAAGTTATTTCCATATCTTAATATACCCCCTTTTAGGAAAGTCGAAATATAACACACACTTTATGAATGAATAGAAAACCAAGGCTTTGCTTTTTCGTGACCATCAAATTAGGGGCTTGTTGTGGAGTCACCTTAGGTTTGTGTAATACATATTGTTTTTATTTTTGTTTTGTTCCACAGACAGCTGCGGTCCCACTAACTCCATGCCTCCAGAGGGCATCTGATGGCTCCCTCGCGCTACACATCGATGCGCAGCGATTGTTTGTGACATCGTCACTGCTGGCAGGCCTGGCCTGCCTTTTCGCTTCGTTCTGGGTCTTCCATGTGGTCTACCCAAAAAAGGCCCACAGGATTTTGACATTTATTGAGCACTGTTTTCTGGATTTGAGCTACACAAAGCCACGGGTGAAAGCATTGGAGTTAGTCAATTTTACAAGAACTTTTGCTAGGCAAAAAGATTTTCAGGTACATTTCTTCGGAAAAGTTTCTGTAAAAATTATTTTGCCTAACAAAAGCAGCCGTGGCTTCTGTGGCCGGCAGGTTGCCCAAGCCATGGTAGCACAGTGCTTGCTTTAGAGGGACACGAAAGAGAAAATTTATTCGAGCTTTTTTAAATAATTCTTCTACAACATCGAAAAAACAACTCTTACTGTGAGAATCGGCTTGATAAGCCAGACAAGCAAAAACGAAAACTGGTGTCGCCACCACCACCTTATAATTCCTGCACCAGCTCGCTGTGATATGGAATTTGAGGGTGTCTGTTCGAGTCTAGTTAATGTTCTATTGGCCAGTATTGATCAATTCTGTTTTAAGAGTCAAAGAATAAATTTAGTTGAAGTGTATGACTCCACACTGACGTGCTGGTGCTGTGTAAAATTTGAAAAATGAAAGTTAAATCTTCATTCATGTTCATTCATGTTCATGAATATAAAGTTCTGAAAGGTTGTTTTATCAGTCTAAAATGATTTACTGTTTCTCTTTAGTGTCACTGTAATGGACCTTTAGCAACAAAACGTGTTTTAGTATGCCACTAGTATTCTCAGTGGGGGCAAAAGCACCAGCGGCATGCTCAATAGTTCTGTACCAACTGATAATTTGAAGGATTTACTTTGCCACTAGGGTTAGGCCAACGTGGCTCTGTGTTAATCACCGCAACTGTAATATACAAAACTTAATGGCCCAGAATGGGTAATTCAGGGGGGAGTTGAATTATCCATTTTTCTTTCTTTTTTTTTCTTTATCATGGACTTCTCACATTACACTTTGTCATAACGCATTCACTTTAGAGTAACTGTGGAGAGTAAGGTTGTTTGGTATTCAAACATGCCTGCTGTGTGTAAACAGTGCTAGATGAACAATACAAAGAAAGAGACACCATAGATGCTGACTGGCAACATGAAGGGGATTGAGGGCAGCTACAAATATACATCCTTGTAGTCGCACTTAGATAGCACTATGTTCAATCTGTGAGACAAGCATATGACATCCATCACAACCGCATGCCTAGAAACAGACAAGGGCAACACGCACAATTACCTTTTAGACTATCTAAGAAGCACTACAATATTTCGGCAACGAAATTGAAATCTGGCTTATACCCATGAATACTGCAGTACAGTTGTGCAACGTGTTCCTCTTCTGTGGAAAAAGGGCTGCATTCGTTTTCTTTGTGCACCAGGGGGAGTAGTATCAGTTAATGGCTGTTTTCACATATATATTTTCAGTCGTGTGTATTAGCAATCACCACTTTCCTCATCTGAGTGAGCGCCTTCTTTAGAAAGTTTGAAAGTTGATAGAACATGTTGCTCTTGGTTGTTGCAGTTTTCTTCCTAACTATCCATTCATTGCACTGTGCCCCCATGTCTTGGGCAACTAGCTGTTTGAAGGTCAGTATGCTATCAATGGGTCTAATGATCATCTCTAGTGCTAACTGCCTCATTTGCTTGTTGCAATACTTAAGAGTTAGATTTTGTATATTGTGTCATTTGTTTGTTTTCACTGTACTTTAGTTTCACTGCATTTTGAATGCGTTGTGATAGTTTTTCTTTTGAATTGAAAGATTTGGTGGGCAGTTGCCGGCATTGGGATGTGATAGTATAAATGCTTGCTGTATTTATCACGAGTGTTTCATTTCGCTGGGACAGTAATGGTCATTAGCAGCAGATGCCATTTGTCCTTACGTGCAATATTTTTATGTTGCATAGTATTGTTCATAATGATCCATTGAATGCACTGCACACCCATGTTCTGGACAACTGCCTGTTTGAAGGAATGATCTGTGTATTCAGTGGGTGTAATGTGAACATCTCTACTACTGACTGTGTATTTAAGAGTTGGATTTCGTATTGCGCGTCACTTGTTTGTTTTCACTATGCTTTAGTTTCACTACATCTTGAATGTGTTGTGATAGTTTTTATTTTGCCGTGAGAGATGTAGGCAGTTGCCGGCACTAATGTGATACTACGAATGCTATTGTTTCATTTCGTCTGGGACAGTAATGGCCGTTAGCAGCAGACGCCATTTGGCCTTAAGTGCAATATTTTAATGTTGCATAGTTTTGTTCATAATGATCCATTGAATGCAATTCACGCCCATGTTCTGGACAACTGCCTGTTTGAAGGAATGATCTGTGTATTCAGTGGGTGTAATGTGAACATCTCTACTACTGACTGTGTATTTAAGAGTTGGATTTTGTATTGCGTGTCACTTGTTTGTTTTCACTATGCTTTAGTTTCACTACATCTTGAATGTGTTGTGATAGTTTTTATTTTGCCGTGAGAGATATAGGCAGTTGCCGGCACTAATGTGATAGTACGAATGCTTGCTGTATTTATCACACGACTGTTTCATTTCGTCTGGGGCAGTAATGGCTGTTAGCAGCAGACACCATTTGACCTTAAGTGCAATATTTTTATGTTGCATAGTATTGTTCATAATGATCCATTGAATGCACTGCACACCTGTGTTCTGGACAACTGCCTGTTTGAAGGAAGGATCTGTGTATTCAGTGGGTGTAATGTGAACATCTCTACTACTGACTGTGTATTTAAGAGTTGGATTTCGTATTGCGCGTCACTTGTTTGTTTTCACTATGCTTTAGTTTCACTACATCTTGAATGTGTTGTGATAGCTTTTATTTTGCCGTGAGAGATGTAGGCAGTTGCCGGCACTAATGTGATACTACGAATGCTATTGTTTCATTTCGTCTGGGACAGTAATGGCCGTTAGCAGCAGACGCCATTTGGCCTTAAGTGCAATATTTTAATGTTGCATAGTTTTGTTCATAATGATCCATTGAATGCAATTCACGCCCATGTTCTGGACAACTGCCTGTTTGAAGTAATGATCGACATGATATTCAGTGGGTCTAATTTGAACGCATCTAGTACTGACTGTGTATTTACGAATTAGATTTTATATTGTGTGTTAGTTGTTCGTTTTCACTGTACTTTAGTGGGATTGCACATTGAACGTGTTGTGATATATTTTATTTTGCTATGAGAGATCTAGTGGGGAGTTACCCACCCCAGTCTGTGTATTAGTACAAATATTTATTATGCTCATCACAGCATTTTTTAAGGCCATAGTTTTGTGATGATTAACTCATGCCTGACTTTTTTTATGAGAAACATGTCAGAACTAATAAATAATCACTCATGCTTGGGACCCTTGTAATCATCCTTGGAGTCTTTCAATTGTCTTCGAATTTTTAGTTGAATGTGTTGTGCAAAGTGAGTTCCCTGCTATGAGCTATATTAAAAGTGATCGTGAGAGTAATATGTTGTAGAATATACCTCCTCACAGGAGTAAAAGTACTCCCACATTTTTCTCTATAACCTCTCAAAACAAAGTAAGAATTCACCCAAGAAACACCACAAAAAGTGGCTGGCGGATGTAAAAAAAGACTTCCATATCAGCCCCAACAAACTCCAGAACGGGCTTGAAAAATTACTCTCGTAAGGAACCGAGAAAACTTGATGAACGAGGTAAAAAAATACTCCGAGATCAGCTCCAACAAACTACAGAATGGGCTTGAAAAATTATTGTCAGGTAGAGCTAAGAAACCTTGATAACGAGGTAAAAAAGTACCCCCACATCAGTTCCAAAAAACCCGAGAATAGGCTTAAAAATAACTCCCAGGAATAGCCTAGAAAACTGGATAAATGACGTAAAAAAGTAATCCCACATCACCTCCAACAAACTCCAGAATGGGCTTGAAAAATTACTCTGGGAAAAAGCTGAGAAAAGTTAATGAAAGAGGTAAAAAAATACTCTCACATCAGACCCAAGAAACTCGCGAATGGGCTTGAAAAATAACTCTCAGGAATAGCCGCAAGAACCTCGTGATAGAAGTAAAAATATAGTCCTACTATCGTCCCTAAAAACCTTCACACAGATTAAAAAATTACTCTCGTTTCTACATACAAAAACTCAGTCAGCATGGGAGTAAATTTTTACCTTCGACTGGTACGTAGTAAAAAAAACCCAGAAACGGGAATGCGATACGGGACGAGCGGTTTACTCCCATTTCGCGTTATTTTTGTTTACAGTGTAGTGTACTTATATACCGTAGGTTATCAGATGAGCTGCTAAGCACGAGGCTGGTAAAGTAATTTGCGCAGGAAAAGTTTTTTCATGCGCGAATTACTTTCAAGACAGCAGCTCGTTTGATAACATCCTATGTAGCGTATGGATGCTCCTGACTGAGAGTCTACAGTATATTTAGAAATGTGTTGTATATTTTCGTGTAAAGGCGCACCGTCTAGTTTTGGTTATTGTTCAGATAGTTATTCATGCATGGGCTGCACCCCCTTTTTTCTAAACGCGCATCTTGCCGTGGTTGTCCAACACTATATTCGCTCGGTGTCAAGGCAGTACAGTGGCGTATCATAGCTCCCATTCGGTTGGATCAAAAGCTGGTAGTCTTTTGGCAGAAAGCTCGACTTCACTCTTGGCGTCCTCATGCAAGTAATTTCCTGGTGCTGTCGGGATTGTGCCATCGCGCTTTCTCACGCACTGTATTTCGTAGACAGCTACTGCCACAGCGCACTCACGCATTTTACAACTGCTGTGGTATTCTTGTTGTCTATTGTATAATCTTTTCCGTTTTGGCACAGGTTCATGGCACAGGTTCGTAGTGAAACACAAAGGAGCAATGCAAGGAAGCAAAGAAAAGGAAAAGGCCACACCAGCAAAGAACACCACTTCACACATTTATCTTCATTCTACCAGTGCCATTTTGGTATCAATGATGACAATGGAGGCTGACTGGTACATCTTGCTTTGCGATTTTTTTCTGCTGAATGCTTCCATAATTCGGTGTGCTACTTGGTCGTGATGCAGGCTAAAGCGTATGCATCATCTCCTGCTACATTAGTGCACTGTCAAATTCGAGTACATGGCTGCCCTAATGACTCATTGGTGTTCATTGCGGCACTTGTTAAAATACCTTATGGTACAGTCACATGCGCATGTAAAAAAGATTCGAAACTTTCATCTTTGTGTGACATACTGTCTTTCGAAAGTTTTCATGCCATTTAGTTACATGGTACATCCAGTATACCCACATTTTAGTTTTCTCGTCCACATTGCATGGCAACACATTTTGATGCTTTGGAGTGCGCTCGTCTGCACCATGTGGAGTCGTGCTGAGCTGCCTCCTTGACACCATTTTCTCCTTGCAGCTGCCTTCTTGAGTTTTATAAAACGGGTGCCTGAAAAACATTGCGCGAGCAAATGAACACGAGGTAATATTGTGAAACCATCTAACAACAGTCAAGGAAAAAGGTCATGGCACTAAGAAGCCTCAGCACTAAGTATTTGTACTGTAATGCAAGTGAGACATGTAAATGACTGTAATAGTCAACTTCCAAATCAATTTCAATTTTTCGACTTATGGAAAGAAAAAAGAAAACTGGCCGTGAGGCCTCAGTCCAGCACCAGTGTTACAAAAATTCTGAAAAATAAAATATTGGTCACTGTTGGCACACTTTGTAAACGCATCCCCTCCTCTAGGCGAGAGAGCAGTGGCGGTATTGTCTGCATCTCATTTCTGACGTTATGAACAAATATAATTCCTGAAGAGAATTTGGGCTCTTTGGCTTATCTAAAACAAAAGAAATCAGCCGCCAAAGTAAAGGCAACATAGCTAGTGGAGTTAAGAAAAGTATAAAGACTACACTCGGCTTACACAAGTGGCCAACAATAACGCAAATGTGGTGCTAGAAGAATGACGCGACATGACGTGAAAAGAAGGTAAACCACCGTTAAAGAAACCCGTCAAACTTATGAGACCGAATTCTGTACGCTTTGCTTATGCTGCACTTGAAGTTGATTACGATATGAAGTGCTCAAATCTGCAGTCATTTAACAGTAGCCATTGTATTCGATTCCAGTGCATAAGTCGCTGCTTGACCAGTCACCGAGTCTATACGCAACGCGCCTGTTCACATTCGCACCGTGCTCGGAAAACACAACACGAGACACAAAATCAGACATAAATTCACACCAATTTAATACATTGGCAAAAAAGGTGTCTTATTCAGTCCAAAACAACAATTCCCAATGCGTATTCAGGCAGTTTAACATTACGCGCCAAACTGACCTCACGCAGAGTGCAGCTGTATGCCTGCGGTAACTTTCTAACAGGCGATAGCGCTGCACGTAACTTCCCTTGCCGCAGATTACCCATGGGCGAAACACACTGTCAAGCGCGCTCCTTAATATAACGAAAGCATGCCGCCAACAAGCTGACGCCTTTTGTTGTGTACCTCCTTAGTTATACAGCGCTCCGCACACCGTAGACTGCGAACCTGAATAAATTCAAACACATAAAACACACGCTAAGCACGCTCGGCATTGGCACGGAATCATGGGCTGGTGAAGAAGCCTTCTTATTCGACGCCGCGCCTTAGTTACTATTGAACACACCGTGCTTCACGGAGCGTTTGCGATTTTGAAAGCTCTTACGGATTACGGCAAGTGATAAAACCACATGTAGTCGAAGCGCAGCATCGAATGACGCAGCACGCATACCTAGTCCGTTGGCAATCGCGGCGGCTTAACAGGCTTAACTTAGTGATCACTGCCTGGCGATAACATGTCATATACGCAGAATGTGCCACGTAAGTTAGAAATCACTTACCGTGGAGTATTTGTTGTTCAATCCAACGAACGATGAACGACTGTCCTCTTTTCGCGGCGGTGAAACGTGGCTGACACACGAGTTTTCTAGGATGGCCTTGGCGCGCGCCGCCTGCCCGGGCCTGCTCGCTGAACGGATCGCCTTTCTCCGGCGCTGTGCTGTTCCGCAATGTTGTGCGGGCGCGCGGTGGGGCGATTCCGCAACAAAAAGTAGTGCGCTGATCTCCGCACCAGTTTGCGCGCTGGATGCCTCTTCTCTTACAAGAAAAACGATGCGCTCTTTGCTCTGCCTGCGTGAGCGAGACATCGCCATGTTCCCGACCAGCCTCATGCAGCCTAAGCAGCAGTATATGCTACGTTTTGCTCTCTGTTGCCGCGAGAGTGGAACGGGCATTCTACTCTCTCTCAGATGGGCGGAGTAGAAATAACATTTCACTCTCTCCATGCGGATAGAGTGAACAATGCCTTTCACTCTCCCCGACATTTTGAGACAGTAAAACAATGCCTTGAAGAGTAAATCGGCCCCTTCACTCCTGCGATCCTCTCCCTAGTTTTTAGAGTGTACCTAACATTTGGACTGGCAGAAAAAAACAAAACAAGATGGAATGCATCATCAGACACCCTTTCAAACAGACAATTTGCGTCCCAGTCACAATATCCAACGACAAAATCTTAGAGTTGGGGCTACAAAACACGCTTGACGAGCTAATCCAGGCGCACACTACCACGTAATACAAAAGACTCACACAAACCCCAACGGGGCGACATATTCTACGCAAGCTCAAAATTCGATATGAAGCGCATCACGGCACTTAACTAAGCACCCCACTAGCACGAGGAGGGATTTTAGATTCCTCCACTGCACAAGAACATGCACCAGAAGCACCACAAGGAGCGACGAGAGACAAAGGCGAGCCACATTGAGCGCAAATACCATGACGTAGAGGCCGTGGCCTACGTAGACGCCATGCAATACAGAGAACGCAAAGTGATGTCCGTAGCAGCAGTAAACGTGGACGGAGAACCCCTCGCGAGCGGCACCGTGAGAACGAATAACCCTGAAGTTGCGGAGGAAGCCGCCATAGCATTAGCGGTGGCCTCCACCAAAGCGAGCATTATCATAAGCGACTCAAAAATTGCAGTTCATAATTTCGCGAAAGGAAGCGGCACGCCAGAGGCGCTCAATATATTAAACAATACCAGCGACCGTCACCGCGGGACGATCCAAATTATTTGGGCACCCGCGCACTCCACTCTCTTGTCAACGAGGCGGCTCACAACGTAGCTCAATGACTCACTCGCCGAGCAAGTGAGCCGGCCCAGCCGGGAACGAGAGGAGACCGCATGGTCAGCTACAAAGAAATAACCGGTTACTACCGGCTGGGAAGGGCCCGGTGCCCACCAGCTCATCCCGCGCTAACCAGTACATAGGCGGTGGGCTGCCGCCTCCTGCAAACCAACATGTATCCTGACCCGGTGGCCTGCAGCAGATTCTATCCAGGGCAATACAATAATCAATTCAAATTATGTAAAGGTAGGGCGGATCTGCCACATATTTTATGGGCATGCTCGAAGGCAGCTCTTTTCGAAGGCCGCGAAATTGAAAACCGGCAGGAGTGGGAGACCCTGCTCAGTTCAGACCAAGACCAGGCCTGGGCTGACCAGCTAGCCCACGCAGCCGCTGAGACCCAGGGGATCTCGGCCGTCAGCTTGGCGGACGGAGGCTGCGTCCGCCCTCGTGATTGCTGGCACCAATAGAAGTTGAATCTCTCTCTCTCTCTCTCTCTATCTCCTTTTTCATGTAATTAGACAGGAGCCCCCGAGCTAAAGCTTCCTCTTAAGATGACTATCGGCGTTAATCCGGTTAGCATTCAAGCAATGTGGCGACCACGTAGCGAAACACCGTATTATCTAAGACACCTTTAATTTTAATCTGCCTTGGTCCTTCTAAGATTTCAAGTGGTTCGGCTATATACGACACGTACTGTCTCTGATTGGCCCGTTTTGCTATGAGCCTCGCTCCCCAAGGCCGTTCATGACCATGACGGCAGGACGACTACGGTATGCCGACGGCGCTAGAATTGCGAAGAATGAATGACGTCGAAAGAGCAAGGTGGTATGACGACATTGTAATGACGATCCTGAATTGATAGACGTCAGACTCTGGAGTTTTGCAAGACGCGTAGCGCCACCTGTCGGTGCGAAGAGGTAATAATTGAGTAGTGCAAAGTCCGACTCCCTTGCTAAGTTGCCTAAGCAGCTAGCGAGTGCGAAACAACGATTTAACTTAATTTTGGTTCATATTGCGAATGTTTTGCGCATTTAACAGCCAGAATGAGAGCTATGAATTTCTCCGCTAGTCGGACGTGCCGCCGAACTGCCGTGAAGTTCTTGTTGGCTCACTCCTTCTATGGCGATGGCGTGAACGACGGCAACCGCGACAGCGATTGCGTCGATTTCGTCGATTGCGACGAAGAAACGCCGCAATCGACGTTACTGTTGCGTTGTAAATTGCCATGAGCGTGAAGGACTGAATAACAACGTTCAGTTTTACCGATTTCCATCGCGGTCGTATGAAGGAGAAAGGAGAGAGCGCTGGATACGGGCCGTTCGCGTGTTGGGTAAGCGAATTACTCGCATTCTCCACAACACAGCCGCTCACATGAGAAAGTGTGATAATGTTGTTCTGCTGTAATTGTGTTGCGTAGCCCTGACGGGGGACTATGGCAACCAAGCGAAAACTGAGGAATCTGCAGCCGCCTCTTCGTTGGCAACAGAATAAACAAAGTTCTGAACCATCCTGCGTATGTGCCATCGATGTTTCTACCTGTTTACACACGTCCGCCTCCACTTTACTCAGCAAGTGGAACGGAGAGATGTGGCAGGTCAGTTTAACCAAACATTTTGGTTCATTTATGAATTCAAAATCATGTTCCAGGGCATTGTGGCATCGCGAGCTTATTTCTAGTTTCGGCTTTTTCGATACAACGAGCGCGTTTCGCAATGCACTGAGTCCTCTTGACAGCGTTTCTTTTCTTTTTTTGTAATCTGAGCAATAAAGTTGCTGTGGGAGCACTGGATGAGTAATCGCGAAGTAACGCACGTGTTTAGAAAAAAAAAATGTCGCGTTTATTTACATTAATTTGTGCGCGTGTGTTGTTTTAAGCGTCTGTTGGTTTGTTTTGCCTTCGGTTGTATCCCGCGAAAGCGGACACGCACGTATCTCCATTTGCAGTAAATACAAACGGAAGACAACCGTGAAGAAAACATTCGAAGATGCGCGATAACACGCTCGAACGCCCAGGAAGCGAGAGCTGAAGCGAGAACGCAACTGAAAAGGCGAAGGTCGCCAGGGCCATTCGCCCCTGATAAAGCGAGCTTTGTTCCACTGACCGTAAGCTACATAGCTAACTGACTTAATCATATATATACTTCATCGCTTTCACATTATGTACGTACCCAAATTTAACACATTTAGGCGCTAGAGAACGGACGTCGGAGTGCTTGACGTCGACGTCGTACGATGCTCGCTGTACTTGCGAGTTGCAGCGCGCCGAAATAACACCTGAAACTTCTTTTACATTGTACACGTGCTTCGCTCTGCTCCCTTTCCGAAGCGTGGATGGGCGGAAGAAGCTTTCCAGGTCCTTGATATTTAAGAAACCGCGCCTCAACACAACCGAAAGCGGTGGCTCCATTGTGGCCTATGCAGCTTCGCTTGCGGACAGCTCCCTTTGCACTACTCAGTTTGCGCCAAGGCTGCGATGGGGGCGCTGGTGGCGGGTTTTTCCGCAGCGCCGCCTGGGCAGAGTCTGAAGTCTATGACGATATATAACGAGGACAGCGGGATGTCGATAGCATGACGACAATAGGATGACGACAAATGTACGCCGACAACAGCGTGACGACGACTGTATGACTACTACGGAATGACGATAATCGGATGACGAAGCTGGAATGACGACGATGAAACGACCACGACGGCACTGTGACAAAGGTGTAAAAATAAATACATGACAGACTATCGTCCAGCAAGGCACGAGTTAGAATACTAAACGAGCCAGCCATTCGGTCCAGGCACAACCCGGAGGATAACGTCTGTCTACCTAAAAACGTTAGTTCCCTAATCAAGGTAGACCCGATTCCGCGCAACATTCACCCAGTACACAATGAGGCTAGGAGACGCGCGAGAGCTCAGGCAATCCTCAAACAGATCACTCGACAGGGACTACACGCTCTATTCGTAGACGCCGCTAGATACGACAGCGAAGACGCGTTCTCCCTATCGTTAGTGGATGCGAAAGGCAATCTGGTGAATGCGGTCTCTGTGCGCACCAATTCTACTCACGAGGCGGAGGAGGCGGCTATCGCCGTGGCCATACACAGGGCACATTCTCCCCTCTTAGTCTTCTCGGACTCCCGCACAGCCGTTAGGTCCTTTTCGGCGGCGCGCGTATCGAAACGGGCGAATAGAATTGCGACCAACAAGCACAATAATTTCGGTCAAATCGGTACGGAAGCATATTTCCACATTTCATGGTTCCCGGCCCACCTGGGAGAGACTATGCAACCGCACGGCTGCAACCCCAACGAACGGGCTCACCGGCTGGCGCGCGATTTCACGACCCGCGCAGCCGTCAACGGCCCTCCTCGTAACGAGGCTTGCATCCAGAAAGACCTATTGCGCACCTTTCACGAAATCGTTTCACACTACCGCTTGGAAAGGAGGTGGTTCTCTCCTTCTCACCCAAAACTAAATACTTCTTCTTTCTGGGGTTTTACGTGCCAAAACCAGTTCTGATTATCAGGCACGCCGTAGTGGAGGGCTCCGGATTAATTTTGACCACCTGGGGTTCTTTAACGTGCACTACAACGCAAGCACAAGGGCGTTTTTGCATTTCGCCTCCATCGAAATGCGGCCGCCGCGGCCGGGATTCGATCCCGCGATCTCGTGCTCAGCAGCGCAACGCCTTAGCTGACTGAGCCACCCCGGCGGGTACCCAAAACTAAATAAACCACAAGCTAGCACGCTCAGAATGTTACAAACCCGCATGTAACCCACTCCGCGGTCCCTTACCTGGATAGACCCACACTTCCCGCAGTCGTGCCCCAAATGCGGAGCCGATTCATGCTTTTTCGATCATATGCTCTGGCTGTGCCCAGCCATAGAAAACTCCATACTTTCAACAAAGGAAGAGTGGGAGGAGTTCCTAAGAGCGACCACCACCACACCCGACTCCAGGCAGTCCAGAGGGCCCACGACATCGCAACGGGATTTCGCCTCCCGGTGCCATCGTGGGCGGAGCCACCGACTTGACCTGAGGGAGCCTTCGGCTCCCCCTGGCCAGTTTCTCAGGCCCAATAAAAGTTCTTGTCACCGTCACTGACAGTATCTAGACGATGCAATGAAGCCGAAGGCATGATAATCAAGATTCACTGATGACAGCATAATTATGATGGAATGACGTCGCTGGAACGGTGAAGGCGGTGTTGCGATGACGGCATGACGAACATTTGATGACGTGTCTGAAATGATGACGATGCACGACAGTATTGCGACAACGACATGACTACAACCGGATGACTATGACTGCGTGAGGACAATGGAAAGAAGACGACAGCGTCACACCCTCGAGGACACATGTAGTCGCTCAAGTTCGTAGAGAACTTGGATCACAAGGGTAAGAGAATTCATAGATAGATAGATAGATGATAGATAGATAGATAGATAGATAGATAGATGAAGTATGGAAAGAACACTAATCGCATTTAAAAGCACGCGGTTAGTGGGTGCTGGTAATTACTGGTATGTTTTCCCAGTCACTGAAGAGCGCCGCTAAGGCACGCTAATCTGTGCATCGTATTGGTGCTTTGTCGTGGCCTGCATGCCTGCATACACAATGGGCTGCAAAAGCTTATTTCTCCCTCTTTCAGAGAAATTGGTCATAAAACGAACGTGAGACGTGGTTTTTAAGAAGCAGCCACAGCTTCGTTGCACCCTCACAAAAACCAGTCCATGAATGTGCACACTGTGTTATTAACAGTTTGGCTCGAAGGTCGAAGCAACGACAGCTTCACACGAGGCCAATGGTGAAGCGCTTAATGAGCACTCCAGAAGTTAGCAGGCGTCAAGATATTTAAGACGCGATGGTGAGTTCTAATGTGGCGAAACTACGTGGTTACCACATGCCGCACTTTCAGCGAGTTAAAACGCGACATCCACCACATGCCCGCGCCGCCACGGGTGTGAGACACGTGTAACGAAGTCTCCGAGCACCAGTGGCGTAGAAAGAAATTTTGCTAGGGGGGCTGGGGGGCTCAAGTTGCAACGCGGCCTCCTCCTTATACAATTTGTCGAGCGATCAAATACACGAATAATAACTGCATTGCCATTGCCAATGCCACTTTATATTAGATGATGCAAACGAATTATTTAACGCTACGAACTGTCAAGACAAGTAAATTATGTATTTTTTTCATAAACGAATATCTTCGTATGTCCCAAAAATTGTTTCAGACATAGCTGATATGAATGCTTCCGCGTTTTTTTTGTCTATCTAATAAATAAAGAAAATATCTCGCGAATTTGAGAACTATATCAGTTCGAAACCAGCAAAGCAGTGCGTGCAGCTGATATGAAAAAGGTAAAGGCCATGAAATGAACAAGTTGAGGACAAATATTTTGATGAATCTTTGTCATTCAACAACCTTGTTTACATTTTTGTACATACGCAACGGCCAGGGAAAAACCTAAATGACGCTGTCCTTCGTTGCAATGAATTGCGCAGGAGCAGATGTTACCGGCCGTATATTGTTATTGCACTGAAATTATAGTCGCAACAGTGAGTACATATAAAAAGCAGAAGTTCCGCAAAATGTACATTAGAAATGCGAAGATATAATGAAATATACAAATGCGAAGATACAACTTGATAAAGGGCAAGAAGGTGTCGCTGGAAACCATGTTCACTGCTTGTCTACACAAAACATCGCAAAAAGATATTTAAGTACTATACGAATAAGTCTGCAATAAATCTACGTATCTAAGCAAACGTCACTGTATATAATGCGCCAAACAAGACAAATAAAGATGTTGCACAGTTACAGATAGTAAACTTCACGCATACGAGTATAAAGACAGACGATCCAGGCAAGAACAAAACTATGATCTCAGAAATCGTGATATGCATTTAGGCCATGCTGTGGTCGCGACAGCACCATGTGGCTTGAATAGAAAATAAATGCAGAAATCAATACGAAAATGTGTATTTTAACTGCCTGCACAGCGGCAACAAATATTCTGCACCCCAAATTAAAGAAGGGTATTCCTTCGTTTCAAAAAAGAAGAAAAACATGGATCTAAAAAGGAAAGAAAAGCACAAACGAAAGCCACAGGTGATGCGGCCAGTTGATTTACCCAACAACCGAGTGCGTTTTTGGGAAACGTCGCGTGTGACGGGCTTTCAGTGAGCAAGGTCAGTGAAAATTGGTTATTCATGTCCCTGTAATTTTTGTATTCGCAAGATAATTTTGATCATCATGCTAACTGTTACAATAAACGGTGAAAATTTCTGTGGTTTTAAATGCTAATGAACAGTCATACGTTTTCATAATTACGAGCTTATATAAGAACGTGAAGGAACAGATATTTTTACATGCACTGATTTTTGCTGCTTCGCTATCTGAACGATAAACTTCACTCGGCGGGGAAGTTTAGCGAAGCGTTCGATAACTTCGGACACGTTGATGGCGACGCCTCTGTGGGAGTGTAGAAGCGCCAGCATAACCATGCGTTCCTCAGACATTGTAGAGCGCAAGTGGTTTTTTTTAGTAATCTCATGTTTGGAAATCTCTCTGGGCTGGCGGTGGCACTGGAAGGGCGACTAGAATCTGCAGGCGTTTGTACACATGTACGTATAACCTGCAGTCTTCATGAGAGATGGCATCTATTCCTGTGCTAAAACCTAAAGACACTTCTTCGATATCGCTTCCTCAGCACCACGCTCGAAAAGAGACAGCCGTCCTCTTACGGAAGCCATAATTCTTGGTCCCTGGTCCCAGCCGAAGTCGGAACAAATTGATTTAAAAGCGCTAGTACGCTTTTTAAAAGAAACAGGACTGAGTGAAAAACTATAGAATGTGCGGACTGATACTTTTCTTTTTCTTTTCTTTTAATCTTCTCTTGTTTTCAAATCTTTTCAGCCCTTACCCCATCCCCCTGTGCAAAGTAGCCAACCGGACACTCAACCTGGTTAACCTCTCTGCCTTTCACCTCTTATTTTCCTTCCTTCCTTCCTTCCTTCGATATCGTTGACATCCTTGTTTAGGTACCTTGCACAAACAGTAAGCTGTTCGATTCCAGCAATATCCGTCGTTTCGTCATCAGGTACGGAGAAGCAGCCTACAGTGTTCACTTTTGCACCTAGGCTTTTTTTGATTTCACCACAAATTTGTATAATTTTGTTTTGTAAATCTGGTTTAAATACGAGGCATAAGTGGGGCAACTTTCCAAATGGTTCTTCAGATATGTATCTCCACAATCAGCTCGCATGCGAAGAAGGCGCTCTGAAAATACCAGTATTTTCAGCGGGGGCTTTGCTTAAATCGATAGGACCACTGTCCGTAAGGCCACGGAGAGCCAGACCTTGCCGCCTGCAAAAAAGAACTGTCTCAAATTTAATAGGCCGTTAACTTTCTTCTGTTTTCTCTTATTTTACTTTGCCTGCCCTGGTCCAGCTGATCGATCACATTGGGCGCGCTTCCTTAAAATGTTTGGAGAAAATTGTGAGATGCCAGCTGACAGTCACGGTGGTATTTAATATTTTCGTGTGTGTTTTTTTGATTGCGAGCGCGTGCTTCCATTTCTGGAATGGCTTGGACACGCGCGTTCGAGTGCGTGCATGTTAGCCCAAGTTTATAAAAACATTAAACCCACAAAGTTCCAGAATTAAAAATCCGAAGCACGCCTTTGGAAATGTCAGTGCACCTTTCGCGTCAAAGGTTTATGAGAACTTTATGATGATGATGATGATGATATTTGGTGTTTCGTGGCGCAAGGGCCAAATGTGGCCAAAGAGCGCCAAGAACTTTATACCCATCAAGTTTAGGAATTGAAATCCATGCGCTCCGTAGATTCCGGGGCCGCTGCGAGATGCCGCGACGCGCCCGCTCGCTATCGAAAAGCCCTTGAAAGTTTGTGCTCGGATGGGGGCAACTGCGCTCGCCCGATCGTTGTGCTCTTAGTGTTAGGTGTTTTGCTGGGCACAAGTTCGCCAAATAAAAAAAAAAATAAGTGATGTTCTTAAGTCCAGCATCTAGCCGTTTGTTAGTGTTCACCGTGACAACAACACGACAATATAAGCAGCCTTGCTGGT
The DNA here is from genome assembly GCF_013339745.2 of Dermacentor silvarum. Taxonomy (NCBI): domain Eukaryota; kingdom Metazoa; phylum Arthropoda; class Arachnida; order Ixodida; family Ixodidae; genus Dermacentor; species Dermacentor silvarum. The sequence goes on from NC_051158.1 coordinate 95,138,429, forward strand.
ACTTACATATCAACTCTGTATATGTGTTCAAATATATCCGCCGAATAGCGACCCACCAGCAGCATCCAGCATCCAATAGCCATAGAAAACTGCGTTTTAAAATCAATTTTGCAGAACATAATTGAAAATAAACAAAAGATGCGTTGTGCGCATAGTACAATGTTGTGCCTATGTTAAGGAAGAACAACTATATTTAACGGTTTTTCATCCGCGTATGAGCAAAGCAATGTTTGCAGAACATTATGTTTCCATTTTATAGAAAATTTCAAAATACCTAATAGACACTGGTGGAAGTGAATAAGTAATATTGATCAGCAGTTGTGTACATTTGCTTGTTCTTCTATTTCTCGGCAGAACCCCGAAAGGTGCACTTGGCTAACGAAGTGACAGATTCCTGTACTCGTGGATGCACGGCGCACCGAACTGCTGTCATTATGAAGCCTGTAAAATCATGCTGGTGTTTAAACCTGTCGGAGACCGCTGCTTTCTGAGCAAGTCAGTCTTTTTTTCGAACATCTTTACAACAGAAACAAGCCATTCCTTTATGCACTGGGAAGTCTGCTGCGAGTTTAACGATGGTAAATCCTTCAAATTCGAAGCGTTGCTAGACAAGGGCCACCTTGTGGCATGCATGAGACCTGCTGGAAGAAACACGCTTCTGTGTGACAAGGTAAGTGCATTCGGTTTACGAGTCGGATATCTGGGCTGTGTAGATAAAGCTGCCAGAAATGAACGCGCTTCGAAAATTTTGACACATGCGCCCCAGGTCGGCATACTCGATAAGGAGTCTACATGCATTCCAAAAGAAGTGCTTTCTTGGATCTGGCTATGCTTTTCACATTCTGTTCAGAACATGTGACCGTAATAGTAATACACTTTATTGATCAAGAGGGGGTGGGGGGGTAGCCATCAGGTGACGTCTTCGCTCAAAGCGGGCGGCATCCTGTCCACGGGTCAGGAGGCTCGACGATTATCCCTTGATAGGACAGCTGATATTTTTTTATGTTTCAGTTGTGGATTCGATTATACAAAGAAAATTAAAATTAGGGCAGCTTGCACTAGTGGTGCAAGGCTGAAGAAACAGCGTTGCTGGGGGTCGACCAAGGTTTACAAAGCTTGCTAAATTTTTGCTATGTATTGCTATGTTATGCCAAGATTTTACCGACTTTAACTATTTAGTGCTATATTATGCTAACATTTTACCCGAGTTTTTGTTATGTATTGCTATGTTATGCGTAGATTTTAACGAAGTTTTGCAGTGTAATGCTATGTTATGCCAAGATTTCTTACTAAGCATAGCTATGTATTGCCAAGCCTACATGGCCGTTTCGGTGGGTCCCCAACACTAACCACGGTTCTAATTAGGGAGGTGCAAGGCTGGTGGAGAAGCTTGGTAAACCCCCAGCTACGCTGTTTCTCCAGTCTTGCACCACTAATGCATGCTGTCCTCACGTTTTTTTAGGCGGCGCAAACGATGTGCTCGGCGCAGAGACACAAGGCAATATGCCGCCGCTGCGGCGTCACGAAGCTTTATACGAACACCGCGAATGAAGCGGCGCGCAGTGACGTCATGGCTTTTTTTTCTCCGCCTGCACGGCTGTGGAAGCTTGACGAAGAACGGGAAGCGGCGGTCCAGCGTGGCGCGGCGGGGCGCAGATATGCCAGGTGGTTGCTAGGCGACGCATAATGATGTCAGAGCTAGGCGCAGCTAGGAGAAGCGATGCGGCAGTCGGAGTGTGGACGTCACGACACCTGTGCGAAGCTCCGCGAAGCCTGGCGCATCTGTGCGAAGTGATTACTAGGCAATGCAGTGACGTCATAGCTCGGCCGAGTTTCTGCGAAGAATTTGTAGCTGAACCTACAACTTAAACAGCTACGCTGTTAAAACAATTTAGAAGTGGTGTTCACTCTAATTCGAGTGAATTTTAATCTCCTTTTTTTTTCTTTCTCTTGGAGCATCCTCTCTTACACAGTGTGACAGCAGTGCTTGCCATGTTATTGAATAATTTATCACTGTTTCAAAGCAACTTACATCTTTGATGTCAGAGCTAGGCGCAGCTAGGAGAAGCGATGCGGCAGTCGGAGTGTGGACGTCACGACACCTGTGCGAAGCTCCGCGAAGCCTGGCGCATCTGTGCGAAGTGATTACTAGGCAATGCAGTGACGTCATAGCTCGGCCGAGTTTCTGCGAAGAATTTGTAGCTGAACCTACAACTTAAACAGCTACGCTGTTAAAACAATTTAGAAGTGGTGTTCACTCTAATTCGAGTGAATTTTAATCTCCTTTTTTTTTCTTTCTCTTGGAGCATCCTCTCTTACACAGTGTGACAGCAGTGCTTGCCATGTTATTGAATAATTTATCACTGTTTCAAAGCAACTTACATCTTTGATTCCTACCGCTTGGTCTTTTTTTAACACGAAAGTGTTTTATACCAGCTTTCACAAATTTTATTGATTTATTTAGGAAATACTGTGGCCATTTAAGATCAGGCAGTTGGGGAGGGGAAAACATAATCAATTATGCACACATCAAAAGCAATGAATAATTATACAAGAATATACAATGGGCGATCAATAGAAATAAAAAAAATGAAAGGGAATGGACAGTAAAATAACGAAAGCCAATGTCTAGCACAGACACGCATTATATATATATATTGTTACGTAAGACGACACAAGGCGGGACTATTTACACCGTATTTACAGCATGTGAGAGACACAGTAGCCAAGATGGTGGACAGCCACCAGCACCAGAGAGAACCATCTTCTCCGTCGTCTGCCTCAGGCTGAATGTCTCCGTAGCATTACCCCCGGCGGTGGAAGCGCCGTCTCGGCGCACTTCACACATTGTCGTTAGAAGGAGGGCGGTAGGCTTTCAGTCTACTGACGTGAGCTATATCACTGGGAGCGATCGCAGGCGGTAAAGTCGGAGAGACGGGAACAATCTCGTAGGTGACGTCAGTGACCTGGCGGACGATTCGGTAAGGACTCGTGCATCGAGATAACAACTTCTCAGACAAGCCAACACGACAGAATGGGCACCACAGGAGAACTAAGACACCGGGTGAGAAGCGAACGTCGTGATGCCGGCTGTCATAGAGGCGCTTCTGGGACGCTTGCGAGGCCAACAGCTTAGAGCGGGCGATCTGACGCGCGTGATCGGCACGAGCGATGGCATCACGTGCATATTCGCTAGGCGGCGCGGCAGCAGCCGGAAGAAGAGTGTCCATTGGTAACGTCGGTTCACGGCCAAAGATCATAAAAAAGGGTTAATAACCGGCGGTATCGTGACGCGATCAATTGTAGGCGAAGGTCACGTAACGTAGCACCAGGTCCCAGTCACGGTGGTCAGATGAAACATACATTGAGAGCATGTCCGTGAGGGTGCGATTTTGTCGCTCGGGGAGGCCACTTGTTTGGGGATGGTAGGCAGTAGTCAACTTGTGCTGCGTTGAGGAGGAGCGCAAATTACTCTTGATAAAAATGCGCGGCCTCGATCTGTGAGCAGTTGGCTAGGGGCGCCATTGTGTAGAATAACATCGTGGAGCAAAAAATCGGCAACACGAGTAGCAGTGCTGGCGGGGAGCGCTCGAGTGATTGCATACCTGGTCGCATAATCGATAGCAACGACGACCAACGTGTTGCTGGATCGTGACTCAGGAAAAAGACCGCGAAGGTCTAAACCAACACGGAGGAATGGTTCGGTCGGGATGGAGAGCGGCTATAGCATTCCGGCCGAGGGTGCGGCAGGACGTTTCTGACGTTGGCATTTGTCGCAGGAGGTCACGTAACGTCAAACAGACCAGGCTAGGCCGCGCCAAAAGAAGCGGCGCCGGACACGGTCATAGGTGCGGGATACGCCAAGGTGACCAGCAGTTGGTTCGTCGTGAAGCTTATGCAGGACCGTTGAACGCAGATGTTTAGGCACAACGAGAAGCAGTTTAGGACCATCTGATTGGACATTACGACGGTAAAGTGTGCCATTCACGAGGACGAACATGCGCAGTGAGGCGTCGTTAGGTGCGGATTCCAGCCGGTCAATGAGCGATCGCAAAGAAGCATCACGACGTTGTTTGTCACCAATCTGGAGAAACTGAGACATAGACATAACGCAGGGGTTATGTTCGATATCTTATCCGTCTGGTTGGTCAACAGGATAGCGGGACAAGCAGTCCGCGTCCAGATGGAGGCGGCCAGACTTTTAGGTAACGGAGTAAGAGTACTCCTGAAGGCGCAGTGCCCAACGACCAAATCGTCCCGTAGGGTCCTTCAGTGAAGAAAGCCAACAGAGAGCGTGATGATCAGTGAGAACACGGAAAGGGTGGCTATACAAGTAAGGACGGGATTTCGAAACCGCCCAGACAAGGGAAAGACATTCCCGTTCCGTAATAGAGTAATTGCCTTCAGATTTCGATAGGAGACGACTGGCGTACGCAATAAAACGATCAATGCATCGTTGGTTTTGGGCTAAACCTGCACCGATGCCGTGACCACTAGCGTCTGTGCGCACTTCCGTGGGAGCAGCAGGGTCAAAATGGGCAAGAATAGGTGGAGTCGTTAGGGCGGCGATGATCTTAGAGAAGGCGTCAGCTTGTAGAGGACCCCAACAAAGCGGGACGTCTTGTTTGAGAAGGTCAGTGAGTGGACATGCGAGTGCCGCAAAGTTTTTCACAAAACGGCGAAAGTAGGTGCACAGCCCCACGAAACTACGATCGTCATGGACAGACCGTGGAACGGGGAAATTCGTGACAGCGCGTATCTTCGCGGGGTCTGCTTGGACACCGGAAGCGTCAACGAGGTGGCCCAGCAAAGTAATTTGACGAAGAGCGAAGTGGCACTTCGAGGAATTTAGCTGGAGGCCAGCTCGTCGGAAAATTCCTAGAATGGTCCAAAGCCGCTCAAGGTGTGTTGGGAAAGTGGGGGAGAAAATTATCACGTCGTCCAGGTAACATAAACACGTCGACCATTTAAATCCTTGAAGCAGAGTGTCCATCATTCTTTCAAAGGTGGGTGGTGCGTTGCAGAGGCCGAAAAGCATGACTTTGAATTGGTAAAGGGCGTCAGGGGTCACGAAGGCGGTCTTCTCGCGATCCAGGTCGTCCACAGCGATTTGCCAGTAGCCAGATCGAAGACCCGCCGAGGTGGCTCAGTCAGCTAAGGCGTTGCGCTGCTGTGCACGGGGTCGCGGAATCGAATCCCGGCCTCGGCGGCCGCATTTCGATGGAGGCGAAATGGAAAAACGCCCGTGTGCTTGCGTTGTAATGCACGTTAAAAAACCCCAGATGGTAAAAATTAATCCGTAGCCCTCCACTACGGCGTGCCTCATAATCAGAAGTGGTTTTGGCACATAAAACCCCAGAAAGAAGAAGAATCGAAGGTCCAGGGATGAAAAAAGGTGGCACCATGGAGGCAGTCGAGGGCGTCGTCAATACGTGGAAGAGGGTACACGTCTTTCTTGGTGATTTTTTTGAGGTGCCGATAATCAATGCAGAAACGCCAGGAGTCGTCTTTCTTCTCTACTAATTTAACGGCAGAGGCCCAAGGACTACGTGATGGTTCGATGATGTCCTTCGCAAGCATTTTAGCCACTTCTTTTTTAAACACTTCGCGCTGTGATGTGAACACACGGTAAGGTCGACGGCGAATGGGCAAAGAATCGCCAGTGTTGATTCGGTGGGCGAGAATCTTTGTCTGACCCAGGAGTCGATCACGAATGTCGAAAATGTCGCTGTATGAGGCCAAAACCCGGCAGATAGCGTCGGCATGGTCAGGCGAAAAGTCTGATCCAATCATGTTGCTAAAAATGCTGTCGTCAGAACTTGGTGACGGGGACACTTCAGCTTCACGTTCAGTTATGGCGACAACCTCGACGTCACAGTCTGTTATAGCGGTGAGGTGGGCAAGCGACATCTTGTGGGGCAACATTTGGGGGGTCAGACCAAAATTTAGTAGTGGGAGGACAACAACAGTTGTCAGCTAATGTGGCGACGGTATGTGGCACAGTAACATTGCGCATCAGGTGTACGTCTGTAATCGGAGAGACGATATAGTCGCCGTAAGGAACGGGAGGGGTCGATGACAAACTCACGTAGGTGACGGCTCGAGGCGGTAATAAAACAAAAGTGGTGGGGCTTAAGCGGCTGACGGGCGTTTCGCACGCATCTGATACAAGAGGAAGATCGAGGCAGAGTGTTTCAGAATAACAATTAATTAAGGCCGAGTGTGCCGAAAGAAAGTCAAGACCAAGGATAAGGTCATGGGACCAATGGGCAAGGACGGCAAAAAGGACAACAGTGTGACGACCGGCAATGCTGACAAGGGCGGTGCACATTCCTATCACTTGAACAGCACCACCATCGGCAACACGTATTGTCTGTGTCGTAGACGGCGTCATAATCTTCTGCAGGCGGCCGCGTAAAGGGGCGCTCATGATATGCAAATGTGCGCCAGTGTCGATGAGGGCGGTCACAGGAACATTGTCGACTTTGACTTCTAGGAGGCTATGGTGAGTGGGGAGCGTCAGTAGAGGATTTGCAGGGGACGATGGCACTGCAGCTTCACGTCCATAAGCTGCACTATCTAGTTTTCCTGCGGCGATCGTCCAGAGAAGGACGGCGAGGAAAAGCGGCGAGGCTGCGGAGAGCGGGATTGGCGGCGTTGCGGCGACAGGGAGGGGGAGAAGCGGCGAACACGAGCAGTGGCGTCAGAGGGAAGAGGCTCGTGAGAAGACGACGAGTAGTAAGTAGGGGAACCAGTGGCTGGACCTCTAAATGGAGTAGGGTGCATGGAGGTCTGGCGAGATGCGTAGGTCCAACGGCGACGGAAATAACGAGCAATGTGCCCGGCCTGATGACAGGAGAAGCAGATGGGCTGATCGTTGGGCGTTCTTTATTCCGCAGGATTGCGGAAGGAGACGGGAGAGGTATAGGATCGTCGAGCGGGTCCAGAGGAATAAGGCCCAGCGTCACGACGAGTCAGTGGGCACGCTGATGGAAGGTAAAAATTGGCGAACTCCTGCCTGACGACAGCTTGAATGAGGGGCACCGATGGCTGCGATGGGTCACTGGCGTGCGTTGTAAACACGGGGGGCTGAATAGGTGCAGGACAGGCAGCTTCAATCTCACGACTAACAATGCGCGTAACGTGGTCACAGGTGGGCGGCAGGCGAACGGCATCACACGATGAAGTTGCAGCCGTATTGGGCAGCCGGGTGAATCTCTGGGTAATACGGCGGCTTTTCGCGTTTTCAAACCGCCGGCATTCTTTGATGATTGTGTCGATGGTATCGACGTTTGTATAGACGAGCAGGTTAAAAGCATCGTCGGTGATACCTTTGAGCACATGAGAAACCCTCTCGGACTCAGGCATGTGCTCGTCAACCTGGCGGCAAAGAGCGATAACGTCCTGAATGTAACACACGTATGACTCGGAGGATGTCTGTGCACAAGTCGCAAGTTTATTCTGCGCAGCAAGCTGCCGACCAGTGCTGTCACCGAAAAGGTCGCGGATCTTCTCTTTGAAAGAGTCCCAGCTGGTAATGTCCGCCTCGTGCGTCTCGAACCACACCCGCGGTGGGCCATCGAGGTAGAAAACCACGTTGGCGAGCATAAGGGTCGGGTCCCACGTGTAGCCGGCGCTGATCCGTTCATACAGGTTGAGCCATTTGTCGACCTCAACCCCACCCTGGCCGGAAAATACGCCAGGATCACGAGCCGGAGGCAGAACGATGTAGGTGGGAGCCACTGGAGGGGCAGGGGGTGAAGACGATGTGCCTGCACCGACTGACATGGTCGCAAGCGTGATGAGGCGGCCGTTGCGGCGCTCCGTGATTGAAACAGGGAACTGCCCAACACTTTCACCACAAAGATGTTACATAAAACGACACAAGGCGGGACTATTTGCACTGTATTTACAGTATGTGAGAGACACAGTAGCCAAGATGGTGGACAGCCACCGGCACCAGAGAGAACCACCTTCGTCGTCTGCCTCAGGCTGACTGTCTCTCGTAGCAATATATATATATATATATATATATAACTTCCTGCAACGGATGTGACGTGCCGCCATCTAGGAGCGGTGAAACGAAGTGCTGCATTCTGACAATAACGAGCGCCAACACGGAGCGCTTCGGTAGTCACAGCGCAGCAGAGGCTCCAACGCAGTGTAGCCACATAATAATGAACCAAGAGTAAACGACTTCGTGACTTTGTAAACTCATCATTGTCAACGAAGTACTGTGTAATCAATAATAAAAGAAACATTAAAAAAGTGTCTGACGGCAGGATTCGAACCGAGCACATCTAGTACAGAAGTACTGACATCGAAACAATTACGCCAAGGACGCTTTTTTTTTATTTCCAGCTTGGCTACAAGGCTGAACATGTGTTTGTCAGATCACACTCGTTTTATTTGTGCTAAAGCATTCAACATTGATATCACATCTTTATCACAGTCAGTCGTTTTGTACACATCACTTTCTTTCACAACCATTTCCACAAAATAATCACGTACAGATCGCCCTTTAACATCACAGTGTCTATATGCCAACAGACTACGCCAGACTGCGTGCAACCCGAGTAAGAATATAACGTCCATCTGTTCAAAAATCGCGCTCAGGCAGTAATAAAAAAAGAATACCATGTGGATTGAGGGGTAGGCCTATCCTTAAAGTTCTCTGTAATATATCCCAAACGAATATAGCATTATTAAAGTCAATAAAAACAGGTTCAATAGATTCCGCTTTGTTCCACAGAAAGCATCTGCTACCGCACGGCACATAAGTGCTTCTTTCTTTTAACTACGTTTTAACAGGCAAGGTTCCCGTGTGAAGCTTGAAGAAAAAAGGTTTAACGTTGGCTGGTATATGCACATTTTTAACCCTCTTGAGTACGTCTTGCCTACGCCCTTCTTGAAACATTAAACGATACAATGGTACAGGGAACACACTCTCCACAAGATCCTTCATTTAAACGCTTTCTTTTTGCGTTGGAGAGGTACTCAAGTGAAAATCTTGCCCTGAGGAGCCGATAGGACGTAACAACTACGCGCAAGAGCCGTGACATTGTGTACCGAGGGCCAATGGCCGAAGATACAAAACAATCAGGTATAACACCTGCTAACATGGTTTGCAAAAGAAAAGCAACACAGAAACGGGTTTCTTTCGCCTCTTAGCAATATGAAATGCGATACAACTTGCTCAAGAAGCAAGTGACAAAAAGATAGACCACCTTTCTTTACTCGACGAAACAAATTTGTCCTTGATGCTCGCTCCCACGTAGAGCACCAGATAAACGTGGCAAAGATGCGGTGAAATTTTTGAATGTGCTTACGTGTGCAATACAGTGCCTGCAGAAGATACACAATTTTCGCAGCGAGAAAAACGTTACAAATAGTGATACGTGCAAAAATGGACAATTCACGGCCGCCCCATGCTTCGGCCATCGCACGCATTTCATCTGCTTTATCGAGCCAGAGTGACTCGTTCTCAGGATACCTATCCAAAGGTATCCCCAGATAAGTGCTAGGTGTTGTGAGCCACTGAATATTTGCAAAAACACCGGGCGTGGCATTCCAATGGCCATGCCACAGCCCAATACTACTTTGCTTATTAATTTCAATGCCGCTTTTCTCGCAAAACATGCCAGTAATTTTTGATAATTAATGGACACTCTCCCTATCTGCAGCAAATAGGGCAACGTCATCGGCATAAGCTAAAACACGGACTTCACACGATTGTATCTTAAATCCCCTGATTCCTGTACTATTAAGTACTTTTCTACACAGCGGGTCCGAGAATAAAGCAAAAAGTAAAGGACTTAACAGACAACACTGTCGAACGGAAGAGAGTACTTGTATGCATTGTGAAAGTTCATCATTCACAATTAAATTGGTACACGAGCTTTGATATGTCATTTTGATGCCTTTACATATTGTGACGGAAGCGAGATGGAGGCGAAGGATGTATTTACAAAATATATACAGAGGAGGCTAGGGCAAGGGACGTCCGATCCGGGCCAAGAGCTAGCGTCTTCCTCGTCGTCTTTGTCGCGCTGCCAAGCATCGCGTTGATCCATGTATGGATTGCTCTGTAACATCACTCTCCGGCGGCTGAAGCGCCGTCCTGGCGCTTGCTATGAAGGCGAGGAGCTAGAAGAGCAGTATGGCTTCAACCGGGAAACATAAACAACTTGAGTTGGCAGCGATGAGGTCGAAGAATCAGGATCCAGGAGTACAATTTCGTAATTTACGTCACCGAGTTGACGAAGGACCTTTTAGGGCCCGGTGTAACGTGAGAGGAGCTTCTCTGATAGGCCAATGCGGCGGCATGGCGACCATAGGAGCACCAGAGAGCCAGGCGTGAAGTGCACGCTTCTGTGTCGGCTATCGTAACGGGACTTCTGGGCTGCTTGCGAAGCAGAAAGTCGATCGTGGGCAAGTTGACGAGCTGCACGGGCTCTAGCTGCGACGTCACTGGCGTATTCAGTAGGCGAGTGAGGAGCCGAAGGAAGGAGAGTCTCGAAGGGCAACGCAGGATGTCGGCCAAACAGCAGATAAAACGGTGAATATCCGGCGGTGTCATGCCGCGAGGAATTGTACGCAAAGGTAACAAAGGGTAACGTGCAGTCCCAGTCACGGTGATCTGGTGAAACATACATGGCCAGCATCTCGATTAGCGTTCGGTTCAGGCGCTCGGTCAATCCATTCGTCTGCGGATGATAAGCGGTCGTGAGCTTATGTTCAGTGGAGCAAGCACGAAGAATGCCATCTACTACTCTTGATAGGAAGTACCTCCCGCGATCGGTGAGGAGCTGCCGAGGGGCGCCGTAATGTAGAATTGTAGGAGAAAGTCAGCGACGTCTGTAGAATAGCTTGTCGGGAAAGCCCTGGTGATTGCGAAGCGCGTGGCGTAGTCTGTCGTGACCGCAACCCATTTGTTTCCCGAGATGGACGTAGGGAAAGGGCCTAGAAGGTCAAGGCCGACGCGGAAGAATGGCTCTGCAGGGATATCAATAGGTTGTAGCTGGCCTGCAGGCAGCGCTGAAGGGCGCTTGCGGCGTTGGCAGCGTTCAAAAGCAGCGACGTAGCGGAGCACAGAACGGTACATGCCAGGCCAGAAAAACCGGCGTCGGATGCGGGTCTAAGTACGCGAGACACCTAGGTGACCGGCAGTTGGTACGTCGTGAAGCTGATGAAGAACACTGGAGCGAAGATGGCGAGGTAGGACAAGCAGGAACTCTGGGCCATCTGAGCTGAGATTACGACGATACAGAACGTTGTCGTGTAGCTCAAACAGGCGAACAGAATGGTCTGGTGATAGAGAGGTAAGACGGTCGATGATAAGCCGTAAGGACGCGTCTCGTCGCTGTTCGGTGGGGATATAATCCAAAGCAAGGATGGACAGTACACAGGCGTCGGAGTCAGGTTCAATAAGGTCGGGAGCATCGACAGGGTGACGGGACAAGCAATCAGCGTCCTGGTGCAATCGTCCAGACTTGTAGTGCACATCAAACGAGTATTCTTGAAGCCGTAATACCCAGCGGCCGAGACGTCCAGACGGATCCTTCAGCGACGATAGCCAGCATAGAGCATGATGGTCTGTAATTACAGAAAAAGTTCGGCCAAACAAGTAAGGTCTGAATTTGGTGACAGCCCACACTAAAGCCAGGCACTCGCGTTCAGTGATGGAAAAGTTTCATTCAGACGAGGACAAAAGGCGACTGGCGTAGGCGATGACACGTTCCTTGCCGTGCTGTGTTTGGCCAAGGACAGCCCCAATTCCATGACCACTGGCATCAGTGCGAAGTTCCGTAGGTGACAAGGGGTCGAAATAGGCCAGTATTGGTGTAGTGAGTAGGTGGACGAGGGCAGAAAACGAAGCTGCTTGTTCGGGTCCCCACACGAAAGGAACGTCCTTCTTCAAGAGTTCCGTAAGAGCGCGGGCGATGTCCGCGAAGTTCCGGACAAAGCGACGAAAGTAGGAACATAATCCTACAAAACTGCGGCGTCTTTGGCTGAACGCGGCACGGGAAATTGTTGCACTGCTCGCACCTTGTCGGGGTCTGGTTGAACACCGACAGCACTGACAAGGTGACCGAGCATAGTTATCTCGCGCCGCCCGAAACGGCACTTAGCGGAGTTCAGCTGAAGGGTGGCTCCTCGGAAGACGGCAAGAACGACCGATAAACGGGTGAGGTGGCTCTCAAACGTCGGCGAGTAGACAATCACATCGTCTAAATAGCATAGACAGATGGACCACTTATATCCCCGCAGCAGCGAGTCCATCATACATTCGAAAGTTGCTGGGGCATTACACAGTCCGAACGGCATGACCTTGAATTGGTATAGGCCATCGGGCGTAATAAAGGCAGTTTTTTCGCGGTCCATAGGGTCGACTGAAATCTGCCAATAGCCAGACCGAAGGTCGATGGAAGAAAAGTACTGGGCTCCATGAAGGTATTCGAGGGCGTCATCGATACAAGGCAAAGGGTAGACGTCTTTATGAGTGACTTTGTTCAAATTCCGATAATCAACGCAGAAACGCCAGCTGCCGTCCTTCTTTTTCACGAGAACGACAGGGGAGGCCCACGGGCTAGATGAAGGTTCTATGAGGTCTTTTGTAATCATTTTGTCGACCTCGTTCTGGATGACTTGACGTTCGTGATGCGATACGCGATATGGATGTCGGCGTATAGGAGTGGCGTCACCAGTGTTGATTCGATGAGCCACGACAGATGTTTGGCCTAGAGGATGGCCGTCAAAATCAAAGATGTCACGATAGGACGCCAGGACCCGGTAGAGATCTTGGGCTTGCGCCTGGGTCAGATCGGGAGCAATCATCTGTCGTCGAGAGACGAAGGCGCGAAGTTAGTCGAGCAAGAAGGCGGCGAAACATCGGCATCCAAAGTGGCAATCTTGCAGGGGTCAAGCGCGGAAATGGTGGCCAGCGACATGCCTTGCGGGATAACCTGAGTCAACAGGCTGACGTTGAGAAGTGGCACGACCACCGTATTGTCAGCAACGGAAACAATGGTGTGAGCCAGGGCGACATCGCGGGCTAACAGGACGTCGATAATCGGAGACAAGACGTAGTCACCATCGGGAATGTCATGTGAAGACGTCAAAGTAACGTATGTAGCAGCTTGAGGCGGCAAACGAACGTGGTGGCGAGAGCATAAGCGTGGCGTTATGTCAGCTGGACTGTCGGGAGGATGGGGCAGCTCAAGCTGAAGAGCACCGGTCGCACAATCAATGAGGGCAGAATGAGTGGACAAAAAATCTAAGCCGAGAATAAGGTCATGGGGGCACTTCTCGATGACGGCAAATTCGACGGAAGTGGGATGACCAGCAATGCAGACGCGGGTGGTGCACATCCCAAGAACGGCAGGAGTCCCTCCATCAGCGACGCGGAGGATGCGGGAGGCGGCAGGCGTGAACACTTTATGAAGGCATCGACAAAAATCTGCACTCATTACAGAGATGTGCGCGCCAGTATCGATGAGTGAAGAAATAGTTACGCCATCAACATCAACGTCTAACAAGCTTCGTCTTGTCGGCAGCGTCAGAAGAGGATTTGTGGTGGCAGTCGTCAATGCAGCGTCACCTCCGGGCGCTGCATTGTTTAGTTTTCCTGATAGGCACGAGCAGGGTTGAAGGGGGACGACAGGCGACGGCCTGCAGGCGAGCGTGACTGGTGACCGCGCGGCGACGGGGAGCGGCTACTTATCCTGGGGGAAACACCGTCGTTGGGGAAATAGGTCTGGGTTGAAGGCGGAATGCGGGTGCTCTCGGAACGGCGGTAAGGGGTAGACAGCGTTCGAGGCGCCGAGGACCAGCGGGTGGCGCAATAACGGGCGACGTGGCCGATACGGTGACGAGTAAAACATATCCGTCCATCGTCAGGGGTTCGCCACGAGCAGGGTCGCGATATCGAGTAGCGTATCGCTGCTCTGGATAAGAAGAGGGCGGACGCCACGAAGTTTGTGTTGGGCTGGTAACGGTGCACACAGAGTGAATGCCCATGTTGGCGAGCTCCTGCCGGACAATGGCTTGAACGAATGGAGCCGTAATCGAGCTCGAGTCACAGGCGTGAACTGGAGCAGGGGTCATGGCCTCAAGTTCGCGGCGTACAATACGGGTCAGCTGATCTGGTGGAACCGACGGTTGTGCAGCCGTGCGGTCTTCGCAAGAGGACGTTGCTGCCGTGTTGGGAAGCCGGGCAAACGAGTGGCCAATGCGCCGGCTTTTAGCCTGCTCAAAGCGCCGGCACTCTTTTATAATGGCGTCGACTGTAGAACAATTTCTACACATTAAAAGGTTGAAGGCGTCGTCGGCGATCCCTTTCAAGATATGCCCAACCTTGTCGTCCTCCGGGATCTCGGCGTCGGCCTTTCGGCATAGCGCTAATACGTCTTCTATGTACGCGACGTAAGATTCAGTAGCCGTCTGCGCACGTGACGCGAGCGTCGTTGTCGCGGCGATCTTCCGGCCAAGGGGCTTCCCAAACAATTCTCGGAGTTTTTCTTTGCAGGTGTCCCAGCTCCCAATCTCAGCTTCGTGATTATCAAACCATACCTTCGCAGTGCCTGTCAGGTAGAAGATTATATTTGCCAACATCATGGTAGGGTCCCATCGGTTGTTTTTACTCACGCATTCATACTGCACCAGCCAGTCTTCAACGTCCGCGTCACCGGAACCGGAGAACGTGCCAGGATCCCGGGGTTGCACAAGCACGACCATTGAAGTGGCGGGCGCTGATGTAGACGCTGTGTCTTCCGCCATTGCAGACAGATGTCCGAAACGACGGCCGCTGCGAAGTTGTGAGGCGAGACGTACCCCGCACCTCCACCAAGGTCTGACGGAAGCGAGATGGAGGCGAAGGATGTATTTACAAAATATATACAGAGGAGGCTAGGGCAACGGATGTCCGATCCGGGCCAAGAGCTAGCGTCTTCCTCGTCGTCTTCGTCGCGCTGCCAAGCATCGCGTTGATCCATGTATGGATTGCTCTGTAACGATATGATGGAACCCGAGTCCAACGTAATTAATTGACAAAAAGAGAACACTATGTGGTGCCATGTCAAAAGCCTTAGCTAGATCTATTTCGAGCATCGCTACTTTGTGGAGAGCGCTATCACAATATTCTAAAATGCCTATAGATAAATGAATATTTCTAAATATTTTCCTACCCCGAATGCCGCATGTCTGGTGCGGCCCAACTAACTTCCGTATAGTGCAGAAGTACCGACATCGAAACAATTACGCCAATGACACATGCGCCAACACGTGGCTTAAAACGGCCTTATCGATCTCTCGCGGGTAAGTAAGCGCCTTGAGACGCCTGGCGCGTTTCAACGCCACTCGCCCACAAGACCCCGCGCGCGAAGCACGCATGCAACACGGTCGCCGTCCCGCAAATCGCACGCCTTTCGCTGCAGCGGTGCGTGAGTTCACGAAGCAACAGCTTCTGTGAAGACACGTTTCATTTTCGTGTTCTACCAATTCCTATGAAAGAGGGATCAACCATAATCTTTTCTTAATCCTTACCCAAATATTTCACTTGTTTACTAGTTCGTGCTCAACGCTTTCTTCTAATTCCACCTGAATCTCGACCAATACCCCAAGGCGAGTAATCATCATCAGCCTATATTTATGTCCACTGCAGGACGAAGGCCTCTCCCTGCGATCTCCAATTACCCCTGTCTTGCGCTAGCGTATTCCAACTTGCGCCTGCGAATTTCCTAACCTCATCATCCCACCTGACTTTCTGCCGTCCTCGACTGCGCTTCCCTTCTCTTGGTATCCATTCTGTAACCCTAATGGTCCACCGGTTATCCATCCTACGCATTACATGGCCTGCCCAGCTCCATTTCTTCCGCTTAATGTCAACTAGAATATCGTCTACCCCCGTTTGTTCTCTGATCCACACTGCTCTCTTCCTGTCTCTTAACGTTACTCCTAAGATTTTTCGTTCCATTGCTCTTTGTGCGGTCCTTAACTTGTTCTCGAGCTTCTTTGTTAATCTCCAAGTTTCTGCCCCGTATGTTAGCACCGGTAGAATGCAATGATTGTACACTTTTCTTTTCAACGACAGTGGTAAGCTCCCAGTCAGGATTTGGCAATGCCTGCCGTATGCACTCCAACCTAATTTTATTCTTCTGTAAATTTCTTTCTCATGATCAGGGTCCCCTGTGAGTAATTGACCTAGATAAACATATTCCTTTACAGATTCTAGAGGCTGACTGGCGATCCTGAATTCTTGTTCCCTTGCCAGGCTATTGAACATTATCTTTGTCTTCTGCATATTCATCTTCAACCCAATTCTTGCACTTTCTCGATGAAGGTCCTCAATCATTTGTTGTAATTCCTCTCCCTTGTTGCTCAATAGGACAATGTCAAGGCGAGTATAAGTCATCAACAGAGGGCAAACAAAGCAACAAACAGCACGCTTCTAACTGTGTTATCTGTTACTTGGCGAAATCTTCGAAAATTACTGGTGATTTAGCTCCATTTCTTGTGGCCATGGACGCAGAGCCTTCCACAGCCTGGCCAAAAGCCATCGCAGCGGTTCTCCTTAAGTAAGAGAGGAAGCTCGCTCAGTGACATAGACGGCACATGACTGTACTCTGTGACGTCTGATGATTCATTGGACAGGTTTATGTTTGTTTGGTGAAATATGCAAGAAAGAAAGTAGAATGGTCAAGGTGACCATAGTGGCCCCAGCGAGCATGGCAACTCTGAAATGGAGGCCTGAATGCCGGCTGGACGTGGCCGAGGAATCGTCGAGTAACCTCTGAACGTTTACCAAGCAAGCACGATAACTTTTCCTCGAAGGCATCGTGCCGAATGAGACTAAAAATATAGGGACAAATACGTGAAAGAATGATTTTCTAATTGATGATAACCATGGAAGTGTGTTCGAAAAAATGCAACAAATCATAGATTGGGCGGTATGGAAGCTGCAGTGTTTTTCCTATGATGATGCATTTACAGCGAATATAATTTTTGACATGAATGTTGTTATTTTCAACGCGCGCTTGCCTCCTCATGAAACCGACAATTGATGGGGCTTATAAGCAATTGTGCCAACTTGGTAGCATGCGCTGCTTGAAATTGGTTTTAAAGGAACACTACACCATCTCATGCCAAAATCGACAACTTCCAACATTCTGCTCTGTCCTTCATACCGCCACATTAATTTAATCGTTTCTTTAGGTCGGACTTGTCAAGGCCTATAAAGTTTGTGCAGACGTACTGTTTATCTGGGTTAATTACTTACAAGGAACCCTGATCATGAGAAGTAAACTTACAGAAGTGGAAAAATTGGTTGGAGTGCATACGGCAGACATTACTTAATCCTGACTGGGAGCTTACCACTTTTGTTGAAAAGTCTACAATCGTTACATTGTACGGGTGCTAAAATATAGGGCGGAAACTCGGAGGTTAATAAAGAACCTCGAGAACAAGTTAAGGGCCATGCAAAAAACGATGGAATGAAACATGTTAAGCCTAACGTTAAGAGACAGGAAGAGTGTGGTGTGGATCAGAGAGCAAACCGATATTCTAGTTGACATTAAGAGGACAAAATGGGGCTGGGCAGGCCATGTAATGGGTAGGATGGATAACCGGTGGACCATTAGCGTTACAGAATGGATACCAAAAGAAGGGAAGCGCAATCGAAGACTGCAGAAAACTAGGTGAGGTGATGAAGTTTCAGAGGTGGGTGCTTTTGTGACTTCTCTCTGAGCTGTTTTCTGGTGGACCACGTTGGCGCCGCCGAACCTAACGCGCTCAGCCTCACGGCGGACCGGGTGCCGCTCGGCGAGACGCTCGCTCGAGTCACGGCGAGACGCGGCGCTATGGCCTGCGATCCAGGCGTGGTGATTCTTGAAGGCATGGATATTAACCCGAAGGACATGGAGTGTTCAGGCGGGGCATCAAGAAGAAGAAGAAGAGCGGGCCGGGCGAGCCGAGGATGCCGGGGCCGAAGCGAAGCAAAAAGGCGAGAAACGCGGCCGCCGCACGGCCGCCCCACGGGGCGCGTTGAAGCGTATCATGGACGCCTCGAGGCTCCCCAGAGTACTGAGGGAGCCATTCAAGATCATCGTCCGACCTAGAGGGGGGCTGGGCGTGAAAGAGCCGGATCTGATACAACTCGCAAGGGCGCTGGCCAATACGGCGGCCCTAGCGCCGGAGGAAGTGCGGGATGACACCGTGTGCCCCCAATGGCATCCAGGACATTCTAGTTATTTCCACGCCGCATAGGCGAATCCGTGCGCCTACACCAGGATCCAGGGGATCCACACGAAGGAGGGCCCTTCGTTGGGGCAGCGGAGGCGATCAGGGCAGTGTCCGGAGCTATCGAGCAGTAATCTGAGATCATGAATAAACAGTCTGAGGCCATCGCTACCCTCAACCGCAGAATGGGGAAAATGGATGCTAAAGTTGTTGACGTAAGTCGACCGAAGGTGGTCGGTAAGGTTAAGAAAGCACAGCAGAATTCCGAAGCGTCGGGTAACTGCACCGCGCTCAATGGGATGCTAAGTAAAGACACAATGGCGGAAAGCACGGATAGATTATTTGTGTTGCAGTGGAACTGATCTAGCTTCCAGCAATGCAAGGGCGCGCTACAGCAGTTTGTTAAAGCACAAGCGGAAAAACCGCACGTACTGCTTTTACAGGAGCCCTATGCGAGGAGATGACCTTCCCGTGGTGCCGCGTCATCTCGACAAGAGGAGACCATAGGAGCCAATACGAGAAAGGTAATCACGATGGTTCAGTAGCCCATTCGCTCCCAAGAGCACGAGATCACAATAGGCAGAGCCGATGCCAGCACTAGATTGGAGGCGCAGCTGCTTGAGATAATCCCTAGGGGTAGGATCAAACAAAGCATATTCGTCCTCAATGTACGCCCTCTGACAGATAAGAGGCAGAGTTTTCGCGGACTCCTAGGCAGGGCAGTCGCCATAGCGGGTGACAGCCCTGTGATAGTGGCAGGAGACTTCAATATATCACACATGGCCGGGGGGTATGATAGACAAACGAAGAAGAGAATGAACTTAATCATGACGTCCGAAGACTGCACGTTGACCCTTGTGGCGAACCCACGCTTTCCGACGAGGATAGGCACCATGGTCTCGAGGGACACGATGCCAAATCTCGCCTTTGTTAGAAACATTGACGCAGCCTGTACTAACTTGCCGGAAAATCTAGGAAGGGACCATCACATTGTAGCGTTATCAATCAGGATCAGAGCGCCCCGCTTACGATATCTTGGTTAGAGCGCTGCACGGGCCGATTTTTTCAGCCCGGGCCCGGCCCGGGCCCGTTTTTACGTTGGGCTGCCCGCCCGAGTCCGATCAAAACTTTTATGGCGAGACCCGGGCCCGGCCCGGCCCGGCCCGCCACCCCTTTACCTTAGGCCCGGAAAATAAGTTCCGGAAAATGCTGGCAATGAGTTCGTAGTGCTTAGCCTAGCCCAAAAGCCAGGACTAGCTAGGTGACCATCATCTCCGCTGTCTCTTTAGCATTGCGCCTCCAGTGCAAGCTACGCAATTTTATTTAAGCGAAAGCTTCATTACGCTACCTCGGGCAGCCATCGGCGACTCAATAGTTTTCACCTTGAGAGCTAGTGGTCAAACCACAAGAGAACATTAAGGCACGTTTATAGTCTATCGGCACGCGGGCGAGCGTCATGAGATCCCGGGCGCGTCGGAGCGCATTGGCCGCGCGTCCTGTTACGTTGGCGGCGCCAGTACGTTAAACCATGGGTCAAACTATAGCCGCTGTTGTTCTCACCAACGTGACATTACGTGTGCCCGCATTCACGCTACGTCGGACTATATTCAGGCCTTTACGGAGCCCTGAAAGGAGACATTGCCGCCGTTGCCCGAATAGGCCCGGCTGCGAGTTGCAACGAAGTGTCACTACTTTACTGATCACCGCAGTGTCTTCATAGGAATGAAAAAAAAAAACATTAATCAACAATGTATTCATTGCAAACATGTCTGTATATCATTGTGAAACCACACCTCGGCCACAGCTCGACAATGGGCCTAGCCAAGGCAGTGAAGCTTTCGATATCAACCAGGGTTAACCAAAACGAAACCACAGCAATTATTTTTCTTGCGGCCTATTTCTGCCTTCGGCATACATGCCGTGTGGATCCCTCGTTGGTAGAAAGTTTGAGGGAACTGATGTCGTCACTGTGCATAAACGCATATACTCGGGATGACTTTTCCAATATTACGCGCTTTCTTTGCAGCCAGGAAAAATTGAAACCACAGCAGCTATAAGCGAAAACAAATCATTAGGATATTTCTTGGTAGGCTCTGCAACTTGTACGCTAAAGATGTTGAGCTTATATAAATTCTTCAAACGTGGGTACATAAATATTGTTAATAATGTGTCTAAGCTTATAGTAAAAAATACTTTTAGTTTATCAAGAAGGCAGCGAAAAAAACCATATTGGCTTCGCTTTTGTAAACCCACGATGATTTACTAAAATTTGGCTCGACTTAGGTGAGACACCCTGTATACTGAATAAATAAACATATCACAACAAACATCTCGCTAACTAATCAAGATTTAAGCATCAATTCATTTCAACCACCACAGAAGTCAATCTTTTCAATTTAGAGTGAACGATGATGCATCGTTGACCCTTTCATTTTTTTTCCTGCAATTCCTTTGTTAAATTATTTTTAGCTCAGTGGAAATTTCATTTCGAGTATCAGGTATACTATACAGAACCAGTATTTACGGACGGCTGCAGTCTTTGAGATCAGGCGACTTTTGGTGTTTCCCAGCAAAAGAAGAACGAACCAATCGACGACTTTTGGACGTCCTTGGGATGTCCTGCTGAGGAGATGCAGGATCTCCCAGGTATGTCGCATACAAATACCAGAATTCGCCCAAATGAGAAAAAAAAGCGGCACCCAAAAGATGTCGATTACATCTCTCCGGTACATTCTGGGACCATATTTGGATCTTACATATTCCACTGTTACCATAAATTACAACTGCACACGCACATCCATAAACACGCAGAATTGCCTTTTTGAAGTTGATACCACTTCTTCGAACATTTACAGTCTTTATTAACCCTCATCGTACTTTCCCTGAGATGTGATTCACTTGTCTTCCTGTTTTTTTCCAGACTGTAGGCTTATGGCCTTCAGTGCTTCTGAGGCGGAATTCACTAATCGAAGTTACGATAAAATTTTGGGGTAAGAAAAATCGTATGAAAAAAGCGTATTCAGAAAGCTAAACTGTTTGTGAGATCAGCGAGCTTGCGATCCCCGCCGCAGCAAAGACGAGCGCTGTAGTAAAAAAATGCATCTATGTAAGTGTAGCATAGGTGCTAACTTCATTACTTCTGCCAATAGTAAGCGTACGTCGATTCACAAAACATAAACAGCCGTCGCAGATGACGACTTAAGAAGAAATTTCTACGATATGGGTATAGCATTCTTACGAACATCATTATGTCTAGCTGCGCCTCTCGAGCTGACGCAGGTAAGCGTTGTAACGCGCTGTTGCGGCTGATTGGCCAGGGTCACAACTGATAGCCGAAGATGGCACGTGCTTATATCTTTGTGGCGCACTCTGATTTGTCATCTCAAAGTGCATTAAACTGTTTCAGTTCATAATTGTATTGAGCGTGCGCTGCTGTGGAATGCAGTAACATTAATGCTGTGCGGCGAACTTCTGCTTAACTCTGATAGGCTGTGTTTCTGTATGCGCACAGTAGCCGCCCTGAATGTTCATACTCGTCATGACACTCTATTAGATGTTAGCAAACATAAGTGCATTCTCCGTCCCTGACAACGGTCATGTTTGTCATTGATGTGTTTCGAGCCGAGTTCTATGGTATTTTTTTTTATAGTTTGAGCTTTCCCTTGCTCATAGGGCTACGCGTGATTATTTTTTCCAACAGTTTGAGGCTGTAATTCTCCATGTAAGATGAAACAATGCAAAAACGCCTAAACTTTTCTAGTTATCAAAACTTCTTGCTGCTGCACAATTCGCTGTCGTCTTCTATGCTGTGCCTATTATATAGCTCATAGTTTTAATTCAGCACAAAGCTGAAGCGACGCATTGTCTGTGCCCACGGTGTTGCTCATTATCTGGCCTACGGTGTGAACCAACGTATGCGTACGACGGATGGCAATTCTGCCTATGATATGACGCGGGACGTCAATACGATTAAATAAGAAAAGAAATGGCGTATAAATGACGTACTACCATTGTGATTATGTGAAATAAAATGCATTTCACGAACGAAGCGAATAATTCTCGCATGCGTCCAAACACACACACACACACACTCGCGAACGCAAGCAAACGCACACACATACACACACACACACACACAAACACATTTATTTTTATAACTACAAAGAGGTGTATAACTGGAGACACTTCGTTTTGGTAAGAACGAGCGCAGCATAACGCTCATAAAGACACCACTACGTTTTTGTTTTGCATACACAAAGCCAGTACAGGCGACAGCCAACGGTAAAAGCAGACGCCAAAAAAATGAGAAAAGCCCCACCTGACGAGAGCCATCGTCTTCCTATGACTGGCCGGCGATGCTTATTCTAAACCCCAGACTAACATCAGTCCTGGGCGAAATGACGTCACTTACGTCTTTCAGTCGCTTCGTGCGCGGTTCTTTCTATAGTTTCCTCCTCTCACTTACTCTTACCTAAGAAACCCTTCGTAGGCATTTCTGAATCCAGCGCAAGAATTTTCGTCCAGCCGGCAACAGTCTTACGATACTCCGCGCCTGGTGCTCAGTAGTCAGGTCAGCATGACGGCACGATGAAGCCCGTCACAGTGGCCCGGTATCGTGAAGTTAACAATGTGGAGGGTGCCCGACGCTAAGCGCGGTCACTAAAATGCGTCGAATAGGCAATATCAGCATTGACGTCGCTAGAATTATGCTACCTTGTGCGCTCTCCCGGCGGCGCACAGTTTGTTCACTTAATTCAGTGCGTTTGAACAAAGCTACGTCATTTATATTTAATTAGCGGTGTAAGTGCACATGGTAAAAATCCTACTGAAGGACTGAACGAACTTCACATAAAGGCCGTGGTGCTTGTAGCATACGGCTGACCACTCAATAATTATTTCATGTATGTATAACTTCCATATTTGCCTTCACACAGCACACGTTTCTGAAATTCCTAGCCTTCGACTCTGCCTCAGTGATAGTTGTGGCTTCACGTGTTTCAATTAGCCGCAAGAAAAGTGGTGAAATACTTATCGAGAAAATGGTCAGGCAAGGAGACACAATCTCTCCAGTTATATTACTTGAATGCTTAGAAGAAGTATTCAAGCTATTAGACTGCTGAGGATCGAGGGCGATGACCGACGGTGAATATGTCAACAACCTTCAGCTTGCCGATGACATTGTCCTGTTCCGCAACGCTGGGGACACATTGCAACAATTGATTGAGGACCTTAAGCGACAAAGTGTGAGAGTAGGTTAACAAAGGTAATGTTGAATAACCTGCCAAGCGAACAAGAAGCCATGATCGGAAGTCAGGCCAGAGATAGAGAGTATGTAAACGAGTAAGATTATATTGGATAATTACTCATAGTGAACCTTGATCATGGGAGTGAGTGAGTGAGTGAAACAACTTTATTTAGACCAGCGGATTGAGGCCTGGGCCTAGGCCGCGCCAGGGGCGGTAGAGAGACCCTGTCTCCCGGCCGCCTCTTGAGCTCGCTGGATGGCCCATAGTTGATCTTGCAGATCTGAGCTGATCAGCGCCGCTTTCCACCGCGCCCGAAGCTGTTCTGGGGAGACTGCATATTCATCCTGAACATGTGCGCAATCCCATAGAATGTGTTCTAGGGTGGCGTGTTCTATCCTACATAATTTGCACAAGTCATCTGGGTATAGTTCGGGGTAGATGCGATGTAGGTGCACCGGGTTGGGGAAGGTTCTAGTTTGAAGTCGCCTCCAGTCAACCGCCTGAGATCTGTCTAATTTGGAGCTAGGAGGTGGGAATATGCACCTCGACTTTTGGTAGAAGCGGGTGACGTCGCAGAAACTGACCATTATGTCCTTCTCCTTTCAGGTCTCCCCTCCCGTTCCTTCGGGGGAAGCTTCTTCGCGAGCGCGGAAAATGAGACTTCGCGTTACGCGGTGGGCTTCCTTGTTAGGGATGGGAGCGAGGGACTCACAGGAGGTGTGGGCTGGGAACCAAATGATGTATTTGTCTTCGAATTCCTCTGATGATAAGAAATGTGCTTTCCCGTGGAGTTTGTTAGCGGCCTCGGGCGATATTCTTCCTCGCGCATATTTCTGATGGCTGACTGCGAGTCGCTGATGACGTATCTACATTTGGGGGAAATTAAGGCCTCTTAGACTGGGAAGGATTAGGAGTGAGGATCGATGGCGAATATCTCAGCAACCTTCGGTTTGCAGATGACATTGTCCTATTGAGCAACAATGGAGAGGAATTACAACAAATGATTGAGGACCTTCATCGAGAAAGTGCAAGAATTGGGTTGAAGATGAATATGCAGAAGACAAAGATAATGTTCAATAGCCTGGCAAGGGAACAAGAATTCAGGATCGCCAGTCAGCCTCTGGAATCTGTAAAGGAATATGTTTATCTAGGTCAATTACTCACAGGGGACCCTGATCATGAGAAAGAAATTTACAGAAGAATAAAATTAGGTTGGATTGCATACGGCAGGCATTGCCAAATCTTGACTGGGAGCTTACCACTGTCGTTGAAAAGAAAAGTGTACAATCATTGCATTCTACCGGTGCTAACATACGGGGTAGAAACTTGGAGGTTAACAAAGAAGCTCGAGAACAAGTTAAGGACCGCACAAAGAGCAATGGAACGAAAAATCTTAGGAGTAACGTTAAGAGACAGGAAGAGAGCGGTGTGGATCAGAGAACAAACGGGGGTAGACGATATTCTAGTTGACATTAAGCGGAAGAAATGGAGCTGGGCAGGCCATGTAATGCGTAGGATGGATAACCGGTGGACCATTAGGGTTACAGAATGGATACCAAGAGAAGGGAAGCGCAGTCGAGGACGGCAGAAAGTCAGGTGGGATGATGAGGTTAGGAAATTCGCAGGCGCAAGTTGGAATACGCTAGCGCAAGACAGGGGTAATTGGAGATCGCAGGGAGAGGCCTTCGTCCTGCAGTGGACATAAATATAGGCTGCTGATGCTGAAGGCCTGAGCGATAGCTAATACTTCTGCAATTTCACTGTTATTAGAGCATATCGAGCATGCGCTTATGCACTCGTGGTTGGAGTTTATTACTACTGCGACGTAGGATTCGTGACTCGGGTACTCCGCTGCGTCCACAAACAACGCTTCCTTGTCTCTACCGTATGCCTTCAGTAGAGCTTTAGCTCTGCTTTCCCTCCTTCCCTGATCAAGTTCGGGGCACATATTTTTAGGCAGAATGGGGACCTGGATCTTTTGCCTGATTACCCTGGGAACCGGCACTTTACATCCTTGTTGATTGTGATAGGTTATCCCTAATTTGCTGAGGATACTCCTGCCCGTGCGCGAACCCGCTAGTCTCTCCAACTGAGCAATCTGTTGAGCCTCTGTCAGCTCCTCTAACGTGTTGTGTACAGCCAGTTGAAGTTTTGCGCTCGGTGCTGGTGCTATCTGGAAGGCCTAGAGCTTGCTTGTACGCCTGTCGTATGAGTGCGTTGATCTTAGCTTTTTCGGCTGAATACCAATTGGGGTATGTCGCCACGTATATAATGTGACTTATGGCAAAGGAATATATGTCTGACGCCGTTAGCTTCTTTGATTCCCTGGTGTTTGTTTGTGGCTCTCTTGATTAGCCTTATTGCGTTGGTGACTTTAGTTACTAGCCTCTTGACGGTTTCTCCGTTAGTGCCCTTGGATTCGACGATGAGTCCTATAGGATTCTGATCTGTTCCACTATGGGGATAGTCCTGCCATTTGGTGCGAATTTGGATTTCTTCGTAGGCTCGGTTCCGGTTGTAGCCCTTGGGTGGTCTGCCTTTGAGCGTGCGTCGATAGAGGAGGAGTTCGGATTTATCCGGCGAGCACTCGAGGCCAGTACCTTCTAGATACTCCTCGATCGTGTCGACGGCCCCCTGTAGTCTCTGCTCTATCTCTCCGTCGCTACCTTCAGACACCCAGATGGTGATATCATCTGCATACAAGGAGAGAGAGAGAGAATAAACATCTTTAATGTCTAAATGCAGCTTTGGAGAGGCGTCCTCATTCCAGAATGCCTTGAGCTCGGGCCGCGTCCTGGGCCCTCGCAATCAGCCGTTGCTGATCTTCGAGGTCGGAGCTGGCCAAGGCTCTCTCCCAAAGCTCGTTGGTGTGGTAAGGGTTCGGAGGATTGAGTGGTGCCTCTCTGCAGCCCCCTACTATGTGCCTGAGGGACCCGGGCTCTGCGCAGAAGCGGCATTGCGGAGAGAATTGTGTAGGGGCTATGAGGTGGTTTCTGGTTGGGTGGGGGAATGTGTTAACCTGTAGAGCTCGGAGGAATCGCTCCTGCTCTCTAGGTAGTGACTTGTGTGGGGGTGCATATGTTCTGCGGGTTAGCTTGTAGTGTTGTGTGATGTCTTGGTATGAGACTAGAGGGTGCATACGCTCGGGTTCAGATTCCTCGGCGTAGGCTCGGTGGGTCAAATCTCGAGCCACGTGGTTGGCGACCTCGTTGCCAGGAATGCCGTGATGAGCTGGCGCCCAGATGATTATGACTGATCTGGTTGGCGGCTTTTGATTTATTATTTTGAGCGTAGTGGCATGAATTCTGCCGCTATCGAAGTTGCGGCACGCCTGTTGGGAGTCGGTAACTATGACTTCAACCTGTGTTTGGGAGAGCGCGAGGGCTATGGCCGCTTCCTCGGCTTGGAGGGGATTGTATCGGGTGAGCGAAATGCTGCTCCGATGTTACAAGGAGTGATGTATTCCATGTACAGAGTTAAGCCGTTGCGGGAGTCCTATCATTATTAGATTGAACAGCATGGGCGATATGACTGAACCCTGCGGGGTGCCAGCGCTACCCATGTGTCTCTCCTCAGATCTGAGTTCTCCCATTACAAGGGATGCCGTTCTGTCCGTTAGGAAGTCCTTGACATAATTATATGCTCTCGATCCTAAGCTTAATTGGCTTATCTGATTTAATATAGCTGCATGCGCTGCTTTGTCGAAGGCTTTTTTGAGGTCTAATCCTAGTATCGCCCTAGTCGATCTTGTTTTATTGTCTAAGGATCTGCTGTTTAATTTGCAGCGTGGCGTCCTGTGTGGATAGCTGGGAGCGGAACCCCAGCATGGAGTGCGGGTAAATTTCCTTCTCCTCAAGATAGTTATTGATTCTATTGAAGAAAGACGGAAATTTACATTAGAATGAAAATAGAACGGAGTGCATAGGGCCGCCATTACCAATTCGTGACCGGGAGCTCACCGTTGTCGTTGAAAAGAAAATCGTGCAATCATTCCATTCTTCCAGTACTACCATATGGGGCAGAAATTTGAGCAGAATGGATAACGGTTTTACCGCAGTAGGTGACCCGTAAAAGAAGCAATCGCAGGGAATTGTGGAACGCGCCGTCTGCTAACAGCTTC
Source organism: Dermacentor silvarum (assembly GCF_013339745.2). Lineage (NCBI taxonomy): Eukaryota > Metazoa > Arthropoda > Arachnida > Ixodida > Ixodidae > Dermacentor > Dermacentor silvarum. The sequence continues at coordinate 95,166,029 of NC_051158.1, forward strand.
CGGTTCGACGTGCCGCCGGGCATAGACGGCACGCCCGGCACACGTGTTTTTCTACGCGGTTTCAAATGTCAGTCGTGCGAAGCTTTCCGGCCGCTTTGTCGACCCTAAATGTCGTAACATTCATGCAGCTGATTTCTATGTTTCAGTTCACTCTGGGCGCGACGATGAGGAGCGAAGAAAGGCAACGATACGCTTTTATTCATAAAGGAAATCTGGTTTTCGTTTCGGTGGCCTTTTTTGTTTCTGCGAGGTTTAGGTCTACGTACGACATTGGCCGTTGCTTGGACGCACCGTCACTGACTGCTCTGCCTGTGGGTCAGTCAGACAGGTGAAATAGTTATCGTTATCCGACAATTTATCATGCGTATAGAAGCATTACTTAGAAAATCGGGTGCTGAGGCGATGGCTACAGCGGTGCATGCTGCTCTGTGATCGTAGCTAAAAACCGATATCGTCGGTATAACGGCGCAGCCAACACTGAAAACGATAACTTTGCGCGCTGTCAACGGCATTTCTCGGTCGAAACTCTAGGTTCACTTGAAGTGGTACGTAGTTAGACGTTCTCGCTTTTTTATTGCGATAGCAATTATATGGACACTTTAACCGGATTTCTGCCATCGGCGTCGCCGTCGCCGTCAGGTTCCGTATACATAAAATCTTCTCCGCGCGCCGTATGCCCCAGCGGAAGCGTGCGGGGACGCGCGCTATCACGGAGAGCGAACGCACTCAATCTCTCACGCGCAAGCAAGGAAGCGGAAAGCCAGCGCCGGAGGGAGCAGGGGGGGGGCACTTCTCTGCCAACAACCGCGCTCGTCGCTCGTCCGCACAGTCTCTTATCTCTCCCACGCGCAAGCAAGGAAGCGGGAAGCCAGCGCCGGAGAGAGCGGGGGGGGGGGGGGGGGGGCGCACTTCTACGCTGCCAACAACCGCGCTCGTCGTTCGTTCGACCGCACCGTCTCTTATCTCCACACGGCTCTGACCTTTATGCGCCGTGCATTCGCCGCTCAGTTTCCGTTGAAGCGATAGACCGCACGTACCTTCGCCCGCTGCGCGACGTATGCGCTCGCTGCCAGCGTTTTGACAGTCGTTGGCTGCAGTCATTCAGTGTGATCTATTCATGTTTGTTTGTGCGCGCTCACACCACGCTTGTTCATTCAGTTAGTAATAGTCGGGCCACATTTTCCAACGCACGGTACACATGCAATGCTGCCAAGATCGGCAGTGCAGCACTACAGGTGTGTCCCTTCGCACGCGCTGCCCACGGTAAGCGCTTCTCATCAACACCACCGTTTCACACGCGCCTTCTCGTGGTCATCGAGTCTCTCTTCATGTCGGTCTACTTACGCCGCAGCACACCTGCTTACTTAATCAGCTCATGTTTACTACAATTCATATTGCTACCAAGGCCGCTCATCTTACTTCGTATGACATTGCTGTGTTGCTATCGCATTCATTGCTTCGCCCTTAGGGCGAAACTGTGACATTTTTTGTCAACAGTGGCCGCATCGCCGTTATATTACGGCTGCGCATTATCTCTATCTGTGCTGAAGGAGCTAAGGTGGGTTAGTTGGTTACGAGTATTATGTATGTATCTCGCTGTGTCCCACTTAAATTCGAGTTTTAAAACCTCGTTTCATTGTACCTCTATATGTGCATGCGAGTACTGAAAGAGAAAGAAATGGCTTGGGGAATCATTCCGTGTCGCCTTACACAGCTAATTGCCACCTGATAAGTGGCACTGTACGTTCCTTTTCTTTTTGTTCACGGATGGTCTCTGCCTTGTTACAGTTTTGGAAGTGGCCGCCATTCCTTTGATGCTTGTGCACTGCTGACTCAGCAAGGCTTGCTGAAAGGTAGTAGTTACATGCGTTCAACTTTAACACTTGAATTTGAGCAGTCAACGGCTGAACAGCCGATGATAGTTTTGATAAGCACCTGCAACCGGGTAATCTTCGAGTGGGACAAAGCCGCACTGCAAGCGCAAATGGCTCAGTCAGCTGAGGCGTTGCACCTCTGAGCACGAGCTCGCGGGATTGAATCCCGGCCGCGGAGGCCGCATTTCGATGGAGGCGAAATGCGTAAACGCCCGTGTGCTTGCATTGTAGTGCATGGTAAAGAACCGCAGGTGGTCAAAATAATCCGGAGCCCTCCACTACGGCGCGCCTTATGCTCAGAACTGGTTTTGGCACGTAAAACTCCAGAAAGAAGAACGGACTGCAAGCGCATCAATGGACTTCAATCAAAAGCGGCGGCGGCAGTAGCACTGACTCGAACCGGAAACGACTAGCAGATGGCACATCCCAGAATCCCTTGCTATTTTCATCATCATCAGCAGCAGCCTATATTTTATGTCCACTGCAGGACGAAGGCCTCTCCCTGCGACCTCCAATTACCCCTGTCTTGCGCTAGCGTATTCCAACTTGCGCCTGCAAATTTCCCAACTTCATCATCCCATCTGGTTTTCTGCCGCCCTCGACTGCGCTTCCCTTCTCTTGGTATCCATTCTGTAACCCTAATGGTCCACCGGTTATCCATCCTACGCATTACATGGCCTACCCATTATAGACCCATTAGCTTGCTTTCAGTATTGTATAAAATATTCACCAAGATAATTTCCAATAGAACCAGACAAAAATTGACTTCAGCCAACCAAGAGAACAGGCTGGCTTCAGGAAGGGATATTCTACGATGGATCATATTGACACGTACACATGTTTATCTTTCACTGGTGGCCGCTTTCAACATTGGCTTACAAATGTTAAACGTTATCGCTCGGCGCAGGGCGCGCCTGCATTGGAAGCTTCTCGGAAGTTATCGATGCTTCTATCCGTCGTCTGTGGTCACCGACGCCCATGTATACAATCTGATTGTATGAGCGACGCGAATTGTCTAGAACTTTCTGGAAGACACGCGGGAATCAGGGATTAATCTGGAACCTTCGATGACTCAGGTATAAAAGCCGACGCGTTTCGCCGCTGATCAGATTTTCGACGATCGCCGACTGTGTTCGCCGCTATCGTTGTGCTTTGAGTGTACCTTGCTTTTGTGGGCACAGGTTCGCCCAATAAACAACCAGTTTCGTCGTACACAGTTTTACGACTGTTTTCTTCAGCGTCACTACTCCGTGACATCTGGTGGAGGTGCTAGTGCGTTCATGCAGCGAACGCCCCCGCAAAGCCGCGATCCAAGCCCGAAACCGGAGGACAACGCCAACGTCACCAAGGACCAGCGAGCTAGCCGTAGGCAGCAAGGACTTCTGCCGGAGTACGGACTTCTTCCCGAGAAGACCACAGCGATCAAGGCCAAGTCAACGACCCCAATGGCAGCCCCAGCGTCCCCCATCCTGCTGCAACAACCTCGGGAGCCCCCGACCTTCCGTGGATCATCGGCTGAAGACCCTGAAACCTGGCTGGAGACATACGAGCGGATCGCGACGTTCAACAAATGGAGCGACGACGACAAGCTACGCCATGTCTATTTTTCGTTGGATGACGCTGCTCGGACCTGGTTTGAGAACAGAGAGACCACCCTGGTTACGTGGGACCTTTTTCGTGAAAACTTCGTGAGGACCTTCACGAGTGTCGTACGAAAGGAGAGGGCAGAGGTTCTCTTAGAAACCAGGGTGCAATTGCCGAACGAGAACATCGCGATCTTCACGGAGGAGATGTCTCGCCTCTTCCGCCACGCCGACCCCGACATGTCTGAAGAAAAGAAAGTTCGGTTCTTGATGCGGGGTGTCAAAGAGCAACTATTCACCGGATTGATGCGCAACCCGCCCAAGACTGTCGCCGAATTTCTTTCCGAGGCCACAACGATCGAGAAGACGCTTGAAATGCGCGCCAGGCAATACAACCGCCGTGCCCTGACCAACTACGCCGATGCTCAAGCTCTAGGCGCCGACGACCTGCGCGAGACCATCAGAGCAGTCGTTCGCGAGGAGCTGCAGAAGCTCTTACCCAGGTCGCAGCCTCAAGTGGCATCTATCGCCGTCGTCGTCAAAGAAGAAGTTCAGCGCTCACTTGGAGTTCCTGATGTGCAGCCGCAATCGCCGCAACCCCAGCCGGAAGCGCTGACTTACGCCGCCGTTGCCCGTCGTCAAGGCCCTCCTTCACGCTCGCACCAGGGCCAAGTAACGCCGCAGTTCCGTCGCCCACCGCCGCCGCCGCAGCCAGCACGCCCGCCCGTCACCCAGCGCAGCTACCCGAGAAAGACGGACATTTGGCGCGCCCCCGACCACCGCCCGCTCTGCTATCACTGCGGGGAAGCTGGTCATGTCTACCGCCGATGCCCATACCGCGAGATGGGCCTACGAGGGTTCGCCGTCAACGCGCCGCGTCCACAGCTTGGCGAGCGGCCACGTGACATCGCCGACTACCTCGCCGGAGCCCAGTGGCAACCACGACGACTCTCACGCTCGCCGTCACCAGGACGTTACCTGTCGCCGCAGCGCCGACCATACACTGGCCCAGCCCGGGGCCGGTCCGTGAGCCCCTATCCGGGAAACTAAACGCAGCAACCGATGGAGGTGCGGTTGCTGTACGACGCAATGCCGAAGATCCTCCGACGCCGCCGACGACGACGATTCGCGATTCATCAAGACGAGATATCAGCACGCCGCCTAGCAACAGCCTTGACAACACTTCGCCGCCGAAAGTAGACCTTCCGACGCGACGTAGCAGCAGCAGAGCAAGCCGACGCAGCCGTGATCCGACGCCACGAATTAACCGCAACGCCAGACGCCGGTCTACCGATCTAGACGTGCTCATCGATGGCCATAACGTCACCGCTCTCGTCGACACTGGAGCCGACTATTCCGTCTTCAGTGGCCCGTTCGCCGCCAAGTTGAAGAAGGTGAAAACAGCCTGGCAAGGACCCGATATCCGGACAGCGGGAGGCCACCTAATAACGCCGACTGGAATCTGCACAGCACGAGTCACGGTAAACAACCGCACTTACCCGGCGAGCTTCGTAATCCTGCAGCACTGCTCCAGGGATGTCATCCTAGGCATGGACTTTCTAAATCAACACGGTGCAGTCATCGACTTAAGGTCCAAGTCGATAACGCTTTCAACGCACAACGCGATACCACCGCATACAAGCATAAGTTACCATGCCTTGAATGTGCTTGAAGAACAAGTCACCGTTCCGCCTCGCTCCAGCGTAAGGATTTCCGTCGGCACCGAAGTGCCTGCAGACATGGAGGGCGTCATTGAGGGCGATCATCACTTACTGCTCGACCGTGAAATTTGCGTCGCTAGAGGCATAGCTGAGCTACGTGCAGGGAAAGCAACGGTGATGCTCACGAACTTCAGCCCCGAATACAAGCACATTAACAAAGGCACCACGGTCGCCTACATCGACGAAATAGTACAAGCCAGCAGTGCTTTCGCCTTCACGGATTCCAGTGCACCCGCAACGACGACTATAATACCTGAACCAACTTTCGACGTCAATCAGAACCTTCCCAGGCATAAGAAAGAACGACTAAAAGCTCTGCTCCTGCAATACAAGGATTGCTTCTCGTCGTCGTCAAAAGTTCGACAAACCCCTGTCGCCAAGCACCGCATCATAACCGACGAAAACTCCCGCCCATTGCGTCAGAGCCCGTACCGAGTTTCGGCGCGCGAACGCGAGGCCATAAGGCGACAAGTCGACGAAATGCTACGCGACGACATCATCCAGCCGTCCAAGAGTCCGTGGGCGTCCCCCGTGGTGTTAGTGAAGAAGAAGGATGGAACCCTACGTTTCTGCGTCGATTATCGTCGCCTCAACAAGGTCACGAAGAAGGACGTATACCCCCTCCCACGGATTGACGACGCCTTGGATCGACTGTACAATGCAAAGTATTTCTCGTCGATGGACCTCAAAACCGGCTACTGGCAAATCGAAGTCGACGAGAGGGATCGGGAGAAGACGGCCTTTATAACACCAGACGGACTGTTTGAGTTCAAGGTCATGCCGTTTGGTCTTTGCTCGGCACCTGCGACTTTCCAACGCGTCATAGATACAGTACTGGCAGGCTTGAAGTGGCAGACTTGCCTCGTCTATTTGGACGACGTCGTTGTGTTTGCCTCAAGCTTCGAAGAACACCTGCGGCGCCTTGAAACAGTTCTTCAAGCAATCAAAACCTCCGGACTCACGTTAAAGCCAGAAAAGTGCCGCTTCGCGTATGAGGAGCTCTTGTTTTTGGGCCACGTCATCAACAAGTCTGGAGTGCGCCCCGACCCTCAGAAAACTGCGGCCATCTCCAACTTTCCTCTGCCCGCTGACAAGAAGGCAGTGCGTAGATTTCTTGGACTGTGCGCCTATTACAGGCGCTTCGTCAAGGATTTTTCACGGATCGCAGAGCCACTGACGTATCTCACGAAGGCCGACGTCGAGTTCAAGTGGGAGACGCCGCAACTCGAAGCATTTGAAGAACTGAAGCGACGCCTGCAATCGCCGCCAATACTTGCGCATTTCGACGAAAACGCCGATACCGAAGTCCACACCGACGCAAGCAGCGTAGGACTCGGCGCCGTGCTTGTGCAGAGGACTGATGGACTAGAAAGGGTTGTAAGTTACGCTAGCCGGTCGCTATCGAAGGCGGAAGCAAATTATTCCACAACAGAAAAGGAGTGCCTCGCCATCATCTGGGCTACATCAAAGTTTCGTCCCTACCTCTATGGCAGGCCCTTTAAAGTTGTGAGCGACCACCACGCCTTGTGTTGGCTAGCTAACTTGAAGGATCCTTCAGGTCGCCTCGCACGATGGAGTCTGAGACTTCAAGAATTCGACATCACTGTCGTTTACAAGTCCGGGCGAAAGCACTCTGACGCCGACTGCTTGTCTCGCGCCCCCGTCGAACCGCCGCCACAGGACGACCAGGATGACGACACTTTCTTGGGACCAATCAGTGCCGACGAATTCGCCGAACAACAGCGAGCCGACCCGGAACTAAGGAGCCTTGTAGACTACCTGGAAGGCAAGACCGTCATTGTGCCGAAGGTGTTCAGGCGAGGATTGGCGTCGTTTTTCTTGCAAAACGACATTCTCCTAAAGAAGAACTTCTCGCCTCTCCGAGCCAACTACCTCCTCGTGGTACCCTCAGCATTGCGTCCAGAGGTTCTGCAAGCTCTCCATGACGACCCAACGGCTGGACATCTCGGTTTTTCACGCACTCTCGCGAGGATACAAGAAAAATACTACTGGCCTCGCCTCTCTGCCGACGTCGCCCATTACGTAAGGACATGCCGAGACTGTCAGCGACGCAAAACACCGCCGACAAGGCCAGCCGGACTTCTACAGCCAATCGAGCCAGCTCGCCGACCGTTCCAGCAGATCGGGATGGACTTACTGGGGCCTTTTCCGACGTCGACGTCCGGAAATAAATGGATCGTCGTCGCTACGGACTACCTCACCCGCTACGCCGAAACAAAAGCCTTGCCCAAAGGCAGTGCCGCCGAGGTAGCCCGATTCTTCGTTGAGAACATCCTCCTGCGTCACGGTGCCCCAGAAGTCCTCATCACCGACAGAGGCACGGCCTTTACGGCAGAACTAACTCAAGCCATCCTGCGGTACAGCCAGACAAGCCATCGCCGCACCACCGCCTACCACCCGCAGACGAATGGCCTCACCGAGCGCCTAAATAAGACCATCGCCGACATGCTGGCAATGTACGTCGACGTCGAACACAAGACGTGGGATGCCATCCTCCCGTACGTGACCTTCGCATACAACACGGCCGTGCAAGAAACGACGCACATGGCGCCGTTCAACCTGGTCTACGGAAGGAACCCGGCAACGACGCTTGACGCCATGCTACCAGACGTCGCTGACGAAGAAAATCTCGACGTTGCCACTTATTTGCAGCGTGCCGAAGAAGGTCGACAGCTCGCCCGACTGCGCATCAAGAACCAGCAGAGGACCGACAGCCGACACTACAACCTTCGACGACGCTACGTCGAGTACCAGCCCGGTGACCGTGTTTGGGTCTGGACTTCGATACGCCGACGAGGACTTAGCGAGAAGCTGCTACGTCGCTATTTCGGGCCATATAAGATCACCCGACGTATTGGCGCACTGGACTATGAGGTCGTGCCAGACGGCATTTCGCAATCACAGCGGCGCCGGGCACGACCTGAAGTCATCCACGTGGTGCGTCTTAAGCCTTTCTACGCCCGCTGACAAACTTAGGTACTTTGTTATTTTGTTGTTGTTTTTTGTTATTTTGTTTATTACGCATGGTTTTGTTTTCGCTTTCGTGTTTGTTTGTAGCATCGGGACGATGCTTTTTAAGGGGAGGGTATTGACACGTACACATGTTTATCTTTCACTGGTGGCCGCTTTCAACATTGGCTTACAAATGTTAAACGTTATCGCTCGGCGCAGGACGCGCCTGCATTGGAAGCTTCTCGGACGTTATCGATGCTTCTATCCGTCGTCTGTGGTCACCGACGCCCATGTAATCTGATTGTATGAGCGACGCGAATTGTCTAGAACTTTCTGGAAGACACGCGGGAATCAGGGATTAATCTGGAACCTTCGATGACTCAGGTATAAAAGCCGACGCGTTTCGCCGCTGATCAGATTTTCGACGATCGCCGACTGTGTTCGCCGCTATCGTTGTGCTTTGAGTGTACCTTGCTTTTGTGGGCACAGGTTCGCCCAATAAACAACCAGTTTCGTCGTACACAGTTTTACGACTGTTTTCTTCAGCGTCACTACTACGTGACAATATCCATGCCATAAATCAGGTAATCGAGAAATCTGCGGAGTACGATCAACCTCTCGCTGTTTTACGGGTCACCTATTCTTTTGACGGCTGTGCTGTGAACGGGCGAGCGCGGTTGAGCTTTTCGGCGCTGTAGCAGACGCCCGGAAAAGGAAGCTGTCGTATAGGGGTGTGCAGTGATTTGCCGGAAGAATATAGCATCGACTACACATAGGTCACGAATTTCAGCGCTCCAGAAACGAACAGAGACAGAAAGCAAATACGTAAAAGAACATTTATCTCAAACAGAAAAAAACAATGATATTGAAGAAAAAGAAACAGCAAACTACCCTGACGCACTATAAACACTATACATACACAAACACTCCAAAAACTAGCTATACATATAAAAACAAACAAGCCCTCCACTACATATTGTTCCTCCGCTCGACTAACCAACGCGAAGTCATGAATAAACGAACGTTTTGACCGTCGCCAGTCGTGCTGTTGGACTCCGGCCCAGCGTGGCAAAGGACGTTAGCCTGCGTGGTTCCGACGCAGCGTGGGCGTCGACCTCCGTCGAGAGCGATGAGGTTGTGGTCTTCCGCAGAGACCCGCGTGGCACAGGACGTGGTCTGGGCCAGTCGGCCGTTGTGCCGCTGACGTGGCGTTGGCGATTGCCTTCGTGGCAAAGGGCAGGAACTGGTTACGGCAGCGTGGGGCTGGACCGGGGCCGCGGAACACAGCCACGGCGACGCACTCGGGCCTCAGGAGCTGGAGTTGTCGCTGGCCAACTCGCGAACGTCCCCTGTTTGGTCCATGGTCCCTGAAGCTGCTGCCTCCCGTCTCCAGAGCACAGCTGGAGATGCAACTGCTTGTCGACCACGTCAGCAATGCCAGCTCATCATCGCCTGCGTCCCCTTTTTCTTCATTTCTTGTTTTTCTTTCGCGCTTCACGCGCTTCATGTGCTTCTCGCCTGTGGGTGCCTTCTCTGTTTCTTCGGCCAGCGTCTTCGTCTTTTTTCGCGTTATCATACGTCTTGCCAGTGACTCATGACAACCTGCATGTTGTGCGTTCATGATATCAGTTGACCGCACTTCCTTCACTGCTGGTCGTTGAATTCTAGCTTTCCTTCCTCCTCGCTCTCAAACGACGCCGTAAGCTAAATGCACTGCCACTTCCGTTGCACCCTTATCTTAGCGGAAAAACTTTTTGTCTAAGAAATTGCGTACGAACGGCGTAGTTTAGTGAATTCCGCCCCTGTTGTTTTGCTCTTCAGGTATATATATATATATATATATATATATATATATATATATATATATATATTGTAGTGGGTAATATGCATGTAGCACTTTGGGCACTGCCATCGCTTCCGCGCGAGACCCGAGCTCGAGTTGCTGATGCGAAGAGCTAGGACTGTGCATGCAAAGCGACTTGCAATCCCTCGAACGAGCTTCCATAAATCCCCCTTTCATTTGGTGGAAGTGCTGGGTAACCTCGAAAACTGGAAGTCCGAAGCCGGGCGCTACCCACTGCTACGACCATGCCTGACGACACCGCCCAGGAAGATGCACCTCAGCCTCCCGCGGTCATCGTTTCTGGTGTGTTGTGCCAGCGTGATCCTGCCATCTTTAGCGGCATCAATGATCGTGACGTGGAGGATTGGTTGTCCTCGTACGAGCCGGTGAGCCGGCACAATAAGTGGGATGACGCCACCAAGTTGCACAACGTGCTGTTTTAATTAACCGGCGTCACGAATCTCTGGTTCCGAAACCACGAACACGATTTCACCACATGGAGTGCTTTCAAGACCAGTTTTGCAGAACTGTTCTGGCACACCGATGTGCGCAAGCTTCACGCTGAACAACGCCTGCGTGGGCGCGCACAACATCACGGTGAAACGTTCACAACCTACATCGAAGATGTCATTGACCTGTGTAAGCGGGTGAATTTGTCTATGGTAGAGCAGGACAAGATAAAATACATTATGAAAGGCATTGATGAGGACGCCTATCAAATGTTGCTAGCGAAGGATCCGCGTACCGTGGCCGACGTTATCAATTTGTGCCAAAGTTTTGTCGAGCTACGGAAGCAACGCATCTTAGTTCGACGCCCACCACCCACGGAAGATTCGCTAGCAGCCCCTTACAAAAAAAGTTGCAGTCTTTCTGCAGAAATCTTACAGACCTTGAGTCACCCGTGATGCAGAAAACGTGAAGACAAGTGACAGACTTTCTGTCACCCTCTGTCACCTCCCAGCGGGCAATTGGTACACCCATTCTGCAGAAAGTCTGCTCAGTCTGTGTAGCCACAGGATGCAGCATGTGTGCAAAAAGCCTGTCTCGAATGTGGTCACAAGATGCAGCATATATGCAGACATTTGGGTGAATCTGTGCAGCCCACCTATCGGTAACTAGCATGCAACAAAATCAGACGCAATAGTATTTTTTAGTGTTTTTTTTATTTGCCTGCCTCGTTTGAACCTTCAAAATCTCTTCCAAGGAATGAAGTAGCGAGTAAGGAACAAAGCTTAAAAAGGCCCTGGTTAGTAGCTTCATCGTTCATTGTGCTGTGACAGGCACTGCGACACACGAAGTTAGTGGAAAAAAAAAGGAATGCGACAAGGGAAGCGCAAACTGCCAACCAAGTTGAATGAATTAGAAGGATTTATACCTTTAGCCGCTATCATGAACTGGAAGTTGCACGCGCAAAAAAAAAATCGGGAGAAATGATAAGTCAAAATGAATTACAACCGAAAAGGTGACTAACTTGATGAGGTAGTGACACAGATGGCTTGCTCACGCAGGCTTCAGCATTAGCAGCAACCATGCAAAATGCTTCCCGTAGCTCTCTCGACACTTTGCGCTAGCTTCTTAGCAGGATTTCTGTACCATCAAAAGACAGTGTGCAACTGCACCTTTACAGTACGCAGCCACGATGCCCAATTCATTTACTAGGCTGCGAGCACATCTGAGCTCCCCAAGTTTCTGATTCAAGTACCAGCCCATATTTCCAACGTAAACAAAGCTGCGCGTAAGCGATATCACGTAAACAACTTCCTCTTCGCACAGGACAAATTTGTGCACATGTGTGCGAAGAGGCAGTAATTTAAAAGGCACTGCTCACATGCAACTGCGCTTACATTGTACAAACACACCGGTGCTGGAATCAGAGGCTCAGGGATCACAGATATGCTCTCAGCCTAGTAAATGCACTCGGCAACTTGGCTGCACACTGCACAAAATGTGGTTGCAAAGTCTTTTGACAGGGCAGAAATGCTGCTCAGAAGCAAGCACAAAGTGACAAGAGAGATATGGGAGGCATTTTACATGGTTGCTGCTGGTGCTGAGGTCCGCGTGAGCGAGCGAGCCGTCTGTGTCACCATCTCATCATCAAAGTCAATTTCAAACAATTACCACCTCCATATGATTCAAGTGGGTCGCCTTGTTAGTCCCGATCCAATCTGGTTATCTTTTTACTGCTTTTTTTACGAACCTGCAGCTGATGACAGCGGATACGGGTATAAATTATCGCTTCTTGTTCAACTAACTTAGTTGAAAGCGTGCACTTAACTTGTGCACTTTCTTTTGTTTCTACTAACTTTGTGTGTCAGAGTGCCTATAACAGCAAAATTAATGAAGTAGTAAGAATCCTTACTCGCCACTTGATTCCTTGGAAGAGGAGTCACTCTTGGGCCCCATTTTCTGGAGCATGGAACCCAGGCTTCTCTTCACTTTAAGGTCGGAGCACTTAAATTTGCTGCATGTATATTCTGTAAAAGAATGAAAATGAATTTTAGAGACATCATTTAGGGACATATCTTGAGAAGTACAACCCTGAAACAATATGAGGAACAATGTCTTGCCATATATTGGCAAAATACAACGGTCATGCAACTTTAACTATTTCCTGAAATTTTCAGTCAACCAAGGTGACATAGAATTGATGTGAAGTGAAATTCAGCATGCCATATTACAGTCAAGTTAATGCCAATCAGTGCAGTAAGACTTGCTAGCGCTGCTGACATCAACACAGGTTTAACAACGTGCTGAAATTCTGCGCTAAGAATTGCGGGTTCAGCTCCAGTCTGTGGCGGCAACAATGCATGTGAAGGGGCAGCACGACATTGCAGCTGGCGCCACACGCCGAAGCTTTCCTGTGCATAATCTAGTTGGATCCAGCTAGGTTATGTTTAGTAACCTGTGGCAAGTGCAATGTAATGTTTACTAGAAGCAGGCATGTACTATATTTACAGCAGCAAAATTATATCTTAACTCGTTAGCACTTTCATTCGTAGAAATGAACAAATTCAACCACTTAGGAAAACACTGCATAGACCATAATAAGGCCTACCCACCTATTTCAAGGTGAAAATACAGCACTGTATTGGCAACAATAAATTATGGAGAGCGAATACTACGCATCAATGTCCATACAGTGTAGACAAAAAATAAACTGCAGAAAGAGAGGAAGGGATAGTGTTGACTTAAAATCCACTATTAGAGTAGGTCAGAAGACATTTAAGGAGAAAAAGTTGTATGGAGCACAGAACAAAAGTAACTAGCTAAATGATATCTCAATCTAAGCAAAAAGTGGGGCAGTTGATCTGGGCGAGTAATAGCTCGACAAGGCATAGACTGCAAGGGAAAAAAAGGTTAGACATGGAAGGACGCAATTAGGAAACCTGTAGGCATAGATTGCACTTATACCAGATCTCTTTCACAAAAATTTCTAAAAATCTGCTGTTGCTGATATCAACATTTTGCCTCTGCAGTTGGTCAAAAAACCCAACATCATGTGTGCTAATTGCTTTGAAGTGCCTTGAGGGCACGTACTGGAACAGTGTAAATATCACCAATGATATCCAAGACATCTTTAGTTAGAGGTGATTCTGTATAACCAGTACTACATTCAGGGTATAGGTACTTAAAATGTGTGGCAGAAAGCATTGGTGTCCAAGTCATTGTCCTCTTGCAGAAAATCAGGGGCAACTGGGACACCAGTGCATTTTGCAGAACACTTTAACAACACAGCCTCAATGTTCGTGATTATTGAATTGATAAAACTGAATACGTTTGGATACTTGAGAACTACTATTGCTTAATTGAAACACGTGCCCTAAAATCATAAATTACAAAGGATAACTTTCTCAACAAGCTAGCATTGAGCTAGAATTCGTTGAGCATGTGATGCCTCCTATTTAATTGACCCCATTTAAGGGGTGCAATGATGGTATCTGCAATTCCTGAAAATTCTGGAGATTAAAAATAAAAAAATGATGTAGCATGGGATAGGGTTTGCTGAAAAACAATAGAGCAAATCGAGAAGCCACGATTCCTCCCGCACAAAAAATGACTGAGGCTGACGCAAACGATGGTCAGATTGGGTTTAAACAATCTGTCGAATTTAATATATTTTACATAAGTCGAAGGCAGCAAATGAATGAGATAGATTACACGACACAGTATTGCAATATCATCAAGATGAAAATTTTGGTTTCTCGACCCACACATTGCTTCAGAAGCATTTTTTATATTAGGGCATACTGCAAACAAGTAAGCTTGCAAAAAACAAAGTGCTTTGACCGATATAACAGAGCTTCTTAAAAGCTTCACACACAGGCAAACAATCAGCTTTGCGCTACGACTCTTATCAGTAAACTAAAGATGCTTTTGCTTGTTTTTTTAACCTAAAATATCATGATACGCTAGAAAAATTGTTCGCATTTCAACCACGAACTCACCTATTAACTACAGAGAATGGCACAATATGGAAAGGGATTGTTGCAAAAAATTATGTAGCCTAAGTAAGCCTTACTCTTCCTTGCTTTATTGCTAACGTACAAATTTTCCTCCACTTGTTATGTCTCGTTACATAAGAATCACTTGTAATGGTCACCTCATGTTCTTAGTTATTGAAAACAGTGACATACCAAGGACTGCGGAGACCCTCTTTTGGTCCAATGCAGCTTTCACAGGGTTCTCTTTGTGACTATTTGCTTGTCGCCCAAAAAGGGTTCGATTGATTAATTCCTCATCACTGAAAAGAACCCTTATTAGAGCCCTTGCAAATTTGCATGGAGCATCTCTATATGTCTCCTCCAGTCTTGTCAGTGTGGCTTCCGAGACCATCACACCTCCACCAATGCTTCGGTGCTGCAATAAGAAAGAACACAAGATCCGAGTATGTTTACAAAATATAATTGCATAGTTGAAGTACAGAACACCATAAAAGTTAACAGCAAACTGTCTAAAAAAGGGCTTATTTTGGTTTCAGGACAGTGATGAGGCAAGGAGTATTGTGGTAAAGTAACCCTTTTTGCAGTACAATTTTCTGAATACGCTGCATGTAAAGGTCGCCACACGTCATTAAACATTGTCCCTCTCCTCTGCTGCGACAAGGCTGCCACTGCGCCTCGCAGCTGGCGGCTCAGCCCCAGCTTCGTGAGGCATGCACCATCCTGTGACGATGCTCGTTTACCTCTGCTTGCAAGTTCGAGAAGAATTTCAGTGGTGTGGTCGAGCCATCAAGCATCCCAATTTCTTTTGTTTCTCACCAAGCAGAAATGGACCCTGAACTGCAAGTGCCAACTCAGATTAAATACAGAGATAGGATTTGACTTTTACAGCAACACAAGGCTAACGACAAAAAGGCCTGTGCGACACTGCCTAGCCCGCCAGATTCTTCTGGTAACTGGAAGCATGTCACTACTGTAGTAACTGACAGTCATCTTTTGCCTTAATATTTGTAGTCTTTTGTGGCAAAATAACATTTCCTTATTACTTGGAAGTTGAAGCCTGTGTTACCATGTTGTTGTGATGTCACTCACATCGTCAAAGAAGCAGGGTTGGAAAAAACCAGCGTACTGTAGTGCCACATACAGATTGCTAGCAATGCCGATTTCTGTGCGTGTGAATCTAACTGTGTAAATATTACACAATTAACCCAGACCATTTAGACTGTGTCCTGAATGTTTGGAAACTTCCCTTAACTATTTAGTTCATTTGTCAAAATAGTTTGAGGGCACCTTTAATTAGGCATTAACTAAACTGGTGCCGAGAAGTTGAAAAACAAATGCTGCACACCACACATCGAGCAAGTTTTTACATTAAACAAACTTACCGTGTTCTCTTCAGGCTCGGCAGGCTTTGCTCCCTCGGCAGCTGAAGTGAGCTTGTCGACAGCTCGCTGAAGTTTTCGAAGCATTTTCGACGTATCTGGAAGATGGTTTAAGAAGTTTAGGAGAGTATTTCAACTATGGAGTAAGATGTACAGGAACACCAACTGCTGATGAAAGAGCTTTTATTGATGCCATGATGGACAGCTTCGAAACTTCTGTACAGGTCATGACACCGTACATTACTCCCTGCCCCGTCTGTTGTCTGTAGGGCAGCTACAAAAGCTTGCGCTTTATATTACTTGCTCCTTATCATTGTCCATTAATGTAAATCGTCTGCTTCACTTTAGGCTGCAGACATCGCATGTTGACATTCACTTCGCGTGAAGCAGAAATAGCTTACAAATTTCAGAGTGAAACACTTCTATAAGAAAATGGGAATGTGCAATAGACAGCACAGAAGGTATTGCGGCCACTGGTGATGTGTATGACTAATCAAAAAGCACATACCAATTAAATCTTTTTGCTCCTCGAGCTGCTTCTTCAGGGCTTCATTCTGATGCTTGTGGCCCTGATTTTCTGCCAGATGTTGACAGCACGGCTTTTTCTGCAAAAAGTTTGCAGAGTTGTATAAAAGCAACGTCGATTTTCCCTGCACGTTTGAGAATTACACATGTGCATCCCGCAGAGAAGTTTGTTTAGACCGGACCGACTGCTGCATCTACACTGAAAAATCTGTGGAGGCTCTAACAAGAAACAGTAGCCAGCAGTGGTTTGTTCTTTACTAACCACTGCACAGCAACCACATTTACAATTACCAAGAGCGAAGCACCGCAGTGATGCATCTTAGCCTATACTCCTGTTGTGAGGGGGTTTAATTGCAAAACAGTTAGGGCTACGCAACAGCCTTGGTTCAAGACCGTCGGTCGCTGTCTCGCGCTCTCCGGGCTGCTGGACTTCATCATCCTCTCTCAATGGCTGCTGACTCTCTTCCCCACTACACTGTAAATGTCAGCTGACTGAACTGCTTGTGCTCAGCCATATTAAATACACAGGAGATAGTGCACACCACACACTGGGTACGTTTCAACTTTCAAAATGAAAGTCAATGGGTGTAAATAAGCCACATTATAGTTCAATAACTGTTTAGAGACTGGCTTCCTGTGAGAATTTACTGCAGTTGAATGAACTAGTTTTATTTGGGGAGAGTGGGGCTTAAGCCTATTAAACGGATGAAGGGGATAAGCGTTGGAACCTGAGTGAGGTGGTCCAAGAAAGGATGATCATAGAACTGCAGCATGCCAACACGACCATGAACCAGGAAAAGTGATACTAAACCGCACTTAAAGAATTAAAACGCCCACAGGTTTTCCTACTTCTACCCATTCTCGGAATACAGCGAAAGCCTGAAAATTGTGCATGGAGGGATGATAGGATCGGCCATATTCAAGGGCACGGTGATTCATTAATTGCTGTTTGACGACATTAGTGTGCTTGAGATTTGGCTTCAGCTTCACAAGTGAGGCAAGGCTAACATAAACGTTCTTGTTTTTATGCTATAATCGCATAACTGGCACAGTTGCTCCATCATTGTTCTGTTGAAATGTGCAAGCACTCGCTTCCTTCATATCAGTAACAACTTTGACACAAAGAATTTCGTGAAATTCTGAACAGAAGAAATTTATGAACCGAATATTCTGACTATTTAGCATTAAAGCAAGTGTGTCATTCAAACAGACGGCTGGGGTGCTTGGGACAGCTGCCATTGCCACTATGCAAGCTGAGGATGTTTGCACTCCACTATCGATTACATGTTATGCACTTACATTTGCAAAAGAGTTGTGTTCGGCACGTGCTGCCAACTTCGTCCTCTTCCTTTCCATATTGTCGGCATCACCTGTGGATATACTGCACATTACATACACACGCCTCTGAGGCCCAGAACCTGCAAGCGTTGGGCCACTTGTACTAGTGGCACACTTCCAGACTTCACTTTTAAATCTGAGACCCACGAAGTGCACCCATGGAAGCACAGCTTTGCCTCGCCGACATGCAGGTTCATTCTATACAATCGGACGCATGGTGGGGCGGCTAATTTTTTTACACAAGGTACAGCACAGCATGGTCGTGCAAAACGCCGTTACTGCGTCAATGACATCTTGTCAACAACGGGGTGCTGTACTCACCGATGCAGTGTTACCTTCCGCATGGCTCAAGATTATACTAGCAGGGTGCGTATGTCTCTCGACAAAAGATCCGTACTGTATGCGGGATGCGCACGCACAAGCAGGCGATATAGTCCCGTGCGCAATATTTGCCAAGCTGGAAGGAGCCACATTTAGTAAAACCTGAACCACACGGGCGCGAATACACGCGCAAAAGGTCAAGCGACATCGACGAGCGACAAGTTAGGCTGTTCTCGTCGCGTCCTCGCTCGCTCAATCGCGCACGTGTGGTTCCCTAGTTAACTAGCCAGATCACAAATAATTTAGGCCACGGATGCATGCTTAACGTATCTCCATGGCAGCATCGCAGACGCGAAATGAAGCGCCGACTTAATAGGTCAAGTACTCGCACTGGTAGCAAGATAAATAGATAAATAAAATATAAATTAAAGTGATTTTCACCATTACTTACCAGCAGCCACCAAGTAGGCGTCGCATGGCTCGTCGTCATCTTTCCAGTAAACCTTGAAGGTTTTGCCAGTAAGCGCCTCAACTACACTACATTCCTTTATAATCGCCGTCCCAGTAGCGACATCAACCATTTGTCTAGTTGAATATACATCCCACTGCTCAGTTGCAGCCTATTTCATCAAGATATGAGACATTTGGGCCGTGAAATAAATATATAAATCTACAAATCGAAGCACAACAAAACAGCAAAGAGAAAAGATCACAATTGGCTTGACTAGGCTACAATGTACTGAAGTCATAGCCGGGCATAGCCGAAGGGGCGAAAGTGGCCATAAAATAGACATTTTACTTCATTTCGGCTACATTTTCAAATCAACACTATAAAGAAGTGAACAATTAATACGTACAGGTGTACAAAAATACCGACAATAAAATTATAAAATTTTATTAATGAGCAATTTTATTTGTTCTTGAATATTGAGTGTCAAGCAACGAGTATGCCTTTCGCTTGCTTTTTTTGCGCCATCTTGGAGGCGTATTATAAGCCAACAAAAGTAAAAATTCATTGAAAACGAAGCGTATTCTTTTTCTAGAATCAACTACTAGAAACGCGTCAGTCTCGTAGACACGTGGCTCCGATGGTTATCGCGACTGCGCAGTAAAAGGCGCATTGAATGTTTTCACGACGGAGGACATGTGGCCTTTTTCCGACTAAGCGCAAGATGCAGCTACTGTACATATGTAGTACGTCGATGTGACAGTTCCCGCTTGAAATTGCTAGCTGCCGCCGTTTAGCGGACTTGTTCTGCAAATATGCCGAAAAGATACCGAGAGTGGCTGTTCAGAGACAATATTGCGAAGCCTCGCTCAACAGAAGTCAGACACGCGAAGAAAACTGCTCATAGTGGTGGCCCTTCGCCGCTTGGAGATCTCGAGTTTAACGTTCGACAGCCAGGGAAACACAGAGTGGAGGATGCAGCGTCGGCAGTGAGCTTGCCGGCTGACGTTTTAAATGGCGAAGAATGCACGAGTGAAGACTTCCTCGACGATCCAGCCAGCAGTGCTGAAATGAACACAGCAGCAGACCCGTCCCTCGGCTCCATAAGTGATGGGATTCCTGAAGCAAGCGATGAGCTGCTGTATATCGTACAAAGCGTAAGTGCGAGTAAATTACTGTTTACTTTTCTTGCAAGACCTGTGAAGGAACATTTTAACACACAAATCTGCTGTTGTGACTTCGTGAGTGTTCGCATATCTCAATTTGTATTTCGTGTGTTGGCACGTAGTGCGGCCGGTGCACAGGCAGGTGGAGAACAAGGCGAAGTCCGACAGTTTATTGGACAAACTTGTGCTCGCAAAAGAAACGAGGGAGGGGGGGGGGAGGACGAAAAGAAAAAATGGGGCGGCGATAACCTAAGTGGACGTCGGTCATCGAGCCGAATACCACCCTACTGGCGTGTGCGTAATTTATAACTGTCACCGAACTTATACCCGTGCCACATTGGCACATTGGCATTTGAGTTGAGGCCTTCAGTGCCTTAACGTCACTACATGTTGGTGTCGGTGCCACACGACCAGATTTTATGGAATTAAATGTGCGCTGAGGATAGTTCGATTTGCGTTGCAAGCTTATCAGAAAAGAAATGTTCATTCAGTTGAAAGGATATTTTATACAAAAAATCTTTGTAGAAGTAACACGCATATCAGTAGACAACTCATGCCACTGTACGAAAGTATTTATCAGTCGCTGTGCAGTGGAGGGCGATTTGAAAATGGCACAACCTTCTTGCATCTGTTTACTTTGAACTTTGTCATGCCTTATGCGTGATAGGGTTAGTCTTTATAGCTGGGGGGGGGGGGGATCTGTGGCATTTGTGTTACTCTCTGCAGTTATGTGCAGTGACACAGTAAGCCTACATTATTGGTACATTCTTCTTGAGTAATAATACACATGTCTATTTCCACAGGATTCAGAAGCACATTCTGCTACAGAAGAGCCTGCTGATGCTCTGGAAAATGACCTGCTGGATAATGTATCCTTGTGCTTCAGTGATGAGGAGGACTTGTCACCCCAGCCTGAACCCTCAGAAAACCAGACATCAGAACTGGTCAGTCTTTTCAGTAGTCTTACTTATGGGCACTGGAGTCGGGCAGGTGCTTTCTCCTCCCCCAAAAATTCCTAGTGGAACCTAATCTGTTAATGAAAGGTTCATTCTTTGCTAATTTTGTTCATGACACTCCTGCTTGTCATGAAGGACTGTTATTCCACATTTCTCTTTATGAGTTGTTCGTTACAATTCACCATAAAAGAAAATATGTGGTAGTTTTGGTATTTCTCAACTACAATAACAAGCACCCGCTCGTGGTTTGCTGGCATTGTTGCAGTTATGTGCATTAGTGTATTTTTGGAAATAGACAGACGTATCCATCTGCTGCCTTTTTCTAGGTATTAAACTATAAAAGGAGAGCATGTCTTGTCATATCCTCAGGTATTAAATGAAACATTGTCATTACTGAAAATTGTACTGTTCAAGCAGGTGACCACCCATCCTTCCTTGTCTTAGCCCTTGTCGTCCCCCGCACTCGTTCAGAGAAAATTAAATGGGCTAAAATACCTGCTCACAACACGACACTCCTGTAGATGAATCCCTCTGTCATGTCGCCAAAGGTGTCTAAACTGTACTGCGCATTGTTGCTACTAATGTAGAGTAGAATTGCTTTGACATATTTGGACTTCTTCACACGGTGCAATTCATCATGGCGATTTGTGAAAAAACGAACATGATTTGCATGCTTTTTCGGAATCTACACAAATGCAGCACGTTGTGACCTGCTCAGTGAAGGGTGCTGTGCTTACTGAGTGTGAATTTACTCCCATTGCGCTTAGCAAGCTGACCCATTAACACAACCTGTGTCTCAATAACCACAGAGCAAAAGCGTGCAAGCGAAGTATTTGAGAAGGGCAAGCAACAGATAAATTAGAATTCTTGTTTTGTCATAGCTTGCATCTGTGTGCTTCAGATCTCGCCTCAAAAGGCTGAATTTGTAGCTTTTTACTGTGCACATAAACCGTTCAACCTAACAATTTTTATGTATTGTAATCCTGTATACTGGTGATCTGATGTATCACGGTTTTCAACATTGAAAACTGTTTTTCTTATTT
The DNA here is from genome assembly GCF_013339745.2 of Dermacentor silvarum. Classification (NCBI taxonomy): domain Eukaryota; kingdom Metazoa; phylum Arthropoda; class Arachnida; order Ixodida; family Ixodidae; genus Dermacentor; species Dermacentor silvarum. Next base: position 95,187,641 of record NC_051158.1, read on the forward strand.
CGCAGGATGAGCAACTCTACCCTGGATAACGCGTGACCATTGATGAGAGCATGATGCTTATTCTTGGACATTGCCATGGCATAACACCACAAAGGAGGCAACTGAGAGCCTTTTAAAGCTCATTGAAGCCCACGTGCCTAAGGAAGCCGCCATACCAACGTCCAAGTACATCTTTTTTAAGCAGTTTACAAACGCTAAGGAGAATGCCACATTACACTTCTATTGCCCATCTTGATCACTTTATCTGGGAGAGAGCCAGGCACAGGAACTCCAGTGTTCCACCTGTGGTGCCGATTTTGTTGTCGATACACTAAAAAAATGAAAACTATTTTCTTACATTTGATATTGCCAAACAAGTCAAAGACAAGCTTTCGCTCACTGAATTAAATTTTAACTTGTTGCAGAGACAGTTGTCATATGATGTAGGTGAGCTGACGACAAGCCAGGGTTACCACAACCTGCCAGTGTCTACCCATGACTTGTCAGTAACGTGGAATACAGATGTTGTTCCTCTTTACGAGTCATCCGGGTACAGCATCTGGCCGCTGCTTCTTCAAATAAATGAATTGCCCCAGAAAGTGAGAACGAAACACATGCTTCTAGCTGGATTGTGGTTCGGTCCCACAAAACCTAAAATGAATTCCTTTCTCAAGCCATTTGTTGAACAAATGAACATTCTTCCCAGCAGTGGTTTCCACTGCACAGACCTGAAAGGAAATGTTATAAAGATGCGAATTTTTCCAGGGCCCTGTTGCGTTGACACAGTGGCCAGAGCCATGGTTATGAACATGAGCCAATTTAATGGTTCTTATGGCTGTGCATGTTGCATGCATGAGGGACAAGTTGTTAGGAAAGGCAGCGGTCATGTCCGCGTGTACCCTGTTGTCTCTCCTCGACCAGCGCCCAGAACACACGAGACATTTTTGCAAAATGCTGCTAAAGCAGAGGCACCACTGCAACCCAAATGTGGTGTCAAAGGTTCAAGTGTGCTGTACCATTTGGATTTTTTTTTCATTACCGGCAGGTTTTGTTGTCGACTACATGCATGCTGTGTGTGCTGGCTTTGTTAGGAACATAGCATGCATGTGGTTTGACACCTCCATGTTGTTTCCATACAGTCTTGGAGGCAAAATTGATGAAGTTGACCAGTGGCTGCGTCTTTTGAAACCGATCCGGAAGTCCGGAAGTACTGGAAAGCATCAGAGTGGCGCAACTGGTTGTTTTATTCTCCAGTAGTGTTGCATAAAATTCTGCCGCGAGTATATTACAAGAATTGGTTGAAGTTTGTCAGGGTGATGCACTTTCTTCTTGCTGACACAGTCGCTGCAGAAAAACTGAAAGAAGCTGGCAGGACAATGTACGAGTTTGTGAGAGAGTACCAAGATCTTTATGGAATAGCACATATGACGTATAATGCCCACCTTTTATTACACCTTGTCGCATCAGTGGAAGTCTGGGGCCCATTATGGAACTATTCAGCATATGCATTTGAGGGCATGATTGGGCAGCTTGTTCAACTTGTAAATGGCACACGCTATGCTGGCTGGCAAGTGGTTGAGAAATTTTTTTTTCTATCAAACCTTCCCATCATATGGGACAAATGTTCCCATTTTGAGGATGCCCAGTCAAAGCACCTGCTAATGAAGTACTTTTTGAGGGGGTGCAATCTGCGAAAGCACTCTGAGAGCACTTCTGGTGTTGTTTTTTTTTTTTTTTGGAAAGGGAGAGGCTTGTAACCGTGGCATCTCGTACAAAAAAGTGTTAATTGATGGTTTCCTCTACTGCACGAAGGGCCTTGATAAGTCGTGCCGCCTTAACTCGTTTGTGTGCATCAATGGTATATTTGGCCAGATTTAGAATATTTTGGCAACTTGTATGGAGGGACATCAATCATGTGCATGTGTTCGACATGTTGTTTTTCATTTGTGCAAACTTCAGGTAGTACGAGCATTTGTTGCCGATAACTTGAGTGGAGCCATCATACATGAAGTTTGCACAACGTCAGATGGAGTGGAGATGGTTTGTGAAAATCCACAAAAATGTATGTTATTGCAGTCATCATCAAAGACATTTATGTGCTGTGTTGCCAGCAAGTACATTTCTGAAGCAACATGAGGATGTCCTTGCATGAGGAGGGAGAAAATTTTTATACTGAGGTCCACTAGGGGAGAAAATACAATACCTTACTTGGAGCGCATACTGCACCCTTGCTAGCGTCATTTGGCAAAGCAACATCCTTGCGTAATGTTAAATAGAATTTCAGAACAGTTTTGAATAATCGAAAAAGCGATGGTACAAGTATACATCGCCTCTCAGGGAGAATACTTTGAAGCTTACCAAATTTGAAGAATGATTAGAACGATAAGCGACTTAAAAATATTAGCATTACTTTTGTGCCCCTCTCATGCTGTTGCAGCATAAAAAGTACCATTGGTCATGCTGTTGATATATGCTTTTCTGTTATTGCTCCTTGCACATGCCGCTCAGAGTTGCTTGTGTTGTTTTGTCTGTGGTAGGTGTTCTATTGTTTCTTTTGTGTTTCACATATAGACTGTACTCTGTTTGTATACCCTTTTTATTTATAGGCCTGCAATTCAGTGTAACAGTTTCATGTGTTTGCTTTCCTGTCATACAATCGTGCCTATACGCATGTTTATGAGTACATTATTTTTGTTTTCATGTGTATTTTTTATGTAATGCTCATTTCATTGGCTCGAAATACTCGCAAAAGCACTGGTCAAGTGCTCTCATACGATTGACTTGAATGTTTTCTTTCAGAGTGTTGTCTGTCTAGTTCAAACCGAGTAAATTGTTCCATCACTGTGAATTAGATATAAAAAACTGCTGTTTGTTTGTGCGACTGAAATTATTTTCTAGTATTTTGGCACAGCAGCAATACATGAATTAGTATGTGTGCATACGTTTGTGGTTGTCTAAGAATTGTTAGATTTGACAGTGTGTCCACAAAAATGTATGTTACTCATAATGTATGTACAAATGTATGTTACCACATGTCTGTACTCATAATGAACTTAGTTGACTTGCCTCTGCACATAAATTTGATTTCAATGTTTCTGCTATATCTTATGCTTGTTGGAAAATTAGTGTGCTCAGTTTGAAATCTTTACCTGAACAGAATAACTACAGGTGCATATTGCATATACCTACTTCAGGTATGTTTTGCCGGTAACACATTGCCTGAAGTGGACGCCAACTAAATGTGATGTTTGCCTCTACTTCTGTCTTCATTGCCGTGAAGGATAAAAATCTCGTCAAGCTGCAAACTAGCAGCTTTTTGTTCTTGTGCAAGGTTTTGTTTTGTAAATAAATGAATGTCAAATAAAGGTTGGCTGATGTTTATTTATCTACCTTATTAATAGCCTACGTTGTGAGTATCTTTTTTGTTATCGCAGGCGCCTGTGTGGCCTGTATATTGTTCTGGTAAGCTTTTACGTAAGCTTGCTGGAGTATAAAGCTGCATGGCTTCTGCAGATCATAATTCCTTGTTTTATGGGAACACTAAGGGTAAGCTTAGTTCAAGGAGCTATTAAAGTCTGCCCTAAATTGGACATGCTAGGGAATGGGCACTCCAATTTTTGCAAGAATCTGGTTCAATGATACATTAACCTTGGAGTTCTACTGATCGAACAAGTTTTGGTAGATGCAAGCATGGTTCGTAACTAGCATCCGACATGGGACTAAGTGTGGAACCATGTATATATGTACTTACGTCCAGACTGAATTGACCCATGACACAACTGCTGCATTTCATGCAGGTGATGTTGCCACTCCATTATTGTAATTAGTATTAATTGCTTGAAGTTACTGCCATTGTCAGACTTTGTAGCAATCAGGGGAAAAGTTTGCAAAATGTCAAAACTAACCGTAATGATGAAATGTGGCACGGTTCAGTATATATATATATATATATATATATATATACATTAGACAAGTCTGCAGACTATCTGCAGACTAGGTCTACATGGAAGTGACTGGTGGGTGACTGAAAGGTTCAGGTGAAATATAGATATTATATATATATATATATATATTTATGTATATCTACACAAAAACACTGGGCATGCATTTTATACAGAGAAGTCTACTTGGTTTCTGCAGACTTTCTGCAGACTAGGTCTACAGGAAGGTCGAGTCTACAGGTAGGTGACAGGGGTGACTGGTGGGTGACTCGTTAGTGACTGAAAGGTCAAAACCATTTTTGTAAGGGGCATTAGTTACTGGCGACAAACGGACAACTTTGCTGACACAGATAAAAGAATTTGTGCTTGTGGAGGTCGCGCGACAGCTCTCCATTTTGCCGTCCACGGAGAAGCCTTCTCACTCTTTGGCTCCAGCGATCCGACAGATTATTCAAGAGCAAGTGACCGAAGCTCTTCCATCTCCGTGTCAGCCGGCTCTCGTGGCCGCACCTGTGACGTATGCTGAGGCGGCTGCACGGGCTCCTCGCCTGCCGCGGTTCTTTCCTCCGCCTTTGCCTCGGCCGCCGGCAGCTCAGTTCTTTGGTGCACAACAGCAGGATACAAATCCTTGGCGCACTGCTGCTAACCACCCCATATGCAACGCCGGCAGCACCCCGGGGCATGTAGCGCGCTTCTGACGCCCGCGTTTCCCTGCCTTCATGGGCACCGCGCGAGCCCCCAGCTACGGATTCCGACAATTTCGTATGCCACAACAGCCACCACCGGGAGTCTGCCTTGCTGATGACGTACCAGCTCCGGAGTCTCAGCCCTTTGGTGCTCGTCGCTCGCCTTCCCCTCACCGCCGCTCCCTCTCACCTATGCGTCGTCGGTCCAGTGCCAGTACTACTCAGATGGAAAACTGATTTCCGCAGTTCCTGAGGCACGAACTGCGTCGCCATCGGAACATCGAAGTCCTCGCTTCTCCCCCGCTAACATTATTGAAGTGTCAGTGGATGGCATCCAATCTTTTGCGCTCGTCGATACGGGTGCTTCTACATCCGTGATTAGTGAAAAGCTTTCTCGTTTATTACAGAAAGTGAACATGACGCCTTCGGTACTATCGCTTAGAACAACCACTGCTCAACAAGTTCAGCCAGTCGCTATGTGCACTGCCAGGGTGCTGATTCGAGACATTTTGTGCTCTATTGAATTCTTTGTGCTAACCTGTTGCTCCCACGATGTGATTCTCGGCTGGGATTTTCTGTCGCGCCATCATGCCGTCCATGACTGTGCACGTGCTGAGGTTCAGTTCACCGTTCTGTGCGATTTGAGATCTCACTATTTGCAAGTCTTAGCCGGATCTCTGCAGATTCAGATACTGACCTTGCTCCTCACAGTGCTGTATTTGTCTCTCTTTCATGCAGATCGCTTGCCGACGCCACAGTCTTGTTCGTACCCGCTGCCGTCTTCAGTCCCCGCCACCCTATATCGTTGCCATTCGCCCTCCTCAGGGTTCACCATGGTGCTGCAGAAAAACTGGTTTCTAACCCAAATTCGCACACTTTGGCTTTGCGCTGTGGCGAGACTATTGTCACCATCCAGACTGTGGACGCTGGCGTTATCGTGTCTTTGCCTGCTGCCGACGACCACGCTACAGCTAACTTAACAGCACTGACGCCCCATGTGCCATCTGACTGGATCTCACCGGAAGTTCTTTGTCGCTCTATTGCCGATGACCTAGAACCGACACAACGTGCGCGACTACTTACCCATTTAACTGACTTTCACGCCTCTTTTCACTTGAACCAAGTTTCATTAGGCCGCACAAGTACCGTTTCTCACCCCATTAATACAGGACGTCACGCTCCATTACGCCAGCGACCGTACCGCGTGTCATCCACCGAGCGTCGTGTCATTACTGAGAAAGTTGCGGACATGGTTGAACGTGGTGTTATCAGACTTTCCTGCAGTCCTTGGTCATCTCCCGTGGTACTAGTTAAGAAAAAAGATGGCTCGATTCGTTTCTGTGTGCACTATCGTTGCCTCAACAAGATAACACGAAAAGATGTCTACCCTCTACCGCGCATAGATGACGCCCTGGTTTTCGACATGGTGCCGAATTCTTTTCTTCTTTGGACTTGCGATCGGGCTATTGGCAAGTCCCGATCGATGAGTCCGATCGCTCGAAGACAGCTTTCATGACGCCTGACGCCCTGTATGAATTTAGGGTGATGCCATTCGGCCTATATACAATGCGCCCGCGACACTCGAAATAATGATCGACAATCTTTTGCGTGACTTCAAATGGAAGGCGTGTTTATGTTACTTAGACGACGTGCTAGTTTTCTCTCCTGATTTCACCACTAACCTCACTTGTCTACGCGAGGTCCTTACTTGCCTTACCACCACCGGCCTTCAACATAGCTTGAAAAAGTGCCGCTTCGCAGCCCGCTAGCTGCGAAGCGGCACTTGGTCACGTCGTTTTCAAAGACGGCATCAATTCCCGACCCTGACAAGCTTCGTGCTGTCGCGGAATTTGCGCGGCCGACTATAGTGAAAGAGCACCGAAGTTTCGTAGGTCTGTGCTCTTATTTTGGTCGCTTTGTGCGCAATTTTGCCTGCATCGTCGCACCCCTGACGAAGCTCCTGGCTGGGCCAGGTAACCTTCGTCATTCGACTCCAGCATGTCAACAAGCCTTCATCACTCTGCGTCTACTTACCTCACCACCCATTGTTCGTCATTCACGACCTGAGTGCTCCGACCGAAGTTCACACGGACGCCAGCGGCGTTGGTCTTGGAGCCGTCCTTGCGCAACGCAAGCCTGGCTTCCCGGAATTCGACCTTACTTGTATGGCCATCCCTTTCACGCTGTGACAGACCACCACGCGCTGTGCTGGCTTGCGTCACTGAAAGGCCCGTCGGGGCGTCTTGGACGTTGGGCTCTTCGACTCCAGGAATTTGACATTCGCGTCATCTATCGTTCCGGGCGTCAACATTCTGACGCGGATGCGCTCTCCCGCTCACCCATGCGACCCGACGACACGCACCTTCATGCATGGAGTGCCCGGTTGCTGTGCTTACTTTTTCTGACATGCCTTTTGAACAGAGAAGTGATCCGTGGATTGCGTTTCTCATTGACATTCTCACTACTTCGTCAACGGCTATATGCCCTCGAGCCCTTCGTTGCCAAGCCACCCATTTTGTGCTACGGAACGACATCTTATACCGCCGAAACTATCAGTCAGACGGTCGCAAATGGTTGCTCGTCATCCCTCGCCATTTGCGTTCCGACATATGCACGTATTTCCAGGCCGACCCACAACGAGCTCATGCTGGCGTCCTGAAAACGTACGAGCGGCTCCAACAGCGGTATTACTGGCGTGGCATGTATTCTTATGTGCGCAAATACATTCGGTCATGTGCAGCCTGTCAGCGACGCAAGGCAACTCTTCATATGACAGGCCCACTGCAACCTTTACCGTGTCCTGCACGTCCTTTTGACCAAGTTAGGATCGACCTTTATGGGTCCCTTAAATGCACCGCTAACGGAAATCGTTGGATAATTGTCGCAGTAGACCATCTCACGCGATACGCCGAAACTGCTGCGCTTGCTTCGGCTGCTGCTCGCGATGTCGCAGCGTTCCTCTTACGGAACGGCGAACCGCGAGAGCTGCTCAGCGACCGAGGCCGTGTCTTGTTGTCGGACGTCATTAATGAGCTACTGGCAGCGTGCCCCACTATTCACCGCACCACTACGGCGTATGCCCCACAGACTTACGGTCTTACGCAACGATTAAACCGCACTCTTGGTGACATGCTCACAATGTACGCTGCGACGGAACATTCCAATTGGGACGACGTCCTCCCTTTTATGACTTACGCGTACAATACCGCTACTCAGGCTACCACAGGCTTCCCACAATTTTTTCTTCTTTGTGGACGTGAACCATCCTCTACCATTGACACCGTACTTCCGTATCACCCGGACGCCTCTGAATTCACCCCGCTTTCAGAAGTTGCTCTACATGCTGAAGAGTGCCGTCAACTGCCTCGCTCCTTCACGTCGGATACCCAAGGCATCCAAAAAGATCGCCGCGACCACGATCAGCCAACACAGTACTTCGCCGTGAATTCTGACGTCTGGCTTGGCTTGCCATTCAAATCTCCTGGCCTTAGCCCAAAGCTTGCTGCAAAATATCAGGGTCCGTACTAGATCGTCGAATGTACATCGCCTGTGAACTATGTGGTGGAACCGGTGACACCATCTACGGACAAGTGCCACCGTGGCGGCGAGACGGTTCACATCAGCCGCCTGAAGCCGTACCACGACCCCCTCGTCGTGTCATCACCTTAGGTCGCCAGGATGGCTCCCCTTTGCCGCGGGGGCAATTGTAGTGGGGAATACGCATGTAGCGCTGTGGGCACTGCCATCGCTTCGGCGCGAGAACCGAGCTCGAGCTGCTGATGCCAAGAGCTAGGACTTTGCTTGCAAAGCGACTTGCGATTCCTCGGACGAGCTTGAATAAATTACCCTTTCAATATATATATTATATATATATATTGTTACAAGCGCGAAAGCCTTGTATGATTTGGGTATGTGCCACAAGCAGTAGTGGGACACGGAGTACGAGGGGGGCAGAAGAAGAAGACGTTCTCCTAGCGATAGCAGAACCTCGGCTGGCGCCCAAGACCGTCGGTTGCGTCCGAATAAACCCTCTTTTCACGGAGAGTTACCTGTAACAGAGTGGTGGAGGTGCTGGGTACACGACGTCGCCGTACTACGGAGTCGCAACCGCTTGAACTTCGCCGGAGCCGCCGTCTAGCCGGTCTCTCGCCGACAACATTCATCATGCCACAGAACGGAGGACCAGACCCGGAGCCAGTTGCAACCACGCAAAGGTCAACGCCAGTTGCCCTTGCCCACCATTACATGGAACCACGCTCGTTCGCGGGAAGAGCGGGAGAAGACGTGGACGAGTGGCTTACGCACTACAATCGGGTGAGCCGATATAACCACTGGAACTCGCTCACGAAGCTTGACAACGTAGTCTTATTTTTGAGAGAAACCGCATTGATGTGGTTCGAAAACCACGAAGAGTCCTTAACAACATGGGAACTCTTTGTTGAAGAAATAGGGAAGTGTTTTGGCGACACTGATGCCAAAAAGAAACGCGCCGAGAGAACACTTGCCCAAAGAGCTCAAACTCCAACAGAGACATGCACAACCTATATAGAAGAAGTACTCAAGTTGTGCAAGATCATAAACCCACGGATGTCTGAGGACGACCGAGTCGGACATCTTCTGAAAGGCATCGCAGAAGACGTCTATAATTTTCTGATAGGGAGAGAAGACCTCACGTCCGTCTCAGATGTCTTGCGTCACTGCCGTACATTTGAGACGTTGAAGACCCGTCGCATTGCACCCAAATTTGGACGACTGGCAAACGTGACAACTGTCGCCAGCGTCGATACCAGTCCATCCACCGACCTTGCCTCTACAATCCGGGAAATAGTACGCGAAGAACTGCGGCGACACAATGAACTAGTGTGCAACACAGCTCAACCGCCGGCTACGTACCCAGTGTATCACTCGGCGCCCACAGCACCATGCGCTACTTTGCCACCGTCTGTGTGTGTCACGGACGTCGATGTGGCTGGAACGACGTGGCCACATCTGGAGACGTTTCCGTCAGAGCAGCGGTATGGGCAACGCTTTCACTCCAGCCGTGATGCACAGAGGCGAACGGCTCCTGTTCAACGTACTGGGGTGCTGTACCCTGTTCGACAACCTCTGCCGGCTGAGCGCTTGGAGCGGCATTTCGTCGAACGTCCTCTGCCCTTGTGCTACAACTGTGGTATCGAGGGCCACATCGCCAGGTACTGCAACGTAGCCCCACAACGCCGCCAGCCGCCAAGGTACGACCGATCAACAACATCTGGCCAGCAACGTGTTGGCGGTGCGTACACATATCCACGCGGGATGTCCAATGAGAACCTGGGAACACTGCGAAACCGTTCACCGGCTTCCGATCGGAGCTTGACACCACCTTCTGCTCCTCGCGTAAGCCGGTCACCGTCTCCCCGGCGCCGCTACCCGTCGCCTTCGCCGGAAAACTAGTCAGCGCGGCCGTTGGAGGTGAGGCCGCTGGACAGTCTTCGATTATGACAGAAATACCTCCGCCAATTTGCATGCTTAAAAATAAGATTTGTGTACGTGTAGACGGCGTCTCAACGATGGCCTTAGTAGACACTGGAGCGACCGTTTCCGTAATGAGCCACGCATTCAAACGCCTGCTAGGACGAAAAGTGCTGTTTTCGTGGGACCGTGCCGATGTGTTTCGTGGAGTGAGTGGAGAACTATTGTACCCTGTAGGTGTGTGCAGTGCAACAGTTAGCTTGGGTTGTGAAACGTTTAACGCGGAGTTTGTAGTTTTACCTCATGCTACGCATGACGTAATTCTGGGCCTCGATTTTCTTAAGCTGTGTGGTGCCAATGTCGATTGCCGAACGGGAGAAATTACTGTAGATTCGAGCCTTCCGACCGTCTTTGTGGAACACCCGCCGTGTTACGAATGTGCCCTTTGTGTGTCCGCAGATACCATCGTACCGCCGCTGTCTGCCAAATGTGTCCCAGTCGCCTGTTCTCCTGCAACCGACAGAACATTTGAAGCTACCGTAGAGCCCATTCACCTTAGTTGCCTGAAGAAGAATGTTCTGGTGCCCTATTGTACGCTGTCGGTTATCGGCGGGCGTACTGTATTATGGACGATAAATTGCTCCAACGAACCCACAATACTACCGGAGGGTCTGAAACTTGCGGCTATTCGTGAACATCAAGTATTGGCGCTCGCCATCCTTGCAGAAGCCCCCGATGCCACGGATGAGTCCCAGTCGGATGCATGCGCCACGGACACTTCGATGATGGCTATGATAAACAAATCGCTCAGCACTAACAAACGTCAGGAACTGGCAAATATTCTACGAAAACACTTCGCGGTATTCGACTTTTCCCAGCAAGAGGCTCCACCATCCATTCCCCCTTCTCGTGTACAGCATCGCATAGACACGGGATCTCACCAGCCTCTGCGACAAAAGCCATACCGGGTGTCACCTTCGGAGCGCAAGGTGATCAATGACCAAGTCCGTGACATGCTGAAGAAAAACGTTATCCAAGAATCGAGTAGTCCGTGGGCAGCCCCAGTAATTCTAGTTAAAAAGAAAGATGGCACATGGCGATTTTGCGTTGATTACCGCCGCCTCAACGCCGTTACTAAGAAAGACGTATACCCTTTGCCACGGATTGATGATGCTTTAGATTGCCTTTCTTCGGCCTCGTACTTTTCGAGTGTAGACTTGCGGTCCGGATACTGGCAGATTCCGATGCACAAGGCAGACAAGGAAAAAACGGCATTCGTGACACCCGACGGACTTTTCGAATTTAATGTGATGCCGTTTGGGCTGTGTAACGCACCTGCAACTTTTGAGCGCTTCATGGACAACATTCTGCGTGGTTTGAAGTGGGAAGTCTGCATGTGTTATTTGGATGATGTCGTGATTTTCGGACGCACGTTTAGTGAACACAACGCTCGCCTCAATCTTGTACTAGAGTGCCTAGGCAAAGCACGCTTGGTACTAAACTCCAAGAAATGTCGCTTTGGAGAACGCCAAACACTAGTTCTAGGCCACCTAGTGGACAAAGAGGGCATAAGACCTGATCCAGCAAAAACTGCTGCGGTCGAAGCCTTTCAGCAACCTCGCTCAGTAAAAGAGCTACGAAGCTTCTTGGGCCTGTGCTCATACTTCCGTCGGTTTATTCCCGGATTTGCTCACATCGCGCATCCATTGACGTGTCTGCTTCAGAAAGGTGTTCAATTTGACTGGACCCCAGAATGTGCGTGTGCTTTTCGTGAATTGAAGTTCCGTTTGACGTCCCATCCAGTTCTCAAACACTTCGATCCCTTGGCTCCCACTGAACTGCACACGGATGCTAGCGGTATTGGTGTCGGCGCAGTTCTTATTCAACGCTTCGACACCAAAGAACACGTCGTAGCGTACGCCAGTCGCTCTCTGAGCAAGCCCGAGCGCAATTACACCGTCACAGAACAAGAATGTCTCGCGGTGATTTTCGCAGTACAGCGCTTTCGGTCATACTTGTACGGACGCCCTTTCACCATCGTCACAGACCATCACTCGCTGTGCTGGCTCGTCAATCTGCGCGATCCATCCGGTAGGCTTGCACGTTGGACACTCCGTCTACAGGAGTACGACTTCACCGTTTCCTATAAAAGCGGTCGACGGCACTCCGACGCCGACTGCCTGTCGCGGCTACCGCTTCCCACGACGGACTGTGACGCGGACAACTTTGACCACTACATCGTAGCCTTGGAGCCAGCATTTCCTGATCTCAATACCTTTAAGACTGAGCAGCAAAACGACGACACTTTAAAACTGCTTGCTGCCAAACAGAAATCAGCAGCCAATCGTTATTGCACACGTGATGGGCTTCTGTACAAGAAGAACTATTCTCCCACAGGCTCACGATATCTCCTGGTGGTCCCGAAAAGTCTACGCACTTCCATCTTGCGGGCTATGCATGACGAACCAACCTCCGGTCATTTGGGAGCAGCTAGAACGCTTTGCCGTCTTCAAGAACGATTTTACTGGCCTAATATGCGTCAGACGACGCAACAGTACGTGTCTAGCTGCAACGAATGTCAACGTCGCAAACGTCCCACAAGTACTCCTCCTGGTAGATTACACCCTGTGCCACCCCCAAGGACTCCATTCGAGCAAGTCGGGATCGACCTTCTCGGCCCGTTTCCACGGTCCTCCAGTGGAAATCGTTGGATCGTAGTGTGCACTGACCACCTGACACGCTACTGTGAGACGGCCGCAATACCATCGGCTACTGCAGCCGACGTGTGCGTTTTCTTACTACGTTTTATCATCCTTCGACACGGGCCTCCTAAAGTCGTTATTAGCGATCGCGGGCGCCAGTTTACTGCAGATGTGGTTGAAGAGATGCTTCGCCTGTGTTGTTCAAGTTTTCGACACTCTACGCCGTACCATCCACAAACAAACGGCCTTACGGAACGCACCAACAGAACTCTCACGAACATGTTGTCCATGTACGTGTCGACGGATCATAAGAACTGGGACAGCGTTCTACCTTTCGTAACTTATGCATTTAACACCGCCCAGCACGAAACTACCGGCTACAGCCCCTTCTTTCTTCTTTACGCTCGGCCGCCACGTTATACCCTCGATACGATCTTCCCATTTCTGAACCACGATGATGCCTGCATATCGGAGACAATCTGTCGTGCAGAAGAAGCCCGCCGCCTTGCTTATTTGCGCACTCTTGCTTCACAAGATCGCTCGAAGGCACGTTACGACCGCCGACACCGACACGTCACATATGATCCCGGTGACTTAGTGTGGATGTGGACGCCTACCAGAAAACGTGGGTTGTGCGAAAAACTACTGGCGCACTATGTTGGACCTTACGTTGTGTTAGATCGTATAAGCGAATTGACATACCGCATAGCACGTCTCCTTTCAAATGGTCGACGGTCTTCAAAGACTGAAGTGACTCATGTTGCCCGCTTGAAGCCCTGCACCACTCGAGATGCTGTTTGACTTGCCCGGTGGGCTTCGTCTACGTGGGGGGATGTGTTACAAGCGCGAAAGCCTTGTATGATTTGGGTATGTGCCACAAGCAGTAGTGGGACACGGAGTACGAGGGGGGCAGAAGAAGAAGACGTTCTCCTAGCGATAGCAGAACCTCGGCTGGCGCCCAAGACCGTCGGTTGCGTCCGAATAAACCCTCTTTTCACGGAGAGTTACCTGTAACAATATATATATATATATATATATATATATTGTTACGGGGAGAAAATGTCTGTATTTGCAATATATACAGTTAGAAGGTTGTAGCTCAGTGGCCAGGGTAACACCATCTACCGAGCTCCGAGACACTTCGACCTCCTCTTCACCAACCAACGTCATTTTGTCCACAGCGGTGCAAACTCGTACATGAAAATATATTGCAACTCAAAATTCACTTATCTTCTAACCTTCTAACATCCTGCCCTATATTCACTACGCTTATTCACTTTCGCTTCATGCATCCACCTCTCTCTCTCTCCAGTTAAGAAGGCCAGGCGTACCTCGTGGCACATATCCAGCTAGCTCTGGATCTATGCCGCGAGAACGCCCTGGAATAAGGGTGTTCTGCACCTAGATACAAAGTTGTACAAAGTTTTTATTGTCGCCATCACCATCTCTCCGGTATTCGTGTTCACTTTTCTGTCTTGCTCTATATTTACGATGTTGTTTTCGCGTATCTCTTTTCTTTTTTGTTAATCTGTTTCGCGCACCGGTAGTATTCCTGCCTTATCAGCTAGATGCTCACGTTAAGCGTGTGACGCTGCCCAAGCTTCAGTTTTGAACGTGCCGAACTTGTCAGGGCGCATTTATCCACTGGCGATGCTCAAGTGCAGCGTTGCTTTTTTGCTAATAGTATTCGTCTGCTTTGCATAATAGGGGATACATTGTTTTGATAAATTAATTGTTAGGTCCATTGAGGACACGCAACCACAACGCGGTACCATGATAGACAAACGGATATGTCATAATTTTAATTTTTAGCATAGGGTCATCCTGTGCCGTGAGTGGAACCTGTGCTCCCACGATGTGACACGGTATACCAATATCCAAATATTGGTATAACAAGAAATTACGTTTTAGAAAGCTCCGCATTTATAACGCTAATGCATTGGCGCAACCTCACTAACCAGGATATAAAAATTTTCTGTGTCGGTGCCGTCTCTCGTGTGCTACTAGCGTGAGCACAAACAGTCGGTTTAAATATTATCAACAAAACGGCTATAACACAGGCCACCCGCTAATAAGCGAGTGGCTTGAACGTTGGTGCGTGCCGGCGCAATCACAGAAAGATGCGGGAGATACCGCAGTGTTTAGCCGTATTAAGACGTCCACGCGCATCGGTCGTCGCGCGTGACTGTATCATCATCATCATCAGCCTATATTTATGTCCACTGCAGGAGGAAGGCCGGTCCCTGCGATCTCTAATTACCCATTTCTTGCGCTAGCTGATTCCAACTTTAATCTGCAAATTTCCTAACTTTATCACCCCACCTAGTTTTCTGCCGTCCTCGACTGGGCTTCCCTTCTCTTGGTATCCATTCTGTACCTCTAATAGTCCACCGGTTACCCATCCTAGGCATTACATGGCCTGCCCAGCTCTATTTTTTTTCTCTTAATGTGAATTAAGATATTGGCTATCCCCGTTTGCTCTCTGATCCACACCGCTCTCTTCATATATTTTAACGTTAGTTCTAAGATTTTTTGTTCCATCGGTCTTTGTGCGGTCCTCAACTTGTTCTCGAGCTTCTGTGTTAACCTTCAAGTTTCTGCCCCATATGTTAGCACCGGTAGAATGCAATGATTGTACACTTTACTTTTCAACGACAGTGGTAAGCTCCCAGTCAGTGTTTTTATTCAATTTATTTCAGTCAATTTTATTCTTCTGTAAATTTCTTTCTCGTGGTCAGGGTCCCCTGTGAGTAATTGACCTAGATAATACTCCTTTACAGACTCTAGAGGCTTACTGGCGGCCCTGAATTCCTCCCTTGCCAGGCTATTGAACATTATCTTTGTCTTCTGCATATTCATCTTCAACCCAATTCTTACACTTTCTCGATTTTTTACTTTTACATTTACTGCGATAGCAATTACAAGGACAATCCCGGCGCTTTTCCGCCATCGCCATTATGTTCTGCACAAAGTCGAATGCGATAACATCCTGGCCGCGCACCGTATGCTGTGGGTACTAGTGAAAGCAGGCGAGGATGAGCCGAGTATGTTGATTTGATCTTGCGCTCGCAAAGCAGGAACCGCGACATATTTCGTCGCCCGCAATGCACCGGGAGATGGTAGAGGGGTGCGTTTTATCCGGCTCAGTCTGTCCATGGCGCTCCTGAGCGCGGCCTGGCTGACCCTAGCTTTAAAAGAATCTGTGATGGGTACACAGTTTCGGCGCACCGAGGAGTGATAGCTTCGTGTGTGCCGTGTTCTTGCCGCTTAGTTCGCGTGGAAGCGAGAGGCAGCCCGAAGGTCGACTCATTCGCTGCTACAGCCACTCTTCCTCGCACCAGCGTTTTGAGAGCGAGTGTCCGCGGTCGTCGAGTGAGATGTGTTTATCTATGCCTGTGCGAGTATGACACCATTCTTGCTAATTTAGTTAGTAAGCGAATGTTTACAAATTTATACGGCAGATAAAGCTACTATCCTGACATCGTATAGCTGTTCGTATCGCAATCGATGTTTCGCCTTCCCGGCGAAACTGCGACTTAGACTGCGACTTCCTTAATGCAGCCCACGCAACCATCCTCACTATTTTGGTACTTACAGCCACCTAATTAATGTGTGCCTTACCATTTCAGGTATGACGAATAACGATGATGTGTCTTTGACAGCTCTCAATCAGTGCGATCTGTTCAAGTGATATAAGAACATCACACGTATCACGAGCGATGGTTGTTGTAGACACAGCTCTCTGTTCGACTCTTTATTTCATTATAAATCATATGCCACATACCATGCACTTTTTCTTGCAGGTATTTTTAGGAGTCTTCAAACGCAGTTTCAAGGATGTCTCAAATGCCTATCACGCCTTGAGTGAACTCAAAAAGTATGATGTTGTAGAAAACAACTGCCAGACGTGGGTTGTGGCTTTCCTTGAAGAGCTTAGCCTTCCGGTTCCCGAAGAGGTCAGGACAATTGCCAAGACGGTAAGTAGTACTGTGCTTATAAAACACTCCTGTACTGAAAAACTAGGCGAAGATCATCAAGATCGAGCAAAAGTGAGCTAAATCATAACCTTTCATTTTTCAGAAAACGCTGCATTTAACCTAATAGCAACTTATAGAAACAATGTGTATTGCAAGCACCTATGTTGAATTAAGCTCGGCACTGTCTCGAATTGACGAAGAAGCGCCTCATTGCAGGAGAGAGTCCGAGCTCACGAGCACGTGCCGCCGGAATCGACCGGAACGACTGAAAAATAAATATCGTTCCTGATGCTTTAAGCCTCGATTCTTGCCAGTGGACCGTACGCCTTCTTAAACACCCAAGTCTATGATCAGCTGTCAGTTGCATGAGTGCATAAGGGAAATGGCAACCGAACGGATTAGATGTGTACAGTACCTGAAACCACTTGTATGACGTCCAATAATTCAATCACTTATTTACAGATTCAGAAGATCTTCTTCTGCGGCAAAGAAAAAGCATACCATTTTGTTGCCCAAGAAGTCGGAAGTGCTTATAAATGTTTAATTAAGCCCCGTGAAGGAAGTGCTCCAGAAGAGAAGGAAAAAGAGAAGAACAACATTGAGGACGACAACAAAAAAAATGAGAGCAGAATTTCATATCTCAACCAGACTCGGCATCAAAAAGTCTTAAACAAACTCTGTTGTTGGAAGTGCTGAATACTATAGTTAAAATAAACAATTAGCACCACGCCGTTTGACCTGTGTGTGGAGTATTGATAAAAACTCTCACGGTATGGCCCTCTCACAAATGCTCAGCGCTGAAGAGGCAGTGGCTCTCAGACTTAACCAAACTAACATATTCACAGACCTACGCAGATACAGCAAAATGTACCCATAAACATGTCGCGGCATCAACCCGCGGTGCGGCGACACACGCCCGATTCTCTTCCACATCTCGTGCGGGTGCGGGCGAACTTCAACACTTAAAGACGAATATTACGTAGTTTTAGCGGTGGGAGGCACAGCTGACCGGTGATACCCTGGCGGGCTAAGAAGCGCTCGTCCAGCAAGTTCGTCGAGCAACCACGGCTATTGGAGCCCTGGAATGTGGACGCCACCCATTCGACCTCAAGAGCAAGGACCTCGATGGTCCAAATAAGTGTTTCTATCTCTCACACGGTATGAGTTGCTTAACAACAGTAATTTCAAAGCGAGCATGGCTCTACCCGATTTTTCTACCACTTCAGGAGCCGAGATTTTCCGCTATAGATGCGCTATCCCCTAAATTGGGGACGTATAAATCCTGCAGATGAACATAAATCAACAACATATTTAAACAAGGTGAGCATATAGAGACAGATATTAGTAAAGCCTCTTTTGATAAGGCCTAGCGTGGCAGCTAAATGGCGATGACGTTGGCTGCCAGAGCACAAGGTAAATGACGTAAATAAATGGTAATTGTGGGAGCATTCAATTAGGGAGAGATGCAAGAATGCTGGTTCACTTACGCAGCTTCTTTAAATTATCGGGGAGCCTTCCTCTACGGTGCCCCACATAACCGACAGTATAGTTCTGAGGCATGAAACCCTAAAACTGGGTTTATTTGGTGCATTATGTCATCATCAATACACAACTCAGGAATAAGTTTCTTACCCTCATAAGTTTGCAAAGATATGCTTTTCTACTGAGGACTATACCTGACTTGAATTTACTTCCACAATTCATTATTGCTTAGCCCTGTAGAAGAGTTATTCTCTCTTCTTTTCTATAATCTTGCTGAATTGCACAGCTTCGAATAGCGACTGAAGTGTGTGATTGTTTATTTTTTTGCGTATTCAGTAAAGTTGTCTTTAACATACATTACTGCGGCTCTTCTACGTATAAGATTGTAGTCTCTTGCTTGGACCTCTTTAATTTTGCAGTATCAAAAGGTTTATCAATTTAGACTTGGATTACATTCCAGTTCCAGTAGTCAGACGTGTGAAAAACGGAACTGTTGCGTGGTAATTCTTAACTGAAGCAACGATCCAATTTTGCCGGAGATTATTAGGATGCATTTCATAATGCGTTCAGCCTCGGCAGCCGCATTTCTTTGGGAGAAATATGCAGAAACGCCCGTGTGCCTTGCAATGGGTGCGCGTTAAAGAACTCCAGGTGGACAAAATTAATCCGAATTCCCGCACTGCGGCGTGCCGCATTGTAAGATCGTGCTTACGCCACGTATTACCCCAGAATAAAATTTTTTAAGAATATGTGCAGCTCACGAATAAAAAAAATTGGTATCACTTTATTGCTTCTTGACTATAACGTTACTCAAGGCAAGTAACTACGTAATAATACGTGAAATATTCCTTTTTAGCTAACACCATTCGGAATTTTCGCGCCACCAATGTTCGCTTCTTCGTGTAAACGAAGAAGTGAACATTGGTGTGATTGAAATGTGCCATCGACAGGCAGGCGCTTTTCAATAAACATTTATATTCTGTTTACAATTTTCATTCACTGCAAGTTGGTCGCTGAAGTGCTGTCACAATGTAGCGCAGCACTTCATTGAAGAGACAATTTAAAGGCCGCAGGAAAGAGGACACAGTACAGTACCACCCATAGGGCCTGTCAACAGTATGTCTTCCTTCAAGTGAGAGCAGGGCATGGGTTACCAGCTGCATACACCTCGAGACCCCGCTCCGACACAAATATCCGAAACGCCGAAATATATAACGCAGCACTGCAGGGTACATGGGCCTGCGAGTACTACCACTCCTAGGTGATAGGCTTGTAATTCCACGTTGAAACTGATCACAACTCACTAGTGTCGTTGCTGTCTTCAAGCCGCGTGGTTGAAATAAGTCCATGTCTAGAAGGCTTCCGCAAAGGACTACTAGATTTCGGCTCCGCCATCTCCCACATTTCTCGAAAAAATGTACAAACGGCTCAAGTACTTTCATAGATATCACCGAAAGATACATGCAGCAGCAGCCCAAGAGCTCTCTATGAAGCCAACAGAGAGAGCAGCGGACTCGTAATGGAACATCTGCCTGTCTCCCACGACAAGCTGGCGAGGATAAAAGAAGCACATAAGAATGATCCCCCATAAGCACGAGTCAGGGAAAACTATTTAGCGTCGAGGTCCAAAGCAGGAGTCACAACCACTTATGGGGCAGGCTTGCGGAAGTCGCCCACAACTGGCTCCAGTAGCGAACATGTAAATTAAAGCCAACCGCATAGGCATGCCCCTGAACATGCAAACCGACTGCATATAGGCCATCATGGCATAGGAAGCTGCAGAACTTGAGCCAGCCAATCAGTCCTGTGGCCAGGCATGAACCAACGCGTCGTATGCTACGTTTCAAAATATCCTTTTCATATCCTTCGAATATCCGTTTCAAAATTCAAAATGTCTGTCAACAGAACTGTAATCCAGATGGTGAGCCCATTCTGCACAAACCGCTTCATAACTACCCATAGAAAATTATCGGTAATAATTTCTCCGGCGAGAGGTGGGATAACTACACCGTCGTCATGGACTGTAACTCGAGCTTCTTTGAGCTCAAGAAATTGAAGCGGACCACCACCCAGGTCATTACACAAGCACTCAGCCAGATCTTCGTTCGCTTCGGTGGCACCAGCTGTCATACGGCCTGAAAATAACGGCCAGCACGCTTTGGCGGAGCTTAGAACGTTCATTAACGAGTCGAGATCAAGTCATGTAATCAACAGCCTGTACTTTGCTAAGAACAAAGGTACCACTGAAAGGACTGTCTAAGTAGTTGATCAAGAAGCCTTTCAACATGGACAGAGACTGCTAATCGACATATACCAGTCTAAAGAAAGGTTCACACTAACCGAACTCCTCATTGAAACACACTGCAGGATTGACGTGCGAGTGGTCGAAACTGATATGACGCCTCGTTGAAAAACCGGGCCATACAGAAAAAGCCGGCAGATCCCACGCCCCCCCCCCCCCCCCGCCCCTGTAATGTCATTACCAGAGTCCTGTTACGCACATAATTAGGGGATTATCTTGCGTTGCCTATAAATTTTCACCTTTGTTGTGGCTAAAAGCTTACGGCACCATTGTTGGCGTGCACGTGCACGGCTTTTAATTTATATTTTCGCTTTATGTCGGCAAATTCTGACAATATAGGAGGACAAGCGCATTAGAAGCACCAGTGGCGGCTACTTCATCCGTGTTCCTCACTTCTACATTTCTTTTCTTTTTTAATTCCCGCTGAGCACACCATGCACTGACATAATATATTTAAATATATACACAGGACAAAGTTTATTATATCTTCTACAGAGAAGCAGCTAGCCAACTAAATGAATAGCCTATAGCTAGAGAATGAATGTGTTTATGTACGTTCACCTCACTTCAAGTTACTTTGCGTGCTTTTTTGACCCTGAAAAACACTTGCAGACTTCAGCGACCCCTTCGGCAGAGTCTTCTATCAGCGGTGTGTGAAATGCACGTGAGTGATATGTGTCTCAATATTGTTACGGGGAGTATTTAATTACCAGTAAACGGCTAGCGATTGTCTAGTCAAGACTGCACAGAGCGCACAGGTTCCAGCAGGTTTCAGTCCGACAGAAAAGCCTCTCACCCATCCCCACTACAGCGTCTTTGTCTTTGCCATTGCTCGTGAAATTATCCCCGGCCGATGAATCACCGGCCCGGCGCATGTGGTGGTCAAAATGGGTTGTCACAGTTGCAATGTTTGAGGCGGGAAACCTGTATGATGACACTTCGTGGTGTGGCAGTCGATGAGGTGGATGTCATGGGAGTTATCTCATATATAGGTGACAGGAGTCACCTGGCGCAGCATGCGGTAGGGTCTGATTACCGCGACATTAACTTTTCACAGAGGGAGACACGACGATATGGGAGCCAGAGAAGGACTAGAGAGCCCGGTAGAAAATCAGTATCCCGGTGTCGACGATCGTAAATGGCCTTTCGTGCGGTCTGCGATGACAGAGCCGAGCGCGGGCTGCTGTGCGCGCGACGAGCGCACGCGTGATGGCATCTTGCGCATAGGAAGTCGTGGACGGGGAGGCCGGATCAGAAGGGAGCAAGGTGTCAAAGGGTAGTAAGGGATGGCGTCCAAAGAGAAGATAGAAGGGTGAGTAGCCGGCAGTTTCATGACGCGATTAGTTGTATGCAAATGTGACGAACGGAAGCGCAACGTCCAAATCGTGGTGGTCATTGGAAACGTACATGGAAAGCATGTCGGTCAGTGTACGGTTTAGCCGTTCGGTGAGTTCATTGGTTTGAGGGTGATATGAGGTCGTGAAGTTGTGATGGGTAGTACATGATCGAAGTAGATCGTCAACCACGCGAGACAGGAAGCAGTGACCGCGATCTGAGAGTAAGTGACGTGGAGCACCATGTTGCAGAATGACGTCGTACAGTAGGAAGTTGGCTACGTCTGTGGCGCAGGTGGTTGGGAACGCCCGAGTGGTATAATCCGTAGCGACTGCAATCCATTTGTTGCCGTTCGTGGAAATTGGAAAGGGACCGAGCAAGTCCAGGCCCACTCGATAAAACGGCTTGGTTGGAACGTCAAATGGCTGAAGTAGACCAGCAGGTAATGTCGCAGGTTTCTTGCGACGCTGACACAGGTCACAAGATGTTACGTAGCGGCGAGCGGACCGATAAAGGCCCTTCCAGAAAAAACGTCGTCGTATGCGATCATAAGTTCTCTAGACGCCTAAGTGCCCGGAAGGTCGTGCGTCATGAAACTGGACGACGACATCCCTGCGGAGATGGTGCGGGACAACGAGCAGGAGTTCTGCACCGTCGGGGTGCATGTTGCGGCGGTAAAGAACGTTATTCTGAAGCAAGAACATGTTCAGTGAAGGGTCGATGGTGCCGGATTGCAGACGGTCAATAAGAGAGAGCAAAGATGGATCTCTGCGTTGTTCGTCGGTCACATGGATGAAGTCTATTTTCGCCAAGACATAGGTGTCGGGGTCTGTTTCAGTGGAGTCGGGTGGTTCAACGGCATGGCGCCAGAGGCAGTCAGCGTCATTGTGTAACTTGCCAGATTTGTACACTACCGAGAACCTGTACTCCTGTAATCGTAATGCCCAACGGCCGAGTCTCCCTGTGGGATCTTTAACTAGTGAGAGCCAGCAGAGCACACGATGATCTGTTATGACCAGGAACGGATAGGTACGGGCGGAATTTCGCGATAGCCCAGACGGGAGCTAGGCACTCCCGCTCAGTAATGGCGTAATTCTTTTCCGACTGTGACAGAAGACGACTAGCGTATGCTATCACACGGTTGACTCCGTTCTTTGTTTGGGCGACGATAGTACCAATGCCATGGCCGCTTACATCGGTGCGAAGTTCTGTTCTAGCATCCGGGTCAAAATGAGCCAGCACAGGTGGTGTAGTGAGGGCAGAAATCAACGACGCTAAGGAAGTCGCTTGGTCCGCGCCCCAACAAAAGGCCGTGTGAGAACAGAAGACTCGGAACCAGCAAACATTTTATTCGTCGGGAAACTAAGCTGATGCGGCCATCATGTCGAGCTTTTCGTCCAGGGCCGCACAACGCATTCTGAATGGAGCGCACCAGCTGCCACCATACATACAAATCGTATGGACTCCGGCGCATGAGTCCTTACGCGGCAATCAGCAGGCACACGCCTACGCCCGAGCGCATGCACACCGGGAGCCGCGAGATGACCGCGCCGAGCAGTTCCAACCAGAGCCCATACCATTAACCTAATTAACCTACACGCACATCCTACAACACTGTCGCCTTTCACGAAGAACACTACCCCCACCGCATAATGCTCTGGCGCGAGAGGAAGCTGTAATATGGCAAAAAGTCCAAACAAACACATATCCACATTTGAGTCTTTACAACACCATACACCCTGCACTGTATTACTATAAATGTCCACACTGGGATCAATGTGCAACGCTTTACCACATGGTATGGGCTTGCGCAAACACACCACAGCTCACACCCATAACACACCCCACCGCACGGCAATGGGAGGCAGCGCTGTCCAGCTCCGACTCGACGGACCAGCTCAACCTGGTCAACCGAGCGAGAAGGGCAGCTAAGGCCGCAGGACTCCTGGACTGAGGGGACCATCCATTGCAGAGCGAAGGAGCTACCTACGCTCGCGTGCTCTTTCGATTAAAGTTTATTCTGTCTCGAGCTTTTCTTCTTTCGCGGACGCGAAGCACACTGTCCACTACATGGCTCCCCCCTAGCGATGATGGCATTGCCGTCGAGCGGTTTATCTGCTTGAGCTGGCGTTGCCAGCGTCCATGTGATATCGCTTCAAATGGTCTATAGATATCGTCTCTTCGCGTCCGTTAACAAGGAGAGTGAAGTACTTAGGATCGCGCTTGAGGACTTCAAAAGGACCGTCGTAAAGTGCTTGTAGTGGAGTGCGAGTCGCATCGTGACGGATGAAGACATGGTTGGTATGAAGTAATGATTGGCTCAGATAAACGGTCTTGCAATCCTGACGTAGCGGCGGTGGTACGACAGTAGCCATAGTAGTTCGCAGCTGGTCCGCGGAGGAGCGTAGCTCAGCTGATGTCGGTTCCCAGGCGAAGAACCCGCCGGGTACGCAAAGTGTCGTGCCGAAAACCAGCTCTGCGGATGAACACTGTGTCTTCTTTCACCGCGGTGCGAAGACCTAGTAGAACCAGAGGCAGGCGCTCTGTACATGGCATTGTTGAGTCCTGCGCACGCAGTGATGCCTTCAGTTGACGGTGGAAGCGTTCCACCATGCCGTTGGAACTGGCGTGGTAAGCCGTAGTTCGTATGTGTGTTACGCCTGAAAGGCGGGAGAGAGCCCGAAAGAGGGTCGATTCGAATTGTCTCCCTCGGTCTGTCGTTATGGTGTGGCACGCCATAACGAGCGATCCAGGTGTGCACAAGAGCCTACGCCATAGATACTGCGGCGATGTTGCTTAGCGGCGTTGCTTCCGGCCAGCGGGTAAATCTGTCGATACAAGTGAGTATGTAATGTTGGTTCGCGGACACTGGTAGCGGACCCACAATATCGACGTGAACATGGCCAAAACGAATGTCTGGTGGTGGAAAATGACCCGGCGCGCTCAAGATGTGTCTGTTGACCTTGGTACGCTGGCATTGGATACACGACCGCGCCCAGAAACGGACATCAGCATTCATACGGGGGCAAAGGTAGCGGGAGGTGACAAGACGGTGCATAGCTCGCACTCCTGGGTGCGATAAGGAGTGTAGAGCGTCGAAGACCTGTAGTCGGAATTTTTGTGGGACATACGGTCGTGGCCGACCACTAGACACGTCGCAAATGACGGTATAGTCGCAGCCAGGTAGCAAGGCATCTTGGAAGCGCAGGGAGTTGTTCGCAGTTCGGAGTGTCGGAAGTTCGGGGTCTGTGTGCTGAGCAATAGCTACGCGCATGAAGTCGATGCCGGAACGAGCGATTTGAGTTGCGTTGATGTCAATCCGTGACAGGGCATCAGCAACGGGATTGTTGGTATCACTGATATGTCGAATGTCGGTAGTGAGCTCGGCAATATAAGGAAGCTGGCAAATTTCACGTGGCGTGTGTGAGGAACTGTTGGAAGTAACAGCATAAATTACTGGCTTGTGGTCGGTGAGAATAATGAAACGGCGACCTTCGAGGTTATGACGGAATTGGCGGACTGCGAGGTAGATTGCCAGGAGTTCATGGCCGAAAGTGCTGTAGCGAGTTTCTTACACTGTCAGCTTCCACGAGAAGCAATGTATGGGCTGCCAAGCGCTGTCA
The DNA here is from genome assembly GCF_013339745.2 of Dermacentor silvarum. Classification (NCBI taxonomy): domain Eukaryota; kingdom Metazoa; phylum Arthropoda; class Arachnida; order Ixodida; family Ixodidae; genus Dermacentor; species Dermacentor silvarum. The sequence continues at coordinate 95,213,119 of NC_051158.1, forward strand.
AGCAGCTGTTGCAGAACATCGCCAACAGCTATGTCGGACGCGTCCACCACAAAACGGAACTCGGCGCATCTGGCTTCGGGTGCGCTAGAAGAGTGGCGGAAGCGAGACCATTTTTGACAGTGGCAAAAGCACTTTCGGCATCATTCGTCCATAGTAGAGGCGTGTTTGCTTGGGGTTTTTTTTGAGAGCAGACTGTGGAGCAGCTGCAAGGTGGATGCACAACGAGGAATTAAACGGCGGTAGTAGCTGATAAGGCCCAGAAATTGCCGCAGTTTCTTTGTGGTCGACGGTTGCGGGTAATCTTTAATGACTTGAACCCGGAGTGAGACGGGCTGGATGCCACGTTGATCAACTCGATGCTCGAGGAAATCGAGGGAATCGACGCCTAACTTGCTCTTCGAGACGTTGATAACGAGGCCGTATTGACGGAGACGTTGGAATTCCTTACGCAGGTCCGATTCATGTTCTGCAGCAGATCGGTTGTCGTGAATGTCGTCTAAATAGACGAAACAAGTCAGCCGCACAGCACTTGGTCAACGAACTGCTGAAATGTTTGAGCAGCATTTCGGAGACCGAAGGGCATCCGGACGTATTCAAACATGCGGAATGGTGTGATGATTGCGGTTTTAGGAATGGCGGAAGGCTCCACAGGAATCTGATGGTAAGCTTTATCTAGATCCACTTTGTTGAATATGCAGGAACCGTGAAGCTAAGCGGTGAAGTCGTGAATGTGAGGAATAGAATACCGGTCGGCAGTCGTCACATTGTTTAACGCGCGGTAATCTCCGCATGGCCTCCAATCACCTGTCTTCTTTGGAACCATGTGTAAAGCGGACGCCCAAGGGCTAGCAGAAGGCTGAATGAAACGCAACTCGAGCATGTGATTGAATTCCTCTTCTGCAATTTTTACGCGGTCAGGTTCTAAGCGGCGGGGTCGGGTATATACTGGTGGTCCTTTCGTGACAATGTAGTGCGTGACCTTGTGCAGGATTGGGCGATCAGGTGAGGGGGGTTGACATAACTTTGGAAATTCTTGTAGGATGGTGGACAAAGGTGTCGATACCTGGGTGTGTGCTTGTAGGAGACGCAAGGGCGGCGCAGTTGTGGTGATGCCCTGTAACGATAGGTTTGTCGTGGAGTCTGGCAGGTGGCATAGGCGTAGGTCGACAACCAAGTTGAACCTCCACAAAAAATCGGCAACGATGATGGGGCCGCGGACGTCAGCGACGGTGAATAGCCATGGAAAGGGACGCTGCAGTCCGAGATGTAGAGTCACTGATTTCTGGCCATACTCCCCGCAGGGGCGTCTGCGTCAGCAGGCGTTTGGTGTGTTGCGACATCACGGTCCCGAGCACACGAGGGTCGGACCCTCCCGCGTCTAACCGTGCGCGGCTTAGCCGTGTCCGGGGAAAAGAGGATCCTGGGGGTTGAGCCAATGCTGAGTGCTTGGACCTTTATGGCCCCTCGGCGGAGGCAACGCACCCCTTTGGCCTCGGCTTCACGTAGACGGCACCCCCGGACTGACCCACCCAGGGGAAATCGGTAGTTGCCTCTTCCTGTCCCCCTCTCCAATCTGCGTCTTTCCCTCTTTCTTTCAATCTTTCCTGTCTTCTCCTCTCTTCTATTTACTTCCGACTTTCCAGGCAGCGAGGGTTAACCTTGTGTGGTGCAACCAACCTTGGCTGTACATATTTGGTTATAGCGGCAAGGTACAGTTGGCGTCTGCATGACTTGCTTCCTATATGTCCTGCGGCGTCCCCTTGTTGGGCTCCATGGTGGGCGGCTGGCGTTTCTGCCGAAATTTAGATATACCTATGGATCGTGCTTTCCCCAAACTCCCTGATCGCCCCCAGAAACGGGGGCGCACCGAAGATGTTTTCAAGTTTTTTGGCCACCAAATAGAGAATTTCCCGCGCTACCATGTAGTACACAGTGAAAGACCAGAGAAGACTGTGAGGATTATCTCACCGTTCCTCGTTTCCAAATGTATGACAGAAGCTGTAGGCCAAGGCTACAAAGCAACTAAGTTGGCCAGCGGTGACGTCCTCTTGGAGCTCCGCGACAAAAAACAGTATGAAAAGCTGCCTAAACTAGTCTCTTTCGGACAAATCCCAGTTACGGTGACCCCTCACCGTACCATGAACACCATCCGTGGTGTAATCTCAGACGATGACATGATGGAGCTCACTGAGGAAGAACTTTTGGAAGGACTCAAAGAACAGAACGTGGTTAACGTAAAGCGAATTAAGATGAGGCGCGATGGAAAGGAAATTCAAACGAAACATGTTATTCTTACCTTTGGTTCTAGTGTGCTACCCGAGACCATTGAGGCCGGGTATGTCAAGAACGGTGTCAGGCCATACGTGCCTAACCCGCTGCGATGTTTTAAGTGCCAGCGATTCGGGCACAGTTCACAGAACTGCCGAGGGCATCAGACTTGTGCAAAATGCAGTGCCAATGAACACCTTTCTGAAACATGTCAAAACACTCTCCACTGCGTGAACTGTGATGGGGAGCACGCCGCATATTCACGGTCCTGCCCATCCTGAAAGAAGGAAAAAGAAATCGTCACAATCAAAGTCAAAGAAAATATTTCGTTCAAAGAGGCACGCAGGCGGGCGTCATACCTGCCAAAAAACACCTTTGCCGAAGTGGCGCGTCAGGGGGCAGCGTCGCAACGGCTTCCGGCGGCTGTCCGGCCCACACACAGTGAGCCGGCAGTGACGCCATCCGCCCCCCCCCCCCCCCCCGCGGCTGCAGCTAGCGCTGCTCCGCCGACTCACAAGAAGGGGCCATCGACTTCCGGGCTGGTGGCCTCCAGGGCCTCGTCCCTCGAGGCGAGGCCTTCTCGTCAAACCAACCGCTCGCAAGAGCGCGTGTCCAGCGCCTCACAAGAGGCGATGGACACAACCGGCCAGACGGCGCCACCAGCGCCTCAGGAGCGGTGAGAATCTCGCGATCGCTCCAAAAAAGAAAAAGCCCGCATCACAGGGCCCGACAAGGGCTCTGTAGCTTAAGTTAGTCTCCTTTACACACAGCACAAAAAACACTTTCAACATGAATACACAAATAATACAGTGGAACGTCAGAGGACTCCTACACAACCTCGATGACGTCAAAGAAATCCTACACAAGTTTAATCGGAAGGTGCTATGTGTTCAGGAGACACACCTTAAATCTACACAATGCAACTTTCTCCCGCAATACGCCATCTTTCGCAAAGACCGCGATGACACTTTCGTGTCATCCGGCGGTGTTGCTATCGTAGTTGACAGAGGTGTTGCCTGTCGAGAGCTGAAACTTCGTACTCCCCTAGAGGCAGTTGCTGTCCGAGGGGTATTGTTTGGCAGGCTAGTCACTGTTAGCTCTATATACATCCCTCCTAATCATCAACTTAATAAAACTGAATTTCAGAACTACATAGATGAACTTCCGGCACCATACATAGTTGTCGGAGATTTAAACGCACATAACACATTGTGGGGAGACTCGTTGCGATCCGAGAGGACGCCTAATTGAAAACTTCTCTTTTCTTCAGGAGCATGTTTACTTAATAAGAAAGAGCCAACTTACTACAGCATGGCGCACAACACATACTCCGCCATAGATTTAAGTATCGTGTCGAGTACACTGATTCCGTACCTGGAGTGGTCCGTTCTGAAGAACCCTTTTGGGAGCGACCACTTCCCAATCATGTTAAAAGTGTCAAAACAAGATCTATGTTCCCCACACATTCCCCGATGGAAGGTTGACTCGGCTAACTGGGAACGTTTCCAAGAACAAACGTATTTAAGCAGGGATGATATTGCCTCTTTAAATACAGACGATGCTGTAGCATATATAACGGGCTTTATAATTGAGACTGCCACAACATGCATCTGTCAAACTAACGGACTGGCTAATAAACGTCGTATCCCGTGGTGGAACGAAGAATACAAGGAAGCACGGAAAAATCAAAACAAAGCTTGGGGACGACTTCGCGACTCTCCAACCACCGAAAACTTGATTAGTTTCAAACAAATAAAGTCCCAGGGTAGAAGAACACGTCGACGTGCTAAAAGGGAGAGTTGGGAGAAGTACATCTCCAGTATAAATTCTTACACGGATGAGACGAAAGTGTGGAATCGAGCAAGTAAATTAAAAGGCCGGGAGGTACACCCACTCCCCTTAGTAAGTACTCAAGGAGAGAGCCTGGAAGATCAGGCTGGTTGTCTGGGAGAACACTTTGAATATATCTCCAGTGCGTCCCACTACACACAAGCATTTCTGAGAGTCAAAGAACACGAAGAGCGACAGCCCCTAAAACGTAAAGGTTCATCGAATGAGGCCTACAACTATCCATTTACTTTAACTGAACTGAAAGCATCCCTCGCTTGCTGCAATAACTCGGCGCCGGGCGGTGATCGTGTTATATATGAAATGATTGAGCACCTGAATCCTGAAGCGCTGAAAACGCTCCTGTATCTTTTCAATGTCATGTGGGCGCATGGGTATATCCCGTCCTCGTGGAAGGAAGCTATAGTCATTCCCGTGCTTAAATAAGGTAAAGACCCATCCCTAGCCAGCAGCTACAGGCCAATAGCGCTAACAAGCTGCCTGTGCAAACTATTCGAAAAAATTATAAACAGGCGCTTAATCTGTTTCCTTGAAAATAACAAACTACTAGACCCCTTGCAATGTGGTTTCAGGGAGGGTATGTCCACAACAGACCACCTTGTTCGCATTGAGTCTTATATTAGAGACGCTTTTATACATAAGCAGTTCTGCCTCTCAGTGTTTCTTGACCTAGAAAAAGCTTACGACAGGACATGGCGCTACGGCATTCTCCGAGATCTTTCGGCGATGGGTGTCCGTGGCAAAATGTTGAACACAATTGAAAGTTACCTATCTAATCGCACATTCCGCGTAAGAGTGGGCAACGCTTTGTCTAAGTCATTCACCCAAGAGACCGGTGTGCCACTGGGAGGCGTGCTTAGTTGCACACCATTTATTGTAAAAATGAATTCCCTTCACACAGTCATTCCACGCACAATGTTTTATTCCATTTATGTCGACGATGTGCAAATAGCCTTCAAATCATGAAATGTTGCCATCTGCGAACGACAAGAACAGCTGGGAATAAACAGATTGTCCAAATGGGCAGATGATAACGGCTTTAAAGTAAACGCCCAGAAGAGCACTTGCGTACTCTTTACAAACAAGGGAGGCATAAAGCATGTCCCCAGTATACGAATCAAAGGAGATGCACTCTCTGTGAGCAGCGACCATAAGTTTCTAGGCATTATTTTAGATTCCAAGCTTACATTTATTCCTCATATTAAGTATCTGAGGGCAAAATGCCTGAAGACAATGAACCTTTTAAAGCTTCTGTCGCGTACGACTTGGGGTAGTGATCGAAAGTGTTTGCTTAACTTGTATAAGAGTCTGGTCCTCTCACGCCTTGATTACGGATCTATAATATTTAATTCTGCAACGCCAAGTGCATTAAAAATTCTAGACCTCGTTCACCACTTGGGTATCCGTCTCGCTACTGGTGCTTTCAGGACAAGTACAATGCAAAGCTTCTACGTAGAGTCGAATCAGTGGTCACTTCATCTGCAGCGGTCATACAGCAGTTTTACATATTTTCTGAAAGTACAAGCAAACATTGAACATCCTTCTTATTCAACTATAAATGACATGACCGCTGCCACACTCTTCCATAATCGACCTGCAGCGAGAAAGCCGTTCTCCTTGCGTGTGAGGAACCTCAGTGAGGAAATGGGTGTTCCGCTGCTTTAACAATGTCCTATGGCTCCAGCGAAACTGTTGCCGCCGTGGCAGTGGCAGCCCATAGAGTGTGACACATCGTTCGTAGAGGTCACTAAACACGCGCCAGAGGCACACATTAGAATCAATTTCTTAGAACTCCAATCTAAATACTCGTGTACGGAGTTTTACACAGACGCTTCCAAGTCACATGCCGGGGTATCTTATGCAGCCATCGATCCATCGTTTTCAGAATCCGGTGTATTGCACCCGCAGACAAGTATCTTTACGGCTGAGGCCTATGCAATATTATCGGCTGTAAAGTAAATAATGAAATCAAAACTCAAAAAGACTATCATATTTACAGACTCGCAAAGTGTTGTGAAAGCATTGAAATCACTCTGTAAACACAAAAATCCTGTACTTAATGAGCTCTATTCCATTCTGTGTAAAGCATATATATCTAACCAGCATGTGATTATATGCTGGGTGCCGGGCCATAGAGGCATCGAGCGTAATGTTCTAGTAGACCAAATGGCCCCATCAGTTACATCTCAGGCATTACATCTCCCTACAGCTGTTTTTCCTGCAACAGATTTGAAACCTTTCCTGCGAAAGAAACTGCGAAGCCGCTGGCAACGCTTGTGGGATGCGGAAAGAAATAATAAGCTTCACTTGATAAAACCACAGTTAGGTTTCTGGCCCCCCGTAACAAAAACACGACGAACTGATGTCTTGTTCTGTCGTCTAAGAATAGGACATGCATATGGTACCCACACTTTTTTGCTTACTGGTGATGAACCACCAACCTGTGGTAGATGTGGTGACAGGCTGACCGTCCTCCATGTCCTCGTGGAATGTCGGGAAGCTGAAAAAGAGAGAAAGAAATATTATCCTCAAGCGTACCGGTATCATGTGCCTCTTCATCCCATTATGTTTCTTGGTGAATAACCGCTTTTTAACGCCAAAGCAGTCGTCGATTTCTTGAACGATGTGATCCTGTATGTTATTAGCCCATTAAGGTCGTAGCGCATCCTCTCTCCAAAGGATGCCGCTGTGGTAGTAGTTTTTATAGCACATGCCTCCAGGCCCTTGTGGTTCAAGGGCTCTGTTTAGGCAGTAGTGCTTCTTGCCAATTACTGCATCTTAAATAATTTAAATATCGTGTCATTCCCTCTCAATGCATTCTACATTTCATAGTACACCCCATGTCATTGCCATGATTTTAGTACATGTATATTTTACGCACTTTACAGCGATTATTTTTAGGCCCTTTTACAGCCACGCTTCATCTACTTCTCAGAATTCATCGCTCCACTGCACACTCACAAACACTGGCATGGCGCTCTTTGGCCATAACTGGCCCTTGCGCCATAAAACACCACACATCATCATCATCATCATGATTTCTGGCCATACGTTCTAATATTAGAACGTTGACCGCAGTGAGAAAGGACGTGTCGTGGCGATGTGGTCTTCGGTCGTCAAAGGTAGGCGGAAGTACACAAATTTCTGCGCCAATGTCTACAAAGTAGCGAACTTTAGTTAGAAAAGACGGCTTGACGTAGGGCCGGTAGCACTTGCCGTCATCAGTGACTGGCCTGACCGTATCCCGAAAAGTTACACGGTGGACGGCACTTACGTGCACGAGTGCCGTATCGGGCGTGGTACCAACAAATAGCGGCATTGAAATAGCGGGAGTTCCTTTGGCTGGGCCTGCGATGATGTGACTGGTCCCTACCCGCAGAGAAACGCAAGGTAGCTAGCTCAGTGGTTAGTTTATGCACTTGCGAAGCAAGCTGTGCGTTTGAGGCGCTGAATTCGTCAAAGCGCTGCTCTAACTGTAACGGACTCGAGACTGGCGCCTGAGAACGGTCGATGGCAGATACGAAAGAATGGGAAGTATCGGGCGTGGTACCAACAAATAGCGGCATTGAAATAGCGGGAGTTCCTTTGGCTGGGCGTGCGATGACGTGACTGGTCCCTACCCGCAAAGAAACGCAAGGTAGCTAGCTCAGTGGTTAGTTTATGCACTTGCGAAGCAAGCTGTGCGTTTGAGGCGCTGAATTCGTCAAAGCGCTGCTCTAACTGTAACGGACTCGAGACTGGAGCCTGAGAACGGTCGATGGCAGATACGAAAGAATGGGAAGTATCCATGATTTGGTCTGCCGTTGTGGCTAAGTCTTCAATAGAAGTTGCCGTAGGTGAGGCACATAAAATCATCCGTACCTGATTCGGTAGACGCTGAAGGAAGAGCTCGCGGACGATTTTTTAGTCCGTTGAAGATGAATTGCCTCCGAGTACCAGGGTCATGCGGCGAAGCAGCTCGGTCGGCTTTCGGTCGCCAAGTTCCTCCGATGAGAGAAGCTGTCGAATGCGTCGCGAGTCGGTAGTGCGTCGTAGTAACTCCCGTTTCAGGATGTCGTAGGGGTTGTCGGGTGGGGGAGTGAGCAAAACGTTACGGATCAAAGCTGTGGTGGTTGGGCTGAGCGCACTCACGACATAGTCGTACTTGACCGTCTGCGATGCGATGCGGTGACGGCGGAACTGCGCTTCGATGTGGAGAAACCAGAGCTCAGTATCTGTGGGCCAGAGCTCGGGAGGCTTGAGTGTGCCGATGGGAGGTGTGGCATTGTCTTGGCAGTTCGACTCCATGGCGTCAAAGAAAAGCGGCGGGACAAATAGTTGCGATGCCGGAAGCGCCCGAGGTCACCAACTTGTGAGAACAGAAGACTCGGAACCAGCAAACATTTTATTCGTCGGGCAACTAAGCTGATGTTGCGGCCATCATGTCGAGCTTTTCTTCTTTCGCGGACGCGAAGCACACTGTCCACTACAGCGGCATCCTTTTTGAGTAGGTAGAGCAATGTCCGCGAAGTTGAGAACAAAGCGGCGAAAGTAGGAGCAGAGCCCAATAAAGCTGCGTACTTTTTGCGTGGACTGTGGAACCGGGAAGTCGCGGACGGCACGGACCTTGTCAGGGTCCGGTTGCACACCAGTAGCGCCGACTAGGTGTCCAAATAATTTGATCTGGCGGCGCCCAAAGGTAGACTTAGATGAATTGAGCTGGAAGCCAGCCCGGCGAAACATGTCGAGAATGGCCGACAGACGAGGGAGGTGTCTGTCAATGCTGGGCGAGAAAACGATGACGTTGTCCACATAACAAAGACAGGTCGATCATTTCAGACCGCGTAGAAGAGTGTCCATCATGCGTTCAAAAGTTGCAGGAGCATTAAACAATCCAAAAGGCATAACCTTAAATTGGTAGAGGCCGTCGGGTGTGATGAATGCGGTCTTCTCGCAGTCGCGCTCATCGACGGCAATTTGCCAATATCCCGATTAGAGATCTAGAGACGAGAAATATTTGGCACCATGGAGATAGTTGAGCGCATCATCAATTCGTGGGAGAGAATACACCTCCTTCTTCGTTAGCCGATTGAGATGGCGATAATCGAAGCAAAACTGCCAGCTGTTGTCCTTTTTCACAAGCACTACAGGGGATGCCGAAGGGCTAGATGAAGGTTCTATCACACCTTTATCAAGCATTTTCTCAACTTCCTTTTGGATGACTTGGCGCTCAGAATGAGACACTCGGTAAGGGTGCTTGTGAAGGAGGCTGGTCTCTCCAGTGTCGATGCGGTGAGCCATAACATGTGTACGGCCTAGTGGACTGTTCTCAACATCAAATAGGTCAAGGTACGAAAATAGGACACCACGGAGTGCTTCACTTTGGGATGGTAAGAGGTCGGGGGATATCATTTTGTCATGCAGAAACACTACATTCTTCCCGAGGTGACAGTTCGGCTAGTGAAATTCGTTGAGGAAGAACATGGGTCGAAGTAGAAATGTTGAGGACTGGAAGTAACGTTCTGTTGTTGGCAACAACCACTACGGTATGAGGAAGTGCGATGTCTATATGCCGATGATATTACGCTATGGATAGCGGGAGGCAGCGATGGCCATATTGAGGACATGCTGCAAACGGCGATTGATCCGGTGGAAGCATACGTTGGGTCGAGAGGTCTGGGATGCTCCCCGCAGAAATCCGAGTGCCTGCTATACCAGCCAACATCAAGAGGGAAAACGAAAACCGAAGTCTCCAATATGCAGCTCTTTGCAAATCAAGGACAACACATACCCCTGGTTACAAGTATAAAGATTCTCGGTTAGGCGAATTCCGAACAACGGCTACAACATTGAAACCATCAGACAGTTAGAAATCAGTACAATGCTACAAGCAAGCTCTGGGGATCCCGGTCTACACTTCTAGCGAACGTTTCGAGGCAGTGGGACTCCACATCACCCTAGAATTGATATAAGCTCACAGAACTGCCCAGATGGAGGTGCTCGCCAGAAGTCAAACCGGAAGACATATTCTAGAATCACTGCGCATCAACTTTGAAACCATAACTGACATCAACACAAATATACCGGCGGATATTAAGGGACACCGCCATATCCCTCCGTTACCCAAACACATGCATCATTCGCACAACGAAGAACGAAGGAAAGAAAAAGCCAAAGTATTAGGAAAAAGATTTGAAGATTCTAAAGACGTGCACTATGTAGACGTTGCCGACTACGAACAACAAGATGCCATGGCAGCGGCAGCAGTCAATTATCAAGGATAGGCAATTGCGTCAGGCACAGTCCTAACAACCACGTCAGAGGTAGGAGAAGAGGTGGCCATTGCACTAGCAATGACAACTTCATCCAAATATAAAATATTAATAAGTGATTCCAAGAGCACCATATCAAATTACGCTAAAGGACGCCTTTCGCCAAAGGCACAAAAAATCTCCTGGCTGGTTTACACGGAGGCCGAGTCAAGGGAATACAAATGATCTGGGCAGCGGCCCACTCTGGCCTGCCAGGCAACGCGAATGCGCATGGCGAGGCTCGAGGTTTCGCAGACCGAGACGACGTCGCCACCACCAACACGGGAGCATACGCAATCCGTCGGTTGGGCAGAGAAAGGCTGGTGTCCTATCGGGAAATCATAGATCATTACAGGCTAACCAGGGCTAAACACCGGGCAGCACATTCCTCTTTAAACAAGTGGTATTCGGCAGCTTGGCGGCTAATGCAAGCCAACACATTCCCCAACCCCATTGCCTTCAGTCACTATCACCCAGGCGTATACACAGTCATATGTAAGCATTGTAACAACGGAGCAGATCTTCAACACATAATCTGGGCATGCCCAAACAAACAATATAATAACAATAACTGTTCAAAAACACAACAACCAACTTTACTAATAAGAGTTGAGGAGCAATGGGAGCCTGTACTGCCCAGCTCGGACCCGGATGTTCAAGCAAGTGGCTGAAGACGCCGCTGCGGCGCAAGGGCTGCCGGCCGCCGTCGAAAGGAGGGAGGGGGGAGTCTCCAAGTCATTACCCCCTCCACTAACCACATTTCGGGCAAAATAAAGTTATTTCTCTCTCTCTCTCTCCTTCACTGATAGTAAATAGCGTTCTTTTTAGTTTGCGTCCAGATGTAAGAGAATGTTTTCTTTGTCCTCGAAAAAAGGTTAATTTCGCTATTATCGGCCTGCGTTTGTCGTCAATGTAGCTGCCCAGTCTACGAAGTCGTTCGAATTGGTTGTTTATCACTCTAATTTGAAGCTTCTTTGAAGAGAACTTTATTGTTTTTTGTTCATATGCTACCAAGTCTCTGTCAGAGACTTCTTCAATGCAAAAAACACAAGCATAGAGCGTCGCATCCGATATTCAGCACTATCACACCTGGACGAAAGGTCAGGCAACTGGTAAGTAACACGGCGCAAGTTAGTTGTTGCTGTGGCAGGATTGAATGTTTGCTGTGTGGATTTGCTGCCTGTTTTTGGCAAAGCTGCAATTCTGGCATTGAGAAGCTTAATCTCATTCCCGGCGACTGCACGTCTCTACTTATTTAATATCAATTCGGCAAGTAAATTAGTCAGCCCCTCCTCAAGTTCCGAACATTTTCCATGGCTGAAGGGAAGGCCATGGAAAATGTTCGGAACTTTCATGGGAAGGGAGCTCCCATGAACAAGGCCTTCGCCTTGTTCATGGGAGCTGGATTACTTTCCACTACGACCCGCCGTGGTTGCTCAGTGGCTATGGTGTTGGGCTGCTGAGCACAAGGTCGCGGGATCGAATCCCGGCCACGGCGGCCGCATTTCGATGAGGGCGAAATACGAGAACACCCGTGTACGTAGATTTAGGTGCACGTTAAAGAACTCCAGGTGGTCGAAATTTCCGGAGTCTCTCACTATGGCATGCCTCATGCCTCAGAGCACAAGTGGTAAAAAAACGATGCACCGGTTCGATGGATCAAACAATTGTGGTATGCTCATGTATACTGAATCATGTCACACGCTTCTCTAACGATTGGTTTGTTTTATTTACAGATGCTACAATCCCCAAAGGAAACTGAGCAGGGTGTAAGTACAATATATCAGTGTAGAAATACAGGCAACAGAACAAAGCAAGATGAAGTGCATTGCTTATACAAACAACGTCGGTTTTGAATAATACGCGGCAAAAAGAAAACTAATGAAGAAGGTCATATTTGAGCTGTATTAACAACCTATATCTATTCATAGCTGTTCAAAGCATATCTATTCATCATTATATCATATTCTATATTTACGATCACATCAACTAAAATTCAAGAAAACATCCAAACAATCATATAACATCTGTAATTACCTAATTACCATACACTTATTAACGATACCAGATACTCGAACCACAATCTATCCATCGCTTCATCACACATAGACAAGCTTCCAGTCATTCAATGAACCACTACACTCCTTTACTTCAATATAATTACTTCATTCCTAATTAGCATACTCACAATTACCATGTACGCGTAGGTACGTTTCTCTAGGACGCTTTACTTAGTCAAAACGCAACCTGATTATGGATACATCACACATACAAACACATTCATTTGTTTAAGTACAATGAAACACCCCAACACTCGCATTTACCTCAGTTTATTTAGCCCATTCTTAATACCGTACTCATACTTATCTCGCACTCGACAGCACATTTCTCTAAGACATTTTACTAAGTCAAAGACCACAAAGCATTCAATTCGACCCCCTCTAACATGCTCGAACCAACTAGCATTCATGGCCGTTTCGCCTTCCGAAGGTCCTGGGTTGAATTTACACCGAAACCTGAATTTTCTTTTTACCTCAATTACTCCTCTTCGATTAAATGAACCAGCCCGAGAAATTTGGCGCCAAAGCGAACAATCTTTGATCTGTTTACAAATTTTTAAATTCTTTACTTCCATCGGAAATTTTCACTCACGGTCAAGGCACCAACAACACCGACGACGCCGGATTTTCTGCTTAACGGGACCCTTTATGCTGTGGCTTTAGTATGACCGCCAAAGACACTTTTAAGCACTGCCGCCTTTACTATTCTTCTTGGTGTCCAGGCTGCCGGGCATAGTCTATACGAAATTATCCAGTCATGGAATAAATAACAGCTAAATACCCCCACTGCAAGAAATACAGGTCTTTGGACAGTATTCTGAAACGATCCACTTCGGCGATAGTATCGCCTCGGCGACAATATCGCCGTTAGGCGCTCGCTGGTTGGCTGGCTGAGCAAAATTGGATGACTTCGTGCTCAACCAGGTAATCAGCTCATCAAATTTTGCTATAACAGCCAATCAGCGCACGCCGTTGGCCAAGGCGGTAGTACCGCCCAAGTGGATCGTTTCAGAATGAGGCCCTTGAAGAGCACAAGTCACTTTAGTAAACCGAACATTCCCAACCTACTATCCTAACCATTAGGTGGGTATATATCGCAATCTTGCGGATTTACTTGAGGATGATTGCGTAACGTAAACGTACGGTACATGTTTTTCGTGAAGCCCCGCATAAAACACTTTCGTATTAAGACGAAGCTTTAGCTCGTGCCTATCTTCGATGCGGCCTATTCGAATACTTGCAAAACACAGAGACGCTCTTCTGAGATAACCGCTGGACCAATTTTAATGAAATATATTGCATTTGAGAGAGAAAGTGAAACTCTAGCGACTGTTGGAAACGGAATTTCGATATAGGACCTGAATTTTCTTAAAAGAATTTTAAAATATTCGAAAGTTCGAAAAAAATAGAAGCACAAAGTTTACAAATTAGTAGCTCTGAATCAAGAACAGTTATCCCGGTTCTGCAAAGGGCATCCACTAGATCATTCAATCCGGACAAATTGGATATGTCACTTTATATCTAACGTGAGTCTGTTACGTTGTGTACAAGGCTCCTCCAAAAGCTGTATTTTCATATTACAGAATTTTTCATTGCTGAGTTAGAGTTGTAAACTCGATAGTTTCGTTTTCTGAAAATCTGCAATTTTTGCCAATTGTTAATAAAAACTTGACAACCTAAATCAAAAAATCGAAAGCAACAATCAGCAGATTTTACGTTTTTCTTTGAAATGCAGCAAACCTCGTCAAATTTGGTGCAGTGGTTGCCGAGAAAAACGAAGTCTCCTTTTCCGTGTATTTTGACAGGAGCACCCAAGCCAAAGTTTGCTCTTAAGTAGGAGGTGGGGCTCAACGCGTGAACATGATGTGGTCCCTCGGCTCCGGTATTACAGAAGGCCCGGAAGGAACAATGCTAACGGAAGCCAGTCGAAGCAAAAGTAGAAAGTGTCTCCATAGGCAGTGATGCTCGCCTCTTCGCGGTAGGGTAAGATGTCAGGTAATTTCTTCTATCTTTTTGAATAATCAGCCAATTCGAAAAATAGTTTTCGTAAAACGCTCCACAGACGGCGTTGTAGAACTTCCAGTGTACAATCGTAACTTGCAATTGGGCCATTTAAGCAAACTATCCCATCTAAGCGATGTACATCGCCAGAGTACATGCGCAACTACCAACACTTGTGAGTTTTGTAATGTTTACGAATTGGGGCTGCCTCTACGATTTTCCGAATGGTGCGTCAAGTTTGTCGGAAAAGTGAATTCAGATGTAAGCAGTTCTAAATGTGTCAAAAGATACCGCGGGGCAACAATGAAAAAAAAAATGCCTATATAAAGGACTAAAGGTACCTGCACCGCACTGTTACGGAAGAGCAAGATGCCACATGCTAGAGAGTACTTGCTTCGAACACGTTCATAGATGTTCCTGAAGTAAGCTAAATCGGACACAGAAAAGTCATTACTTTCTAAAATTATGTGATTGCTCTTCCCAATTTGCTGCTGCATCTTCGTGCTGCGTCTAAATTGTCTAAATCTAAATTTGTGCCTCGTCTAAAAGTACTGCACCTTTACAAAATGTGCGTGCTAAGGGCAGGGCAAACAAGAATGCGTGCTATCTCTCCCCCCTCTGTGCCTGCTTAATGCTTACTTATTTTAATGTTTGCTCACATGCACTTGTGCCACTTCATGTGGCATGTTCACGCATTTAATATTTTAGTATGAACTGCAACCCTATACATAATTATGATATGCAGCACTTTGCATTACAGCGCAAGAAATCGTAGGACGATTTTTTTAATCAGCACTAATTAAAGCGCGAGAATGTGTAATGGAAACTCCCCTTCCTTTACGTAAGATTCAGATGTAAAATATAGCTCGTAAAAAATAGCCGGATTTGGACAAACAGACCACAAACCAAATCTCCCTGACATCTGCATCTGTGGAGCATGTTCTGGGTGTAGTACAGTCTAACGCGGATAAATAGAATGTGGAGGGGATCACAAGAAAGTTCGATATATAGGTATTTCATTGTATAAAGTAAAAATTGTATACAAGAATTTTCCAGGGGATTTCGATAGTGTTCGTTACACACAATAATTCGTTATATGTGGTTTCCATATATCTGGGTTTGACTGTATTCATTTTGCGCAATGCCCAATCATGTCTGTTATGTCTTATTTTATGTAGCATTCAGATGAATTTTTTATCCCCATTCAGTGTTATTCATTGCCCAAGCGCTCGTGAATTAATTAAATGGATTTGAGAAATGGTGCCCACGAGCAAAATAAAAAAACAGAGCATGTTAAAGCATCAGATCAGCGTTGTACACGTTCCTCTAAAACAGGAACGAAAGTTAGTTCCTCGTTCCTTCCAAATCTTGAAACGAGTTCCCGTTACAAGTTCCTTTAAAGCGAAATAACGCGTTCCAGTTACACTTCGAACATTGGAACATGTCGTTACATTAACGTTACAATTGATTTTTTTAATTAAGATATAGTGTCGGACGATTCTGAGGCGAAATAACGTGAGCAATTTAAAACTCACATCGAACTACGTGATTTATACGAATTTGAAAATCGCCGGTAGCAGATTATCTGGAGATAAAAAGAATCCAAAGAAACGCTCCCAGACGAACTTTTTCAGGGAGCACCGGACACACTCTAGACATGTCTAACTGCAACTTTGGTGCTCGTCTAATACAACTGCAACACATAGGGCACTTTCCACATCAGTCTTCCAATGCGCAGTCAGGATACACCGATTCAGATGTGCCAATAGAAAGTTACTCACATGCACCATTATAATTAAATTTCTTGCACAAGAAAGCGCATCGAAAGGAGCAATACATAGGCGTTTAATAAATGCTGATTCAATATTTCAGCACGAGTGGAAAGGAAATGTCCATACTACACATTAGTAACTTAGTAAAGCACTTCATTGGCAATGTTGAAGATCCGTTCACGGTGTAAGATACGTATATACTCTTTAGGTGGGGACACTTCTCGGCTTGCTTGCGAGGCGAGATCGACCAATAAAGTAGCAAAGGTGCGCGCCGATCGGCCCGGTGCAGGCAGCGGATACCTATCGGCAGTACGATGCAACTTCAAGACAGAAACGGTTTCATCTAATGTTGCTATAGCAACCGCGCGCTTCGCGGGAAGTATGAATTTATGGCGAGCCGCCAGCGTCTCGACGACGACGACGATGTTGCGCCTCGGCTGCTTCGCACTTTCGAGCTGAGCGCGAGAGTAGAACGGCGACAAGACGGCAAGAACGATGGCAAGAGCAACAGCGTCTGTGATAGTGCATAAATAAATGTGGGCAACGAAACGTCATCACGTCTTCCCAGAAATTCAATGAGGGGCGCTCTTACTGCTACGGATGCGGCATGCATGGCTCTGAGGCATGCAGCAGGCGTGGTCTCTCTGCTTATTTATGGGAAACATGCTGGCATTAGAAGATGGTTCTCGCGCTTCCTGCCAAATTGCTATTTGTTGGCGTGTAACAGACACGTGCTTGATCCGAAGCTTTTTCAAAATTTCGTGTTTTGCGGTCCATTTATTAAGGAGTTTGGTTTACACGCACTCGCTGACGGTACTCGGTGCTCTCGCATCGGCGATCTCGCTACCGCGTCTCCGAGCGCACTAACAGGGAGGGGGACACGCCTGCGTTTGATTGGCAGCAAAGCAGAACTTTGAACGAGAGTGCGTGACTGTTCGTAAACGAGAAGCAGTGCTCCGTTGTTGCGAAGATACAACCACTCACGGTATCGGGACCAATTGCTGTGCGTACCTCAATTAGGTATACCGTATCGTGTTGTCCCTGATTGCATTTTTGTGGTTCAAATGGTTAATACATGGCGGAAAATTCAGCACTGTGGGGAAAACCATGGGGTGAACACCGTGCTGTGCAAGGCGGTCCGACAAAGGGTGTGCGGGAGAAGACAGAAAAACCCAAGGAATTGCACCTTCCGAAAGAACGCTTCTTTTTGGCACGTCAAGCAGGAGCTCTCATCCTAGCTCTGAGAAGTATCTTTTCTTCAACATCATATCGTCTGTGAAATGTTTGCTGCAAAGTACATCCTTTGCGCTGAGCGCAGGGCCTTCCTAGGAATCGCTTGAGCCCAGGCTTTGAGGTTTTCTCGATCAGAAGGAACATCGAACAAAATTGTTTTTTATTTGCAGGTCTCGTAACCTGACTTGCCACCTCTAACGAAGCATTTCCAGCCCATCGTCGCGTACTGTGTAGTTCGGTTGTTTCATCAGATTTCGCACATGGCTGCATTGGCGTACCAACTATTTCTCGAGTAAGGGGGCAAACCGCAAGTGATCTGACTCTCTCCCTCTCTCTCCCTCTATTATATATATTGTTACGGATGAGGCGTGTTTATTTACAGGTGATGGATGAGAGTCCAGGAAAAACAGTCCAGCACCGGTTTCGTTCTGCGCTCCGCACCCAAAAAGATCCGTCGTCCTCCTCTTCTTCCTTTCGTCTTAACCAAGGCGTTACATTCCCCGTTTCGCAGACGAAGCCCATCATGCGAGTTAGGGCTGAGTTATAGTGTGATATCGCTTGAGGCGCGTAACATGCGCAAGTTGAGTAGCGCTAGAGCGGCGTCCTGGTGATCTTACACGGGCGACCACATACGTTAAATCACTAATGCGGTCAATGATGGTGAAGGGACCGGTATACTGAGCCAAGAACTTTTGGCATAACCCGCGTTTGCGCTTAGGGGTCCACAGCCACACCAAGTCACCTTTTTCGAATGAAACTGAGTCGTGGCGGCGGTCATACCGCTCCTTGGAGCGATCTTGTGATGCCAGTGTACGCAGACGAGCAAGTTGTCGGGCTTCCTCAGCACGGCACAAAGTTTCGGCAACTGAATCCTCTGCATGGAGGGTAAAGGGGAAAATGGTGTCGAGACAGCTGCGCGGTGCCCGAGCATAGAGTAGGTAGAAAGGTGTGAAGTCCGTAGTTTCGTGCTTCGCTGTATTGTAGGCATAAGTAATAAATGGCAAGATGTCATCCCAGTTCTTGTGATTGGATGATACATACATAGCCAGCATGTTGGTCAGGGTGCGGTTCGTACGTTCGACAAGGCCATTCGTCTGGGGATGATATGGTGTTGAGTGGCGGAACTGCGAAGTGCAGAGTCTAAGCAATTCTTCCACAGCATCGGCGACGAATTGGCGACCACGGTCGCTGATGATTACGCGAGGCGGACCGTGGCGAAGAATTACGTAGCGTAACAAGAAGGCAGCGACGCAGGTAGCGGTGGAGGAAGCTATCGCAGCGGTTTCCGCGTATCTAGTAAGGTGATCGACACAGACGATGACCCAACGGTTGTTGTTCGAAGACCGTGGAAACGGTCCTAACAGGTTGATACCAACTTGCTCGAAAGGTGTAGTAGGCGGCGCTACAGGATGAAGAAGGCCTTGTGGAGCGCTTGTAGGTCGCTTGTGACGCTGGCACTTGTCGCAGCTCGACACGTATTGTTTAGTAGAATGTCGCATCTTAGGCCAGTAAAACCGCTCCTGTATTCGATGTAGGGTGCGAATGAATCCAAGATGGCCTGATGTGGGATCATCGTGCATGACACGGAGAACGTCGCAATGCAGACTTTCGGGAACAACCAGTAAATACCGCGCGCCACTTGCTGAGTAATTTGTCTTATATAGCAGTCCATCGCGAAGACAAAAACGACCACTGCCCTTGGGACTGCAGGCATCGGCGAACAAGGGGTCCAAACATAAGTCATTGCGCTGTTCCCGCTGGAAGACGGTGGCGTCAGGAAACGAGTGAGAGACAGCAGCAAAGCATGTGTCGAGACTGTCCGTGTTATCCTCCGTTGTGGCCAGAGGAAGGCGAGAAATGCAATCAGCGTCGGCATGACGTCTTCCACTTTTGTACGAAACATTGAAGTCAAATTCTTGGAGCCGTAAAGCCCAGCGTGCTAGACGACCGGAGGGATCACGGAGGGTAACAAGCCAACATAAGGAATGGTGGTCAGTCACAATTGTAAATGGACGCCCGTAGAGGTAGCAACCGAACTTCTGAACAGCAAATACAGCCGCTAAGCATTCTTGCTCTGTCACAGTGTAGTTTCGTTCAGCCTTGCTGAGAGAACGGCTCGCATAGGCCACCACATACTCTTCATTATTATGGCGCTGAACAAGCACTCCACCGATGCCGATTCCGCTGGCGTCACTGTGCACTTCAGTAGGAGCAGACGCATCGAAGTGACGAAGAATGGGTTCTGATGTTAGGAGAACCTTGAGTTGAGAGAATGCCGCGTCGCATTCAGGTGTCCACTCGTACGGGCTGTCTTTTCGCAAGAGACTTGTCAATGGATAAACAATGTCCGCGAACTTGGGCACGAACCGTCGAAAGTAGGAGCACAATCCCAAGAAGCTGCGGAGTTCTTTTAGTGACTGAGGTGGCTTAAAGGCACTGACTACTTCTATTTTCCGGGGGTCTGGCCTGACACCATCTTTGTCAACCAGGTGACCAAGAACTAACGCTTGTCGTTCGCCAAACCGGCACTTCTTAGAATTCAAAACCAAGCTGGCCTTTTCGACGCAGTCTAAAACGAGGTTTAAACGGGCGTTATGCTCTTCAAAAGTACGTCCGAAAATGACAACGTCATCTAGATAGCATAAACATACCTCCCATTTTAGACCGCGCAGAATCGAGTCCATAAATCTTTCGAAAGTAACGGGGGCATTGCAAAGCCCAAACGGCATAACATTAAATTGATACAGTCCATCGGGTGTCACGAATGAAGTCTTCTCCTTGTCAGCAGGGTGCATAGGGATCTGCCAATACCCTGATCGTAGATCTAGTGAAGAAAAGTAGGAAGCCGAATGTAGACAGTCGATAACATCGTCGATCCGAGGTAGGGGATATACATCTTTCTTGGTGAGGGCGTTTAATCGTCTATAATCAACGCAAAACCTCCAAGAACCGTCTTTCTTCATAACCAAAATGACAGGTGCTGCCCAAGGGCTGCACGATTCTTCAATAACGCCCTTCTGCAGCATATCCTGAACTTGTTCGGCAATAACTTTCCGCTCCGATGACGACACTCGGTAAGGTTTTTGCCGGACCGGATGAGCAGAGCTTGTATCAATTCTGTGCTGAGCTCGAGAACATGGTAAAGATGGTAGCTTCTCCTTTTTGCAGAAGTCAAACACAGAAGCATGTCTTTCCAATAGCTCAACCAATCTTTGTCGCTCGTGTGAGCGTAAGTTCTTACTAATCATGCTCAGAATCTGCGACTCGTAGGAGCAACTGCATTCGCCAACGGCCAAGCGTTTTTGATCTTCGTCGTCAACGGCAGCGATAGAATTCCCGTTGGCACCATCAAAGTTGGCGAGCTTCATTCCGCGAGGAAGTATAACAGGCACTGGCGAACAGTTAAGTGCCCACAAAGACGTGGCTCGGTTGCTAATCGACACAATACAGTGAGGCACTAAGATGTTTTTCTTAGCACACTGACCGGTCAGAGGTTGAACAATCGCATCAAAGGGAGATGCGGCAGAGACGGAAGCGAACACAGCCACTGACCGCATGGACCATGGTGGCACTGTCAGTACATCGGAAACAACCAGTGTGTCTTCCGCGGGTGGCAGCTCGTCACAGAGGGCATGAACGACTTCACTGCTGACTGAAAGTTCACCGGTGCCACAGTTGACGAAAGCGCCACACTCTTGGAGAAAGTCAATACCGAGAATAACTTCGTGTGTACGCCGCTGCAGAACCAGGAATTCAGTTGGGAACACCTTTCCGGCCAACAAGACGTTAACGACGCAAACTCCCAGGGGATGAAGTATTTCTCCTCCGACACCACGAAATCTTGTAGATTCGGGCCAAGAAAACATAACTTTGCGGCCAATGCGATCTTTGAAAGAACGACTCATAACAGAAATGGTTGCACCAGTGTCCACTAAAGCCGTAGCACATACTCCATCTATTAACACCTTTACCTTGTTCTTAAGCATCGTAACTGGCGGAGGCATCTGAGGTAAGTCATTTTGTGCGACCTCACCTCCATCGGTCGCGCCGGCTAGTTTCCCGGCGGTGGCGGTGGTGATAGCCGCCGTCGCGGTGAAGGCGAGCGTTGTAGTCTGGCGGACGGAGGTGTCAAACTACGGTCAGAAGCGGGAGAATTATTGCGCCGATTCTCTTGTCGTGAGGTTCTCCTGGAATAGGCGGACCAGGGATCGTTGTTGTGACCATTGCCGGCGCGAAGAAACGTTGATGGCGGATCGTATCGGGCTGTTTCCCTGCACCGACGACAGAACCGAGCTATGTGTCCGGTAGCACCACAACAATAACACACAGGAGGTTGGCGATATGCGTTGTACTCCTGAAAAGCATTGTCGCGACGCTGTGGGACAAATGCATCTTCACGCGGCTCCTGGTGAGAAGCGGCTGGCTGACGAGGATAGCTGAAGCGGCGTTCGTAGCGCGACTCTGGGTAGTGATTGGGCTGCGGCCTCGGTGGCGAGGGAGAACTGTAGTTGTAGTCCTCTACGCCCGTTGCAGCGATAGAAACATGATGAGCGGGGGCTGGGATTGGCGCAACATCATATGGTGTCGAGTGCACGTGTCGGGTGAGCTCTTCCCGTACTATCTCTCGTATTGTAGACGCGAGATCAAGGGACGTGTAGTCAACACTCGCAACGGTTGTCACATTCGGTAACCGACCGAATTTTGGCATGATACGTCGCATCTTCAAGGCCTCGAATGTACGACAATGCCGTATGACGTCAGCTACTGCACCAAGGTTCTCTTTGCTGATGAGGAAGTGGTATACATCCTCGGCAATTCCTTTTAAGAGGTGGCCGACCTTGTCCTCCTCTGACATGCGAGGGTTGACGTTCTTGCAGAGCTTCAATATCGCCTCAATATAAGTCGTGCACGTCTCGCCTGGCACTTGGGCTCTTTGCAGCAGCGTTTGTTCAGCCTGCTTCCTCTTCGCGACTGAGTCCCCAAAACACTCATTTATTTCCGACACGAATCGATCCCAGGTCGTGAGGGCGTCCTCATGGTTGTCGAACCACACAAGTGCCGTGCCCGTTAAGAAAAACACGACGTTGGACAGCTGAGTTGCCGCATCCCAATGGTAATAGTTGCTCACCCGTTTGTAGTGAGTGAGCCACTCATCCACGTCCTCGCCAGACTTGCCTCCAAATGTGCGAGGTGCTGTCATCATCACGTCAGGTGTGTCATCATCACGTCAGGTGTGTCATCATCCACGTCATCAGGTGCTGACGCTGCCAGGGACCAGCCGCGGCTGAAGCAGTTACCGAAGGGGCCGCTGTAAAAAGGGCAGGGTCTGCAGCTGTAGGAACTGGCACAGTCCGGGTTCCGCCTTCACCGCGAGACATCTCGACCACCAGCGGCAAGGGCGGCAGTCCAGCAAGGCGGCGGCTTCGGCGCAGATCAGGTGGTTGCAGAACCGTGTTGCGTCGCGTGGTTGAGTACCCAGCACCTCCACCACAAAACTGTTACGAATGAGGCGTGTTTATTTACAGGTGATGGATGAGAGTCCAGGAAAAACAGTCCAGCACCGGTTTCGTTCTGAGCTCCGCACCCAAAAAGATCCGTCGTCCTCCTCTTCTTCCTTTCGTCTCAACCAAGGCGTTACAATATATTTGAATTACTATTGTACTAAGTGCAAACGCCAGCAAATACTTCTGTCAGTCATTTTTATGTTAAACTAACATAGACCTCTGTATCAATCACACATGGATAACCATCGAGGCCCGAAAACTTATTTCAATTTGCATTTACTTCTTGATACACTATAAAATTTATAATACAGGAAAAAAAGGCAGTGGGTGCCCAGAGGTCCCTGATCCTGCCCATGAGCAGCAGTGCAGCACACGTAATTAATTATGGCGCTTTACGTGCCAAAACCTCGATCTGATTATGAGAAACCCCGTATTGGGGGACTCCGGAATAATTTGGACTGCCTCGAGGTTTTTAACACGCACCTAAATCTAAGTACGCGGGTGTTTTCGCATTTCGCCCCCATCTAAATGTGGCCGCCGTGGCCGGGATTTGGTCCCGCGAACTCGCCCTTAGCCGCCCAACAGCCACTAAGAAACCACGGTGGGTCGTGCAGCGCCCATAAAAAATGCACATTTGTGGGACGAAATTTCACTAATCAAACAAAAAACTGTACCTGATGTTTAAGTCTACAGCACGAATGTATCGCAATCGTATTGTAGAGGTTAGCGCAACGAAGTACAATCGACATAAATGACGCGCAATATTCACAAAAAAAAGGCAGCAGACGTGTGCGACCTTGCAGAATTACAACAAAATTTTCAGCGAAGCTGTTTCTTTCGATCAGTTTCAATAAAAGTTCCACTTACCTGCGATTATACCGTATAGTTTAAGAAGTTGCCCGTATATGACTGTGTTGTTTGAAACCTTGCCCGTATGTAATGCTTCAAAGCACTTCTTGTTAGAAATTCTCAAAAAGCCAGTAATGCCTTAACAAATCTAACTTCGCCATAACATTTACCATTTACACCTTACTCTCCTCCCTCCCCCCCCCCCCCCCTTCATTCAAATTTTGCTAGCTTTGGGATATCGCCTGAGTTCATAGTTCGCCCAGCGCAGCAGGATCAATTCTGCTTTGTTCGTAACACACATTCATAGAGCTCCGGATCGCGTGATTGCGTAATTTACTACAAATATCATAACCAGCCCCCTGTATTTCAAGTGTACTTACACTGCGCCCATACAGCACCCTATATTTTCGCCAAATATAAACAAAGTATCTTGGTTAGTTCACCGAGGACACCGACGAAACCAACTAGGAACGCCTTATGACGCATGAAAATACGGGGAAATACGACGGCTCAGTAATTATTTGCAATGCAATTCTAACTGAACCAGGAACGCGAAAGTTTTGTCCCACATTGCACTTACCATGACACCCCTCCTTTTTCCGCGAAATATAAATCTGTTGTAACCCACAGCTATATCGGAACACTGGGAAGGATAGCTGGAAGCGACCATATCACACGCTCTGGCACTTGAGCGTGTGATATATCATCAACATGCATTTACCATCGCACATAGACGCATTTTACCATCACACATCCCACGGTAAAATTGGCGAATTGTTCCCCCTAAGTCCGCAAAATTTTACCTCAGTTGTAGTTAAATCTACAACAGTGAAGTCGTCTATTCTATTGGAAAAAGGTGAATGTAACCCACTCATTTGGGACATTACCTACATATTGCCCATGCTATGCCCCTAAGTTTCCCCAGAAATAAACAAGATGCCTTGTTTAGCTCACCGGGGACACCGGGGAAATAAACTACGCATCTAGTATGATGCACGAAAACGCATGGATAGAACGACGGTTTAGCAATTATCTGCAACACTTGCATTTAAAATGGGACGAGTGAAAGTTTCGCCACGCATTTCACTTGAAATTATCCCTATTTTCATGGAATTTCAAGTCCATATCTTGTGCAGTTGTCTTGGGAGTCTGGGAAACATTTCGACTAGCGGCAGTATGGCACTCTGGAACACTTCAATCAGTAACTTTCTACAAAACCTGTAATGAACCTAAACATAATAAAGATAAATCGCTCGCCGCCCAGAACATTGCTTCCTACTTCGAATAGATATAAGCACCATGTCCCGCATAGTTTACCGAGGATACCGGAGGAAGACAACTAAATACTGTGTATAGCGCAGAAAAAACTGGGAGAAAGCGAGTATTCATTAACTGTTTTTAGAGCACGTAAGCAACCTTGTTGGTTACACGTCACCAAAAAGTGGGTTCCATTTTTTCAAAATATAAAATATCTGCTGTGCTTGCTGCTGTACAGAAACAAGTAATAGTGTAGCTCTTATTTAAAAACGGCCCGAAAATGAAACCGATAAAATGAGAAGTCGCACAGGCCTTCAGAAAAAATTCAGTTCAGTGTTCTTTTGGTATTGAAATGGCTCTGCGCGTTCGACAAAGGTCATTTTCCCGAAGATATATATAAGTCGTGATTACACAATGAAATTCGATAGTTATACCTTTAATTGGTTTGATTAGATTTTTGATTGTGATGATATACTGAGACTGCAACGCTATGTAGACTATCTCTGGACGGACATGCAATCGTTCCAGCATTTGATAATCGAGCGATTTCATGCCGGTTTACACCAATCGTTGGGCGCGGCTGACTGTAATACTTTATCGGGACCTCTCCCTTCGCCCGCAGCTTAAATATAACAAGCCTAACTTGTTTTCAAATACGGTTAGGCGGTCCCAAAAAAGTAGGCATGATGCAAGTAGCGCAAGTGTACATTTTTTAGGGCGGGAACTGTCTAGCGCCAGGCCTCTCCGCAATGCAAGCGTGTATGGAGAATCCTGCGCGTCGACCGCTAGAGCGTCATGTGGCGGCAGAAGAGACAATCCTCGATGCCCAAGCAAGGGATACTTATCAAAGAAAAGCATTCCTTACGTGGCCACTCTATTCAGAAAACAAATTTAGCCTCAGCTGTAGTTTTGTTGGACTTTCCGGCATGCATCCGAAAGTGCCCGCTTTCAAAAGTGTGTGTGGGGGGGGGGGCAAACGGCCTATTTTGCCTCCCCCCCCCCCCCATTTTGACAGTGGGGGGGGGGGGGGGGCAAGTGCCCCCCCTGCGCCCCCGGTAGATACGCCTATGCATGGCTGCTCACCACTTAAGTTCATTTTGCAGACGGCAATGTTCAAAATTTGTTTATTTCCTGGTCAGCGAGCGCGGCTCAGCACGCAAGCAACTAACATAATGCGATGGAAGGCGAGCGAAGGACAGCTACAAAGATTTCAGCAGCACAAAATCGGAGGGCCTCTAAACATTTCTTGAGCCGGATTCACACGACGGGTTAGACCACTTAATCAGAGACATGGCTGAGCTTCAGCAAGTCATGCCGCGAGCATTTCGGCAGCGGCTTCCTTTTGTGCGACGAGATTCGGCTGCGTTGAGCCACGTTACGCTCGTCCGAAGACTAAACCGGCGATCCGTCCCGTGCTGTGAATCTCGCGTTACGAGTTTGAACGCCGCTTGGCGCGTTTTGTTTGGCCTTGTCACGGTGGGCCTTAGAACGCAGGTAGAAGTTTGCGCGGACAAGGAGCGCGCGGATCACACAAGCAACCAGAGATTGCGCCGCCGTATCTGCTCCGTCGAGGCGATGCTCTCGCGGCCCTCACCACGGTGACTTTCGCGCGTTGCGCAACCATTTCGGATTTCCCGCGAATCGCCGGTTGCTATACCAACGGTAGATAAAACCTTTTCTATCTTGAAATTTGCCTCGCACCGCCGATAGGTATCCGCTGCCGGCACTGGGCCGACTGAAGGCTGTTTCACATGGTGCGATTTTGCACTGCGATTATCGCAGCTGCGATTTTCGCAGATGCGAAATTCGCAACGGCCATTTCACATGGTGCGATGTCAACAATGCGATTATGCGACGCCCAGGGTTGCTTGCTGCCAGATTTTGTCGCACACGCCGCATAAATTCGTTTAATGTAATGAAAAAGACGTGCGCGTTATAATATAATTGACCTCTCTTTATTAGGATCAAATAATACGTGCGTTTTGTAATTTAAAAACGCTTCAAAGTTTTGTTTGTTTTGGAGTGCGCAACAGCGGTTTGTGAAGTTCAATACGAGGAGAAATGGCGGACGTAAACAGCTGTTCGCAGGTCGTCGTTCAGCGTTGTGTGCTGTCTCGTGTGTGTTTTATGCCTGTGTCATTCTACCTGCGGTTAAACAAATTACAAGAGGACCTATCAACAAGCCCCTATAGCTGTTGTCATCGCATATGCAGTATTCGGGATTCGGCGGAGTCGTCATGTCAACGCAGAGACCCTCGCGCTACCCGTGATTAACGTCAGCTTCTGAAAAACGGATGTGTGTGTGTATTGCTCGTGATTGCGCATTAGTGGTTCCTGCTCCTAGCAATATTCTTGCACAAAACTTAGCAGCAAGCACCAACCCAAAAGCTCACGTCTGCCCCTGAACAAAGCTGCAAATGATCTGTGTGTAATTACTGAACGTGCAGTGGAATTTGTGTTGTGAACGTTTATCTTAGCGCCAGCCTGGCTCGTCCGTCTCGGCGCCTGTGCTGTAATTATTCATACAAGTGCTCTCTGAATATTTCGAAAGGAGTAAAAGCCGACACCACATTTTTTTTAGGAGCTGCAGTCACTTGTGTACGTAGAATCGTATCATGCTGGCAGACATGGGCGTCGTCTATTTTCTCGTCCTGTTTCTTGCGCTGTTAGTGGGCTGTGAATCTGTATCAAGAAGCTTAAGTTAATATGCTGCAGTACGTAGCGCAGCCGCGTAGCCACACGGCTAACATTAAAATACCTTGTTAGGAGTACGTTTGTTTGTTTAATAACAAAATCGAACGCTAAAATTTTGTATTCATGGTGGCAAGTGTAAGGTAAGAAGCTATCGAAACTATCCGCTAATGGCATGCGTGTGCTTCTACCTGCTTCAGCACGTTATCCCTGATAACCCCTGATATCCCTGATAATAATAACCCTGATACCCTGATATCCCTGAATACCCCTGATAACCAAAAACATATGCAACTGGAGCAGGTGCTATGATTCCTTTCCTGGAAATGAAAGCCAGCATCCCAGTCTGTTAAGCTAGTCATGTTCTTAACCTATATTAGACCAATGTTAGAGCATGCTAACTGGAGCCATTTCAAACTGGGTTATTTGACCAAAATAAGAAAGTGCAAGGAAAGTGTCAAGGTACAGTCTAATCTGGTATTCCCGAACCTATTGTATTAGCAAAACTTTATGCCTCCCTGAAGTGCCTGCATTAACCCAATGCTGAAAACAGTGGAAGCTGATTCCCTTTCTTGCTATTGAAAAGCTGCTAGTATCTCAATAACAGACCACTTATGTTCTGAGAGAAAGTGAGGGGCACTGACAATATCTCTAATCTTTTGTATGAGCCTTCACCTTGAACGAAAATGGAATAAAAATATTTACCTTTGCAAGCCTCAGAATCCAAACATTCTCAAAATTTTGAGGAGCCACATTAAATTTTTGAGATACAGACAATAAAAAGTGTGCCTAAGTACAAGTGCACACTGAACACACTTGAGTGGTTGAGTGGCCAGCTGCGAATGCAAAAGCGTCCATAGCTACTACCTCGAGGTAACTGCTAGGTTGCACGTGTGTTTCTCCTATAGCCCATGTACCTGGCAAGGGGAATGGTTATACGTAGTCCTGTCCTTTTTTTTTCAATAGGTGGTGGCTAGCTGATTTCATCTGTTTACGTATTTATCGTTTGTGTGCATCTTATGTGCATGTGTTTGTGTCATGTTCTGATTGTTATACGTGCAGTGATGCAAGAATCTTTTTTTTTAATATATTGCACTACAGTCAATTATTAAACTTTTTGTTGAAATGTACAAAATGTGGCCACCCAGTAATGGTTAGGACAGACAGCAGGATTGGCAAAAAATATGATGCAGATCCAATGCACTTGCTTGAATCGACATGAGGCCAAGCTTTCACGCAACGGTCAGTTGAACTCTAGAAAACTAACTGCAGTGTTTACAGTTGTCCTTATTTCACCCGATGCAACACATACTCATAGACAATGTTTGCTTATTCACCGCACAGGTCACATAATGTAATGTATACATAGCACGGTGAACTCACTCAAACGTCAGCTCACTAAGACTTCGAACTAACCCTGAGTCTGAGTTCGTTTCAGCCTGACTGAGTCGAATTTTGGTGAATACGAGTAAGAGCAAGCTCAGTTGAGTAAACTTTCAGTGAATATTGTCATGTGGTAGTCGGGGAAAGCTGATCCAAGTATAATTTTAGTGAATATGAGTCAAAGCAAGCTCGGCAAGTAGATTTTTGGTGAATATGACTCAGTGCAAGCTCACCTGAGTAGAATTTTGATGAATATAAGTCGGAGCAAGCTTGGCTAAGTAGATATTTGGTGAATATGACTCGGTGCAAGCTTGCCTGAGTAGCATCTTTGTGAATATTAGTCAGATCAAGCTCGGCCAAGTACAATTTTGGTGAATATGAGTCGGAGCAAGCTCGGATAAGTAGAATTTTGGTGAATATGACTGAGCAAGCTCGATTGAGTAATGATGGGATATGGTTATACGAGTTTATGCAGTAATACATGTAAGTGCAGACTCATTAGCAACATTGCCTCCATCTTGATGGGCTATACCTACGCCTCACTTTATGAGCTGTGGACATGCAAGACCCACCCACACTTGAAAAGATACTATCATTCATACGAAGGAATGCAACCGGCTGACTTCACTGCACAATTTTGATCTGCTTTTGTTTAATGAGTTATCTACTGCTTATAAAAACAAGGTGTTCGCCTGCTTTTCGCATTATTGCATGTGTTTTACAGGAATTATATAGACAGAGAAGCAAGAAAAGGCAAGGATGTTTATGGCGAAGTAGTTTCTTAGAGTACTGCGATATGTTACAACCAGCATAAACAAAAGTAATTCGATGCACTGAAGTAAGCGAAATGTGCAATTACCTTTTAATGTGAGGGTTAATACAGATGCAGTAAGGATACAAAGTCTGCAACACACTGAATGTTTATTGTTTTTTTTTATTCAGGAGAAAAATAATGCATCAGAAAAATTAGAAAAAAAAACTGTTTAAATATTGCTTCGAAAATAAATTGGCAATACTGCTTATTCCCAGTCAAAGCGTGAAATATGCTATTGTAGAACATTCATTACGATATCCAGTTTGCACGTTCGCTTTGCGTCTCGCAGCGGAAGTAACAGAACCTTGAAATGAGATAATTCATTGGGGAAAATGCGCATGAAAGCCCTAACCAACCAACTGCAACTAAATGGTCGCGCGTATAGCGTGACCAAGCATTTGGTCACGCTATACGCGCGACCACAGCATTTGTCCGTAGCTGCATATTCTTTAAATTGTTCCGTCCGTAAAAGCATACGGCGATAAAACTGTGGCATTTTCGTATATCGCGAGTTGTCTCCAGAACCAGAAAATTGGGACGACATCCGAAGGCCATGCCTTCCCGTGAGGGACACCTCGTAGTATTTACCAACTCGCAGCGCGTGTGAATAACGGAAAATCACGCAAAAGTACGTACTATCAGCACCCGAAGCCAACCTAAAAAACAGCGTCGCCAGATTAGCAACGTAGCGTGTCAACAAACTCGTAGAAATCACAGAACCGAATCTGACCTACGAGTTTTTATCTGCACTATTCGCGTGTCGGTGCTGATGTTACGTACCGATTGCGTAATCCAAGGCTCCACTCAATTAGTTGCACTGTTCGAGGCTCGTTGATCCAATATTTATAGACAATAAAGTATCTATAAACGTTGCGTTGAGCGACCGCCGCCATTTTCCAAAAGAGACCGCAAAATACCTCTCGGCGCAATTTCGACGGAAAAATCGCAGCGATTCCTGCGACGTTGCAACGCTGCGACCAACCGGTTGGTCGCTGCCGAAAATCGCAGAAACGGCCCTGCGACTGCGATTTTCGTCGCATGCGATGGAAATCGCACTTCCGGTGCGATAATCGCAGTGCAAAATCGCACCATGTGAAACGGCCTTGACGCGCGCTGTTGCTACTTTATCTGGTCGATCGCGCCTCGCAAGTGTCTCCACCTACAGAGTATATATCTTACACCGGTGGATGCGTTCCACCGAAGCGCTTGAGGGTCTTTACGGTAGGGTCAGCGTTGATAGGGTCATGACGAATGTGAGTCAGGGGAGGAACGGAACTTTCCCAGCTGCCGCGAAGTGCCTCAAGTGGCGTTGTGACCCTGATGTCATCGTTTGTCTGCGGCAGGCCGGCATGCCGGCGTGGAGGAAAGAAACGACAGGAGGAAGCGTCACGTGACAACCTTGAAATCTAGTAATAAAAAGTACAATGGAGAACTCGCGAAAAAAAAATGCACCAGTCACGTGACAGGCAAGTAGTGTAGTTTGCGCCTCACGCGGTCGCACATCCGCCCCTGCATGATGTGCTGAATACGTGCATGCGTGCGTGCGTGCGTCTGTTGAATGTCGTGGAACGTTTACAGAAGGAACGCCGTTCCCTGTGCCGTTACTTCGTAAACCTAACTAGTTACCGTTACAGTTCCACCGACCATAAGGGAACGGTGGAGTTGCTCCGTTCCTCGAAAAGGGTACTAGTTTCAGGAAGGTCGTTCCTTGGAACGCCGTTCCGTACAACACTGCATCAGATGCAGAAGAAAGGGCGTGGTGCTTTTCCGTTCAAGACTTTTTTTTTAATAGCGGATCTGTTTAAGGTTGTCGTTCAGCCGTGCTGAGCGTGCGCCAAGAATTGGCGCAGCTCGGTGAGGAGCGCGCGCCGGCGCGCGACTTGTTCCACGATTGCCATGACAACACGTGTTAAGCGGAAGTCACGTGACCCGTAGTGCCACACCCCCGCTGTACCTACTATCAATTGTAAAGTCGCCGCCGGGGCGCAGGTGTTCGGGCAGCTGCGAGAGTGAGAGAGAGAGGTGGAAGGCGCTCGCTGAGCAGCAGGTGGGTAGAGCTAAGGAGAGGGTAGCAATGGCATAGCGGTGGAGAGATCGAGAGAGATAGTGCACCAAGCAGCAGTTGAGGCGGAGCTTAAGAGAGAGAGAAGTGATGACGTAATCTTGACATGCAGGGCTCTCCTGAGCTGAAGAGATTGTGTGCTGGCGGCGGCGTCATTCTGCCGTGAGCATGGGTCGGACGAAGCTGCAGCTTTCTCCCGAAGAAGAGGCGCGGCGTACACGGCGTCGTGATGCTACTCGGGAGCGGCTTCATCGACTACGCGCTAATCCGGAATCCGAGCAAGGGCTGCTGAAGCAAAGCGATGTAGGTGGGTTGCAGATCCAGAGTTTACAGAGAGAGGAGCTGCGTCTCTGCAACGCTACGAAGGAGCTCACCGTGCAGCTAACAAATCGATGTTAAAGCAAAGTTAAATCAAAAGTTAAAGCTAAGTAAAACCTAGTATAAGTAGCTAAGTAAGCTAGTAAAAGCGTCAAGCGTAATGTTGCATTATGACACAGCTGTATCAGCACGGGCAATCGCACATGTGCGCCGAGCCCAGACTTAATCGAGATTATACACGCTATACCACCTGCGAAGGATAAGCAGGCGGTTCGCAGAATGTTGGGCGGTTCGCAGAATACTAAAGCCCCTTGATCTTGAAAGTAGCGACTCTCCCCTCCGCGCGTGCTTTACTCCTCAATTCTCCTCGGATTTCTCCCCTCCCCGGGCCGGCGCGGTGCGCACGGCACGCTGAACCCTACAGTGGCTCGCTGCAGCCGCATTAGAATCAATGCGCGCGCTTGTTTTTTCGGCCCTTTCAAGCGTTATATGAGAATTTATCCCTTGTGAAACTGTCGTGACGAAAGTGCGCTTCCGATAGAACGGCGTGACAATTTTTTTTGAGGACGCTTCGATAAAAACAAGCGGAAGCGCTCCAAAAAAAATGAGTACCAAGCAGTGGCTGAGCGGTTTGCCTCTGCGTCGCCACTTGGGCTGCTGGTAACGCGGAGGTGTATTGAGCGCATATAATGTAAGCAGCATAGAATATACACGAGAATTTGTTTCATAATCGTGGCTCTTAAAAAGCTAGAAGAAGGTAACCAAGAAGACATGTGACAGTTTATATAAAGCGAATTCGCGTGGGCCAAAAGCCTTTGTACGCAATGTCATTGTGCAAAATACGTGATGTGGTTGCGAAATAGGCAATATAGAACGTAACGCACGCGCCTATATTCTGTCACGATGAAACGACGAGAAATTGTATTCCATCAGTTCTGGGACTAATCTAAGTCTCTAAAAAAAGATAAAAAAAGAGGCTGATTGCTCACAGGGAAACTTCTAAGACTATGATAATTGATAATTAACTTACAGCATTCAAGATGTAAAAGTTTATCAGAGTTCAGGGAGATTATGAAAAGCGCGTGGCTTGTACTTTATGAGCATCCGCGAATAACACATGCCACATACGTATAACTTCGCTTTCTTGCATACGGCTATTTACTTCACGACGGCTGCCAAGATATCATTAAGTGGTGAATTGACTTATCTTTACTTTCTCTTATCCACTCACGTTCATAAGCCTATATGCAGGAAAGAGGATAATTGTTTGGTTTATTTCAACGAAGTAATTGTTATTCGCGCTTTTTCGTTGAATGAAAATTGCTACCAGTGCTTCATAACTGACGCCACTGAGCTACAGACTGATCTAGGCGGCGCTGAAGGTTGCGGACCGGACCGGTAGGTGGTTTGGAAAAAAGTGTCACGCTCACTACAAAGTATTTCAACTCGAAGCTCACTCACACGCACACACATAGACACACACACGCGCGCACACACACACATGCACACACAGACACACACACACATGCACGCACACACACACATACACACACAATACAGAATAGGAGTTACAGCTATTAACTAATAAATTACCTACACTTGGAAACTACGCATGCGCAAAAACACACAAAAAACACTTAGTGACAGCGCGAAGAGTGAACAAAAAGTTCAGCGACTCACTTAAAAAAAGAAAAATACTATACGCACAGTTATAGGTGCACTGTATTGAACTGAACGAAGAGTCCGGCTATGCAAAGGGCATTAAAATCTCCATGCAATTTCGTCTACCAATATAAGGTTAAGCTGAAACAATGATCTCGCAAAGAACCACGTGCTTGGAAGGGGCGAAATCCTTTATCCCGATGTTATGGAGCCACTTCTTCCGGCGCACGGCAGTCCGTTCTTCCCGGGGGATAGAAAGTAATGCTAGCCCTTTCTCTGAACTGCTGCAACATGGGAATGCGCGGCAGCAAGGCATTTCCGCGGAGAACCAAGCCCGGATTCCTACGGAAACACAGAAAAACTTAGGAAACGCACGTTCGGAGCGGCAGGGCGACCACCGCTTGGAAGGCGCATGGCGGGCGGACTGAAGTAAAAGCGCGCGAAAGAAAGTTTCGAGCCGTTTTCGTGACGCCAGGGTCACCTGACAGGGTCGTATTGCGAGCCGCAGCCATTCAGCGTGGCAGATGCGCTGGCTGCGCGAAAGAAAGGGAGAAAAAGAGGAGGTTAACAGCGCCGACGAGGGTGTCGCGGCGTAGATCAAAGAGGGCCGCTACTTTCCAACATCAAGGGGTTTTCAAGTGCGAAACGGCATGGAAACTGAATACATAGCGGCAAGAGAAAAATGTCGCCATTGATTTGCACATGTGGATTCATTGTGGTGCTGGTGTACGTGCACTATATATGGAAAGCACATTTTTATGACCACAGTAATTGTTTCAATCATTATTCAATGTTTATTGCACCTATAGAAGCCAGCAGATTTCACGCAAATACAGAAGGAAGCCACTTTTATAATTTAAATGAAGTACATTGCAAATATTATACACAAAAGAAAATTATAAACTGCAAGTAGGAAAACCTATTGTGCCGCTGCTCTTTGGTATGAGTATTAGCATAATTGTATGCCACAGGACATTTGTGTAATAATGTTATAGAAAGTAAGCTATATCACACGTGCTATTGATACCTCTAATAATTAAAACTGGTCAATGGGAGTAGCTATCCTTGAACCGTTGGACAAATAAACTTTATTCCTATGCAACATATTCGGCATCCTTTTGGTCTGCTTAAAGAGAAAGCTTTCTATTTAGTGACTGACGACATTTTTTAGCCACGGGAGAAAACAATTGGCGACATTTTAGATACTCTTTGCCTATGATTTCTTAACAGTGAATCCTTGGAGTCTTTAAATTAAGACATGCATTTTTGCGAGCCACACATGTAATGGACGTAATCTCCACGTTCTCTAAATCGTGTTGGACCTTTTCATTGCGGACATTGTAAAATTGTTAAACGATCAAAAGCTTTCCTGTGCCTCAAATCGTTGCTACCGAAATCTCGTGCTCATTTGGTGCAGGTTAGTGAAAGTGGACGAAAGGAAGTGAAAGTGGACGAAAAGATAACTTGTGGTCGGCGGGAGCCGAACCCGCTACCTCCGTATTACGCGTGCGTTGCACTACCGATTGTGCTACGGCGACGGCGATCAATTCGTCCACTAACTTGGGTGTTTACGTTTTTACTAGATCTAGCCCTAGGAGTGTTAGCCAGCGCCACTCAGAACCATGGTGGGCGGATGTGGAACACCATTTTTAGCCCGATGGCGTCACGTAACGTATAATCTTGGGAGAGCGGGCACGTGGCTAATAAGCCCTCGCATGCTACCCAATGAAACCAAGGCTGCCAAATTCAAGAACCTCGCAATGAATAAACGAAGGAAGAAGGGGAACCGAGCAGCTCGATTTTGTTCAACACAACCACATGAAGACCACATAACCACATAAGAGGGGAGCCACGCTTGGGCGCGAGCTAATGGAAACGTTTCATATCAGAAATAACGAGAAGGCGTGAATCACTGACACTTCTGCGTTGTTACGCAGATATGAACAAACCTTTTGAAAGGAATGCTGCGATTTGCTTTCTTATCTTTTGTAGGCTTTGCTAGTTCACAACAATATTCATGGCTTATGCGCGCTGCGGTTCGCGCACATTTCTCATATGCGAGGAAGTCAAAAAGTAAAGGGGTTTTTGATAAAAGGGACATTTAGTCTAATGATAGAAAACTGAAACATACATTATCTTTCTAAATAACCTCTATGTACTTCAACGGACTTTGCCCAACGTTTCACAAGTTTTTTGATTCCGTCGGAAAAAAACGTTTTTTTCTGGTTGCACCTGTAACCAATTTGGAGCGCATCAATGACTTTTGCATCGGTTGCAAATCTTTCGTTGAGCCCTTCTTTCAAG
This sequence comes from Dermacentor silvarum, assembly GCF_013339745.2. Classification (NCBI taxonomy): domain Eukaryota; kingdom Metazoa; phylum Arthropoda; class Arachnida; order Ixodida; family Ixodidae; genus Dermacentor; species Dermacentor silvarum. The sequence continues at coordinate 95,249,435 of NC_051158.1, forward strand.
GGACCAAACTTATGAAAATCGCTTGGAGCCAGGTCTGGACTATATGATGGGTGTTCCAGCAATTCGAATCCCAACCCCTTTATTGTTTGGGCCGTCCATTTGGAAGAATGTGGCCGAGCGCTATTTGCTCTAGGATGAAATTTTTTAGCAGTTTTCCAGGACGTTTGGATCTCATTACAGGTTCGCAACCCGTCACAACAGTTCTCACTGTTAACAGTTTCGTCTCCTTGGGTGAAATGAACGGCTACCACCGCTTCTATGCCGCAGAATAGTATTAGCATAATCTTACCACCTGATGGTTGATGTTTATATTTCTTAACTTTTAATGATGATGAGTGTTTCCAAACCATGCTCCCAGCTTTACTTTCCGGTTCGTGATGATGTACCCAAGTTTCATCTGCTGTAACAATTTGCTGTGAAATGAGGTTTATTGGCCGGAACAGGCGTAGATGTAGATCCTTGGTATATATATATACAGGCATGGAACGGGCGGCTAAAACTTTTACGTCGGGCAGCGCTTTCAACCGCAACTTCGGCGTCGTCTGTCGTGAAGCGATCACGATGCTGCTGCTGTTGGTGGTGTGCGTCATCTTCAGCGCATGGTGTACGTCTTCTTCATCACAATCACACCCGGGAGAAAAAGCAGCCATTCCGGTGACTCAAGCCGTAGTGACCACGTGCGGCTCACGGTAATGCTTAAGGCTATCGACGTGAACAATGTCGCGTCCACGACGACGGAGGACAGAGGGGGTGTCAATGGTTCGATTAAGTAATTCACCGTACACGTGCGCTGGACAATACGATAACGTCCATCGAAGCGGGGAAGAAGTTTTGAAGAGAGGCCATGAGCATTCGAAGGTACTGACAGCCAGACGATGTCGCCGGGAGAGAAGACAGGTTGCACAAAGTGCGATATTGAGCTTTTGAGCGATATTGAGCCTTTTCTGGCGCAGTTGCTTAGCGGTGGTGAAGTGGTTCTAACTAGCGACACTCCTCTGTATGACGTGCTGCAGTCGAAACGAGCACAAATCAGAAGCTGCGGGCTGGTAGTGTAGCAGGGTGCCCACGGTGTGGGATGGGTGGTGGCCTTTGGAGCAAAAAGTAAGGAGAAAATCCACTGGTAGTCTGGGTTGCAGTGCTGTATAGGCGATTGTAACAAATGGTAGGATAAGGTCCCAATCTGTGTGGTCCGATGCGGCGTACATGGCCAGCATGTCACCCAGGGTTCTGTTGAAACGTTCGGTGAGGCCATTGGTCTGGGGTGGTAGGCGGTGGTGGGTCTATGAATAACGTGGCCCTGAGCCAGAAGGGCTTCGACAAACTCAGACAAAAAGACGCGCCCTCTGTCGCTGAGAAGTTCACTAGGTGGGCCGTGACGGAGGATAAAACAGCGCAGCAGGAAGGAGGCGACGTCGCATGCCATCGCAGCAGGTAGTGCCGTAGTTTCAACATATCCCGTAAGATGGTCGACGGCACAATGATCCAGCGGTTACCGGCGGGTTTCATAGGAAGCGGACCATTGAGATCAATTCCCACTCGATCAAATGGTCGGGCGGGACAGGGAAGGGGCTGCAAAGCTCCAGCTGAACGGCCAGGCGCAGATTTCCGACATTGTCCGTCCGTACATGAGCGAACGAATTTGCGGACGCATGTAAACATTGCTCGCCAGTAGTAGCGCTGACAAAGCCGTTCATATGTTTTGAAGACTCGAGCGTGGGCGCACTGCGGGTCAACGAGAAAGTATGCGCAGATAGTGGACCGCAGGCTGAGCGGTAAGACGAGTAGCCATTTGCGGCCGTCAGATGCGTAGTTGTGTCGGTGCAGAAGGTCGTCGCGAATGGTGAAGTGAACAACTTGGCGGCGGAGTGCGGCAGCTGCTGGCAGCATGGCTGTGTCGGAAAGTAGGTCGAGGAAGGCCGCTATCCGGGGGTCGTGGCGCTGCTCTGAAGAAATTATGTCGATGCTGAGAGGCAATACGACGGGTGTTAGTGTTGACAGACAACCAAGGTCGGCAGGCAAAGGAGACCGTGACAGAGCATCATCATCCGAGTGCTTGCGGCCAGAGCGGCAGATGACGTTGATGTCGAATTCTTCAAGTCGAAGAGCCCATTGGGCAAGGTGGCCACATGGGTCTCTCAAATTTGATAGCCAGCAAAGGGCGTGATGATCTGTGGCGACGTCAAACGGGTGGCCGTAGAAGTAAGGGCGGAACTTGCTAAGGGCCCATACAATGGCTGAGCATTCTTTTTCAGTTACATTATAGTTGGTTTCTGCTTTGGTGAGTGTACGGCTGGCATAAGCAACAACGTATTCAGGATGCCCGGGTTTTCGTTGTACTAGGACGGCGCCGAGACCTATTCAGCTGGCGTCTGTGTGTACCTCCGTCGGAGCTGCAAGATCGAAGTGATGCAGAATAGGAGGCGAAGCGAAAAGGCGTCGTAAAGTAGTGAACGCCTCGTCGCAGGCTGGAGACCATGATGGCAGGTCGCCGGAGCTACCCAGACGCTGTGTCAGAGGGCATATTACAGACGCGAAGTTGTGAATAAAATGGCGAAAGTACGAGCATAAGCCGACGAAACTGCGAAGTTCTTTGTTATTTGTCGGTCTGGGAAAGTCAGTAACGGCACGCAATTTCGTGGGATCAGGTTGGACGCCGTGCTTAGACACCACGTGGCCAAGAATGGTTAACTTTCTTGCGGTAAAGTGGCATTTCTTGAGATTAAGTTGGCGCCCGGCGTTGGTAACGCACGTCAGAACGCACATGAGGCGGTGAAGATGTGTCGTAAAATCCCGGGTGAAGACGACAGTATCGTCGAGGTAACACAGACACGTTTGTCATTGCAAGCCACGCAAAACAGTGTCCATCATTCGCTCGAACGTCGCGAGGGCATTAGAGCAGCCGAAAGGCATCACGTTGAACTCATTAAGTCCATCAGGGGTAGCAAATGCAGTTTTGGGCTTGTCAACGGCGGCCATGGGAACCTGGCCTGAGCGCAAGTCGAGTGAGAAGAAGAATTCAGACCCCTGTAAACAGTGAAGGACATCATCTATTCGTGGTAGAGCGTACACGTCTTTGCGGGTGATCTCATTTAGGCAGAGAAAGTCAACACAGAAGCGGATAGAGTCACCCTTCTTCTTAACGAGAACGACTAGCGATCCGCACGGACTGTGAGAGTGCTGAACAATGTGGCGGTGAAGCACGTCGTCGACATGCTGACTAATCACACGGCGCTCCGTAAGACACACACACTGTATGGTCATTGCTTGGTGGTGAATGAGAGCCCGCGTCGATATGGCGCGTGGCAGTCGACGTGCGTCCAAGGGAAGGCTGAGTAGCGTCGAAAGAAGAACGAAAATGGTACAGGACGTAGATAAGCTCCGAACGCTGCTCTGGTGTAAGGCCGTCAGCGATGTATGGGCTAGAGATGTCGGTGCAAAACTTGTCGGTAGCAGAAAGAGTGCTGATGTCAGTAAGGTCGTCACGAGAAGTAGCACCTGGCACGTCAACTGTGTGCAGGGACTGAATGGCTTGGCCATGGCCGAGACATTGGCCATAGAGCAATGTGAGCGTACAAAAGGTTGCAGACAAAAATATGGCTGAAAGCAGCCCAGAAATCGAGGGTCGCGAAGCGAAGCAGTACAGTATTTGTTGCGATGAATGTCTCAAAAGGGGCGAACAAAACAGTGGCGTCGGAGATGCGATCCACAGGACACAGGTAAAACAACAGCGGCGTGCGGAGGAATATCGTTCTCCTCAGCAACGACTAATTTAGGGTGATGTTCGGGATAACCGACTGAATGGAGATCGCATAAAGGAGAAAGTTCGACGTCTGCCCGCTCGCAGTCGATGGTGGCTTTGTGTCGTGAGAGGAAATCGCATCCAAGAATTACGTCGTACAGAATTACGTCGTACGTCGTATGTAGTCTGATGAGTTCCGCTACGTTGGTTGGTTTTCTTGCAAGCATCATCTGAAAGACGTCATCGTCAATGCATTTCATGATGTGCTTGATCGTTTCATATTCGGGCATTGAGGCATTGACGCACTTCGAGAGGTTGAGAACGTGCTCAATATAGCTTGTGAACGACTCACCCGGGTGCTGAGCGCGCTGGCGCAAACGCTGTTCGGCGCGCAACTGTCGTGCGGCGGGGTGCCCGAACACACCTATCAGGGCCGCCTTAAATGCAGACCAGGTGGAAAAATCTGCCTCGTGCTTTTTAAGCCACAGATGAGCCACATTTGAAAGGTAGAAGATGACATTGTTCAGTTTAGTGGCGTCATCTCATTGGTTGCGGACGCTTACCCTATCGTAAGTCGATAGCCAGTCCTGCACATCACTGTCGTTGGTGCCGTTCAAGACCACCGGATCCCTCAGGTAAGGCACCCCGGAGCAGATGACGGGTGGAGGGGGCGTGGATGTCGAGGTCGCGGACCGCGTGGGCGTGGTTGCCTCTTCAGGCATAACGGGCCGAAGAGCCGGGTGCGCAGTTACAGGATGGAAGCTTGGCAGGTCGTACCTAGTACCTCCACCAATTGCAATGAGGTTTATTGGCCGGAACAGGCGTAGATGTGGATCCTTGGGATATACAGGCACGAAACGGGCGGCTAAAGCAGTTACGTCGGGCAGCGCTCTCAACCGTAAGTTCGGCGTCGTGTTTCGCGAAGCGATCATGATGCTGATGCTGTTGGTGGTATGCATCATCTTCAGTGCATGGTGTACGTTTACTTCATCACAGCTGTGAAAATATATCTCCCTCGCGACGATAAAGTGCCGAATATTTGCGAGAGTTGTCCTGCTGTGAAATGAGGTTTATTGGCTGGAGCAGGCGTAGATGTAGATCCTTGGGATATACAGGCACGAAACGGGCGGCTAAAGCAGTTACGTCGGGCAGCGCTCTCAACCGTAAGTTCGGCGTCGTCTTTCGCGAAGCGATCATGATGCTGATGCTGTTGGTGGTATGCATCATCTTCAGTCCATGGTGCACGTTTACTTCATCACAGCTGTAAAAATCCATCTCCCTCGTGACGATAAAGGGTCAAATGTTTGTGAGAGTTGTTCATTAGAATTATTTCGGGACTCACCTTGCACACATTTTCCAAAAATGTAGCCTGTCGTGTAAGATCGAATACGCTGAACCATGACTGATATGTCAAGAATTGGCGATTTCGTCCTCAGTGATTCGTCTGTTCAGCATCACGATACCCTCAACGACTTTTAAATCGTCCTCATTCATTGACGTAGATGGCCTGCCCAATCTTTCCTCGTTACGTAAACAAGTTCTTCCCTGTTTGAAACGTTCTATCCATTCGTAGAGTTTGCTTCGCGATAAACAACTGTCATCATACAGCGCACGCATTCGACGATTAATTTCCGTAGGTTTATCACCTTTCGCAAGCACAAAGCTATTCACTGCCCTCATTTCCTCTTTGTTGCGGATCGACAGTGGAGCTGCCATGTTTAATGGTCTGCTACACACTAATGACTAACGCGGGAATAAGAATGACGACACTAATTCAGCGCTGGATATTACGCGTATCAGTGTTACCAAAGCCTAGTGCGAGAAATTGCAAAAGTCCCTTTATTCTTGACTTCCCCTCGTATATTAGAAGCCCACATGTGTTGTATACTTCTAGTAAACTTCAGTTGCAAGTTAGTGTTTGTCTTTTGTATTTTCATTGTCCCGTCTAAGGTGCGGGCGTTTGCTAAACCTCCAAATATTGATTGAACTTATTGTTGGCTCAACCAATGCAGATGAATGCCCTACATGCACGTAGTTTACGCAGGATCCCCTTCCATCATTTTGGGCTGCTAAGCACGAGGCCGCGGAATCGAATCCCGGCCACCGTGGCCGCATTTTCATGGGGGCAAAATGCATAAAAGACCCGTGTACTTAGATTTAGGTGCGCGTTAATGAACCCCAGGTGGTCCAATTTAATCCGGAGTCCACCACTACGGCGTGCCTCATAATCAGATGGTGGTTTGTGCAAGTGAAACCTCTTAATTCAATTTAATTTTCCATCACTTACGACGGGGTTAGTACCTATCCGGGCCCCATACCAGCTGTGACCCCTTGAATTCGCCGTGATTTTCTTCACGTATTCCACGCTAGCAGTCAGGAAACTGGTGAATGTTGTCGGCTATCTCGGAATCACTTCCGATGAGCAGGGGCTCACCGAGGTGTTCTAGTGTCATGTTTGGCGACGGTGGGCTTACCATTCTGCAGCAGCCTGGATGGCTGCCCATACAGCCTGTCATCCCCGGGAAGTGGCATTTCCGCTACCGTTTCTTCATCTGTCTCTAGCTGGTACATTACCCTTGAACAAAGCAGCTCTCCGGCACTTCTCGTGCGCACCTATTTCTATGCGTTGATTGGAAATTCTAAGTTGTTTAATTCGCTATGCGAGTGTGTCGCTCAGGAAGATTGTCATGTAGGTGGCATTGACTCCTGCTGCTTATCCTACATGGACGGTCGGTGTGCACTCCTCCCTGCATCCTATTGTTTCTGCCTGCACCTGCCATGATGCCAACACTGCCACACCACCAGGAAGGAATACCGAGCGACGACCGCGGGAAGGCACATGTAAGACGCACCACCTGCGTGGAGCGCCGACGGGGATGATGTTTCAGACGGACCACGTGCGAAGATCGCCGAAAGGGGTTAAACAGACGCTGCAAGGGACCGACACCCCCGGAAACACTCCGACGGCTGTGGCCGACCTTGGCCGCTCGAGCGGGTGGATGTTGTGACGTCAAATTTCAGCTTCTGCCGGCGGTCGCGTGGAGGCAAGGTGCAACAGGAAATCGCAAAAAAAAAAAACAGATGTTTCTCGGTCTTTTTTTTTTCAAAGCACCTTGTTGTATTCGACATTTTCAACAGTTCAACATTTGTTCCAAGGTAAAAAACCACCCACCAACTCTTGTGTCTGTATCCCTTTAATGTGCCTGCAAACGCAGCATTCCCGGTGTGTAAGTTGCATATAGCAGTTGCATGCTGCATGTAACTGGACCTGCTTAATTCAAGCAGGCTAGGTGACTATTTGTCACCAGCCTGTTATGAAGATTCCAATAAACAATCATGAAAATCATCATCATCCAAAACAACGTGTGGTGTCACGGGTCAAGGAATGTGAGATGTGCGCCACGTATTCTAGATACCTCTTCGGTACACGTTCTGGCGTCTCCTCGCAAGGCACGAATCGCTGCTAAGGAGGCGAATATTAGAGCTACGTGCGCGGCTACAACCAGGCGTGGTTGGGCTCAGCAGACTGCTGTGCAGAGAGCATTACAAGCCGCAGCTCGACGTTGACGCCGCGCGGACAATTCAGATTGTTCTCATCCAAACGAGGCGAACAGACTTCGCCGCGAAGACCCTGTTGTGCGTGGTGCCGAGATTGGAGCTACTCTTGAGCCGCTCCACCAGCTTACGCTGCGACTGTGCTGCGTGTGCCGCCCAGGCTTGTGACATTTATTGCGATTGCAATTATATGGACACTCCAAGTGGATTTCTGCCGCCGTCGCCGTGAGGTTCCGTATGACGTCAACGGCGATGAAATCGTCGCCGCACGCCGGACGCTGTATGTGCGAGTGAAAGGGTGCGAGGGACGCGCGCTTTCACGGGGAGCGAACGCACGGCGGAGAACAAACGCGCGTTCTGCGCCGTGCTCTCTGAAGGGCTGCAGAAGTAAGCGTCTCTTCCCTCCTTTACAATCTTCATATATATATATATATATATATATATATATATATATATGTAGCGCAAACGCGAATTCTACCGTCGCGCGAAAGGCCGTGGGGGGATGGGAGGGAGGGAGGGGAGGTGACGTTTAGCTGCGGCACCAAATGTGTATTTATATAAAAACGTTGCGAGGCGAGAAGCTGGTAAAGACTTCCGACGCTGCTCGACGAGTTTCCCGTTCTGATCTCGTCGAATACGTCCGAGCCGCCTCCAGAGGCCCTGGCAACAGTCACCAATGCCGCGCGCGTTTGTTGTGAACGCGGGCAAAACGGCGACGGCGTCGACAACAGTTCTGCGCGTTGCTGGTGCTGCTGTATGTCCAAGTTTATACAGCTGATAAAACTACTATCCTTACTCCCTATAGCTCTCTGCTAAGTTGCTATCACAATTGATACTTCGCCGTTCGGGTGAAACTGCGACATTTTTTCTTATGAGCATCGGCTCAGGTTTCTGTTTACCCTGTCCTTTGTGAAGGAGTGCCTTGGGCGCTGCTAGCAACATCCATCACAAGAAATCAGCAGCCTGAAGGAACAATATGTGACTTTTAAAAACTAGCCCGCACCAATCATAGGCAAAGAGAAACTACAGATCGCTCAAGAACCTTACTGTTCATGGAATCGCAAAATAGAAGTTATTTTGGAGCACATGGAGAGCACATCCAGCACATGTGATCTTCTAAAATGCACGGCAATATGTTGTCGTTATGTTAATATTATTTGGTTATCATTGTGAAACCTGGGGCTTCAGAATGAACGAAGGTATTTTTAATCTTTCAGTTTCTGAAGGCGTGTTTTGGACACAGCCACTAACATCGAGCAGGACAAACCTGCTCATTGGCGGCGCGAAATTTCGTTACTAAAGTTGACCTGCACCAAATGAGCACAAGAGTTCAGTCACACCGATTTGAGGCACGGAAAAGCTGTAGGTCCTTTTACAATTTTACAATGTCCGCCCTCGAAAGGTGAAACTCCTTTGAGAGCACATGTATTTTACCTCCACATGTGCTGCTCACTACAATGCATGTTGTGATTTAAAAGCTTCAAGGAGTCATTGTTAAGAAATCATAGACAAAAAGTACCTAAACTTCGCCAATTGTTTTATCCCGTCGCTAAAAAAAAGTCGCCGGTCACTAAATAAAAAAAAAGGTCACTAAGCAGATCAAAAGGTTGCTAAATATGTCGAGAAAAATTACAAATGAAAACACAGCCCGGGGCTCTTATTGATAGCCCACTACATATGGGTGCTCCAGGTAGTAACAGCTGCAGTTGTTTGCTTTTCGTCTGGTGAGCCCGCTTGTGCTCTATGTGGGTACGAACGTGTCATGTGATCGGTTCCCAGTAGTGTTCCTCTTGCTGCACTGCCGGACAGGGAGCGGAAGTCTATCCGCGGTGGTATAGTATATCCTACAAGGCACGCGTGGTCTGTCGCAATGCCTCCGTTGATTTGCCTGGCATGCTCCACTTCTTTTAAATGCGTAATCATTTCTATGCTTAACCAACAAGTATGAAAATGTGGGCAGCTTGCAGTAGTGGAGCAAGGCTGGAGTAAACAGTGGAGCTGGTGACCGACCTATAGTTTTGCTAGGGAATGCGAAGTGCTTCTAGGCACGGTATTCCGAATCGGCTCGCCGCCGACGCGCAGATTCTCGCTTGGCCGCGCGACGCGCATCAGGATGAGCGGCTTCTTCGGGTGTCCGGATCTTCTTCGGTCGTCCCATGTCAAGGCTACGTGTACTGCCGTCGCGGTGGCTCCGAGCTTTTTTTTTTCTCCCCGGTGGCGTCACTAGGGTGCCTCGATTCCAGCGGCCGCCGTTCAGGGTGGAGACAACCCCGCTGGCACCGCCATATTGAATCACACGAGCTCAGACTCGGCTACGCTTGCGTTCATAAATAGTGTTACTCGCGGCGCACTTCCAAGTGCTTTACCTTGATGAGAATTTTTTTTATCGGTTTCGCATCTGCAAATCTTTATAACGAATAGCCGTTAACTCGTCGAAGGTCAAAGACGTAAATGTATACGGCGCCGGGAACATGCCCCAAGTTGCCTAATTCAATCCCATTTAATATGCCGTGCCTATGTTTGAAATGCGCACTATTTTTTTTTTGCGCTTCGATGCTTGGTATGTAAGGTTTGCGACCCCCTCTGTGTGGAAGTTTTTCTTTTTCGGTGTTGTATTTTGGTTTACACGTCACGCCCCCTTTACCGTAGCCAGCCACTCGCGCACGGCGGTTAGCTTCCCTTGCGTTACGCGTGCTCTTCGCGTTCGTTGCAATTATTTGACGATATCTACGAGCAATTTTGCTTTTTTGCCCACGAAACTGTGTGCTGACAGGATTAAGCTGGTGTAAAAATAACTGCGATGTGAAAATAAGGTTTAGTTAGTGCTGTAGAGAAAAATGTAACGCAACTTCTCTGTGTCAATCTTGCGTAGTACACACAAGAAACCAAACGACGCACACAATAGATTTACTTACTAATGTCTAGTACAGTGAATCATGAAAGAGATATGTACATGAAAAATTATATCTACTGTGTGGCGCCTGAAGGTTATGTTGAAAGACGAGATAAAAAAAAAACATTCGCAAGGTAGGCTCAACACACACAATTCGGGATAGGGAGAGTTTTTTTAAAAATTTATTCATTACATGGTGGGGGGGGGGGGGGATTTCAATTGAGTACATCAACCTTATTACACACAATATAAATCGAAACCAAGAATACAAACACGAAAATGCAACCGCGGGTAATATTAATAAAGATATCCAGCCAGAATACATCAGCTACCATCGAATACGTCGCATCAGCGAAACACATCGATGGCGAGTACAGAACATTTTATAAATAGCCATTAGAACACTGATAACTACATTGAAGAAAAATAAACAACACTGCATACATATCGCGTACAAAAACCGTAAATGAATATAAGACAGTCAAATACGGATTATCCATGTTTTTCACTTCGAAAATATAGTCCATGATGATGTAGGGCTGTTGACTTTAGCAGACGGCGCCCATCCTGTCAATTTCCCTCGTACTGGTCCTCTTCAAACTGTTTCTAAGTACAAGTAAAACAACAAAAGTGATTATTGATATGAAAAGTTGCCTTGTAAATACAGAGAACCCATTACAGTGCTTAAAAATAAATTTTCGCAGAAGTAATGCTGTATTACCTCGCTTCACACGTTTCGAAGAAATGCACAGGCTACAACAGACACCATGCCAGAAAGCGCCGAAACATTTTGGTCCCATGATGCCCCTTAACTCTACTACACCTAGGCATACCGTACACAGGCATTTAAAGACCGTCACAGTACCCACCACGATCGGGAATGAGCACGAATGACCATCGGCTTACGAGCACCACGCCACAAATATATTCGTCTAAAAAATCAGCTATATAACGTAACAACCTGAGATCCGCAAGATATGTGCTAAGAAATCAGAGAAAATCACAATGCTTCGCTTGCCACGTACACAACAGCCGCTCTCCCCAGAAGAAGCACTGCGTTCTTTAGTCCCAAATAACCAGTAGCGAAAAAAGAAACTAAGGAAAAAAAAAGAAACAAGAGACACACGATGTGTGCTTGCCGTAAAAGTAAAATAGGTGGTTTACATGACGATTTGTAGCTAATGTAAGACTATTTCGCGGCGAAGCATTTTCGTCAGTCCTTAAAATAAGGGTACTACTCGCATAGACTGCGCCGATCAAAACGCCAAAAGCCTATGCGACGCGCGCTCGCAAACCATAGGCTACTCAGACAGCATCGGTGCAGTGCTTAGTTCGTTAGCGAACGTAGGTACGTGAGTGAGGATCAAAGAATACTTTCTTATTTAAATGAAAAACACGATGCGATAGTCTAAACTTTCTCGACACTTACCTCGCAAATGTAGGAGCTATCCGTTGCCTTACAGTGATACCGCTTTACTTGGGCTTCCCATCTCTTCCTTCGCTCTGGGTCCCGGGGGAAGCGGAAACAACGAAGCCCTTTACGCGTCGATCCGGTGCACTTGGGAACACAACAACCCGTCATGTCTACTCGATGCACTTGACAAGCTTGTCATTCATGCGGCTGAACACTGTGCAGCAAGTAGAAGCGTCAGCGAAGCATCCGCGCGCACTGTGTCTCGAACTAAGCACCGGCACCAAGCAATCGCAACCGCTCGCTGTGACTCAAGATGGCGTCGCAGCGACAAAGCGGCGGCGCGGGGGCGGTCAAAGGTTGGCACCACCCTGAACGGCGGCGCTGGCATCGAGGCACCCTAGGCGTCACTGCCAAGCAGCGCCTCCACACTTGCCGGCGCGTGGCTGGTAGAGACCTGTCGAGCCACCGCCAGAGGCGCCTGCTGCAGTTACGGGCACCGCGCGCGTTCGGCGCGAACGCGGGGAAACGGGCAAACGCGGACGGCGTCGGCAGCAGCAGCTCCGCGCGTTGCCTCGTTGGTCCTGCTACAATTTCTTTTTCTCCCTCTCTCTCGCTCTCATTTGCTCTTTCTCTATGCCGAGCATAGCTCGCGCCGCGCACATGCTCTCCTTCCCTCTTCTTAACGTCCAATGTGAAGGCAACATGCGCACGGCAAGGAGAGGAGGCGAAGCACATGCCGCTCCCCGAGGTGGTTGCTAGCCTCTAGGCAACGCGCTGTGACGTCATCGCCAGGAGCAGTTTTTGTACGCACTACGCAGCGCAACCAAGAGCTTAAAGGGACACTAAAGAGAAACAGGAAGTTCAGCTGGAATAAAAGAGGGACCTTCAGGAATGCATGCCGTTTTTGTTGGGTGCAAAAATATGAGTTATTAGCGGAGAAATTCGTAAACAAAGACCAAATATCTCTTCCTCAATTTCTCTCACCCTAGATTTGGCGCTGAAGCAGTGTCGTCACAGATTGCATTGCTCTCAGCGAATCAGAATGCGCCATGATACGTCACCGCTTGCGTAAACGGCCGAGGCGCTGGGCTGGATGCATCATGGCTGCATGCATGGTCGCTGCGTTTGCGTTCGCCGCGGTGGATACCGTAGCTGCCGCTGAACCTTGCAACGAAGAGCTCGCCAGGAAAGCAGGACTGCATTTCAGCGATATTCAGTGAAACGGAGCGCGAAATGATCCTCTGTGCTCGAGCGGTAGGTCTGTCCGCGAGCGATGGCGGTGAGCCGCCGGCGGCGCCGGAGGAATGCAGAGCTTCGTTTTCGTCGACGGGAGGCGAAGCGTCCGGTCCGCCAGGCGACGATGTTCCCGACAGAACAAGCGTAGAAAGTTGTGCACGTACTCGGTATGGTTATTTCATGGCTTTATTTAATGACATTCAGCACTCACCGAGGCCCAGTTTGCTGCTGCAGGGGCACCGGTAGGAGGTTTGATGAAGGCCGCATTGAGGGAGCAGCTGCTCGAGAAAGGACTGGCCTCTGGGGCACGCCAAGATACTTTCCGAGGGCAAGATTATACACATAATCCGAGGGCGAGAAATGCAGAGAGCACACCATCGGTTTATCTGGCTCTTTTGCCGTTTTATCATCGGCAGAGCACTGAGCCATTGCGAACGCCGGGGAGCCGGGGCTCTCCGAGCGACGCCACATGAAAGGACACAATCGAGTCAACACTGCCGCTGCCCCTGATCAAGCGCCTTGGGCCATTTATACAGCCCTCAACACTACACACACGAGGCATTTTCTGGCTGTTTCCCGCGAAGTCAATGTTTTTCGAGCCACGCAACACGCAACCAAACACCGTAGAGCGCAACAGGCGCGCGCGACGATGCATTCACCAAAAACGAAACTACGAAACTATCACGGCCGCATGTATCGCCATGCCATTTTTTCTTATTTATTTAATTTTGTGCTAAACTTGTACTTCTTTGCTTGAAACGGTTTAAAAAGTTGGCAAATGCTGTTAATGTACGTTGAAGGTGTATTTCATTTTGCATTTTATTAACAGCGATAAATCGCTCTCGACCAATCGCGACCGGCCTGCGTTTGTAATCTCCGACGTCACATCACGTAGTGCGGGAATTTCGAAGGGGCGTCAGCACCTATTCTTCAGTTTTTCGCTATTTTCTCCCTTATTAAACATCTGTTTGCAGTAAGAATGGTATGGCTGTAATCGTGAAAGGATAATCTACCATTTAAGCTCAACTTCCGGTTTCTCTTAAGTGTCCCTTTAAACAGCTCCGCTGTTAAAACAGTCCGTCACCTTCGTACAACCTCTCGCTTCAACGCGAACGAAGCGCCGAGAACACTCACGAAGCTCTCAGTACACGCCGCGCTCTGTCCCTTTCGGCGATGGCTTTCAATGTAAGGGTGCGCGCGTCCCTCCACAACCCGAGGTAAGCCGTGGGAACACAGCGTGCGAAGCTGTCAGCAGTCGTCACTCTGTCCGCGTCGCAGATCACCTTCAAGATAGGCCAGCGCGGCCGTGCCATACGCAGCCGCCGCTGGAGTACGGAGATCACGATTTATAATGCTTCAACGCGGAGGGATAAGGTGCTGAGGAGCAATAACCGCTTACAGTGATCGGAACTTCATCAGCGCAGCTAGCGCTGTCACCTGCAGTACTTTGCTAGCGTCCATGTGCCACAATACTTACGCATACTGAGACAACCGCCAAAGAAATTTCTGGGTGAATCTTGCATGAATGACCCGGTTTTTCAATGACGCTTCATATCATTTTATACCACTGGCACGTCAATCCTGTGGTGCGTTCAAATGAGGAGTTCAGTTACTGTGAACGCTTCTTTGTGCTGGTGTATCTCGATTAGCATGCTCGGTTAAAGTTGGAAGACTTCCTGAGCAGCTGCTTAACTGTCTGTACATTTCTTTCAGCGGTACATTTATGCTTAGGAAAGTATAGGCTGTTGATTAACTGACTTGATCTCTACTGCTTGACGAACGTTCTGCACTGTGCTAAAGCGAATTCAGGATTATTGTCGGGCAGTATTACAGCTGGTGACCCGAAATTAACGAAGTTCTGGCTAAATGCTTGCGTAATTTCTGGGTGGTGGTTCCGTTCAATTTATTGAGCTCAAAGAAGCTCGAGTAGCAGTTCATGACCACGGTCTAGTTATCTGGACTCTCTCAGAAGAAACTGTTGCCGATAAATTTGCATGGGTAGGTGGGAAGTGGTGTGTACAGTATGGGTTTGGCGTCTGGCTGGCAGTTCTGTTGGAAGACTGGATATTTCTAAACGTAGAATATGACCCGATGGTTCAAGCCTGGCCGCATGACTGATTGGCTGGATCAAGTTCTGCTCCTTCATATGTCATGATAGCATCTGTGCACTGGCTTTGCATGTTCGAGGGTATGGTGCATGTTCAAGGGTATGACTAAGCGGTTGCCTTTGAGCTACATGTTGGCGACCAGTGTTAGTTGAAGGGCGAATCCTGCATGCCTCCACCGTAACTGTTTGTAACATCGGCTTGGTTGAATATTTTTCCCTGAGTCGTGCTTATGGGGGATCATTCTTCTGTGCTTACTTTTTATCTTCGCAAGCTTGTCGTTGGAGACAAATAGATATTCCATTGCGATTCCTGTGCACTACATGATGGCTTCAAAGGAGAGTACTTGGGCTGCCTGCTGTATGTATATTTCTTTGATTGCTAATAAAGTACTTGAGCCGTTTGTACATTTTTTCGAGAAATCTGGGAGATGGCGGAGCCGAAATCTAGTAGTCCTTTGCGGAAGCCTTCTAGACGTGGACTTATTTCAACAAGACGGCATGAAGACAGCAACGACACTAGTGAGTTGCGATCAGTTTCAACGTGGAATTACAAGCCTATCACCTAGGAGCGGTAGTACTCGCAGGCCCATGTAACCTGCAGTGCTGCGTTATATATTTCGGCGTTTCGGATATTTGTGTCGGAGCGGGGTCTCGAGGTGTATGCAGCTGGTAACCCATGCCCTGCTCTCACTTGAAGGAAGACATACTGTTGACAGGCCCTATGGGTGGTACTGTACTGTGTCCTCTTTCCTGCGGCCTTTAAATTGTCTCTTCAATTAAGTGCTGCGCTACATTGTGACAGCACTCCAGCGAACAACTTGCAGTGAATGAAAATTTTAAACAGAATATAAATCTTTATTGAAAAGCGCCTGGCTGTCGATGACACAATTCCGTAACATGGGCTTGTTTACACGAAGAAGCGCACATTGACGGCGCAAAAATTGCGAATGTTAGTTATTTAGGAATGTATCACTTATTGTTGTGCAGTTTCTTAACTTGGATAACGTTATAGCCGAGAAGCAATAAAGGCATACCAATTTGTTTAAAATCGTGTTCTACTACATGCAATTAAAGATATCAAATTCCGGGGTTGTACGTTCTGTAACCACGATCTGAGTCGATCAGATCTGGTCGTCCCGAGTCACGCCGTAGTGCGTGACTCGGGGTTAATTTTTACCATTTAGGGTTCTTTATCATGCACCGAATGCACGGTACACGGTTTTATTTTTTTTCATGTTTGCCCCCAGCGAAACGCGCCTGGCGAGGCTGAACGCATTCTTAAGGGCATTCTAATATTATGTGAGCAATTTGCATCTCTCTTTCAGTCACTAATTCTCACGCAAGAGTGCCGTTTTTCACAGTTCTGATTACGGTAAGATTCTAAGTCCAAATTGGTATACCTTTTGATACTGAAAAACAAAAGTGGTCTAAGCACGAGAGGGCAGTATCATACATAGAAGAGGCGCTGCAATATATGTTAAAGGAAACTAATGAATACGCAAACAAAAACACACTTCAGACGTTTATGAAAACTGTGCAATTCAACAAGATTATCGAAAAGATGACACAAGAACTATTCTAGGGAACTAAGGCGTAATGAATTGGAGCCGAATATTCAAGTCAGGTAATGACCTTGGAAGGGAAGAATATCTTTACAAATTTGTGATGATGAAAAACTGGCTGCTCACCGCTGTTGTACTGATGAGATAATGAACCAAATCAAACATAGTTGTACGGTTTAACGGCTCAGAACTTTACCACAGGTTGTGAGGGGCGCCGCGGAGGAAGGCTCCTGGATAAGTTAAACAACGTGCGTAAGTGCATAAGAATTTTTGCATCTGTCACTATCTGACTGCTGCCACAGTGACCAATAATTTAAGCCGTTACCTTGTGCTCTGGAAGCAAACGCCATCGCGACTGCGCCACCACGGTAGGTCTTATCACTAGAGGCTTGACTAATATATGCCTCTATATGCTCTCCTAGTTTAAAATTCTTGTTGATATACGTCCATACGCAAGAGTTTATACGTCCCTAATTTAGGTGATCACGCAGCTCGGGCGGGAATTCTTGGCCCCTGAAGTGGCTGTAGAAAAATAGAGTACAGCTATATACGCCTTGAAATTACTCTGATTCAAGAATTCAGACCATTACAGTTTTTATGAATCCTGGACGCCCAAACAAAACTCCACGCTGCTAATTGTTGATCATTAACATAGCCGAGCACTGTCCACGATAGAGTTATTCAGATTTTGTCAGGCATAGCCTGGTTGAAATCGGATGCTTTTCTTTGATTCTGTTTGCTGTCGTCTTCAACATCGTTGTTGTCGTCCTCTTTCTTGTCTTGGGGAGCACTTCTTTCACGGATCCTCGTCGAACATTTAAAAGCATTTCGAGCTTTTTCGACAACAAAGTCATATGGTTTTCCGTCGCTGTTGTCAGAAAAGATCTTCTCAATCTGTAAAGAAATCATTGGAGCATTTTGGACAATCACGGACGTCACACACGCTGTGCTCAGGTATAGCAAAGATCACATTTGATTTTATATCGGTCGCCATTTCCCTTATACACTCAAGTAACCGACTCCTGGTGCTTGCAATACACATTGTCTCCATTAGTTGCTCGTAGGCTAAGTACAGCATTTTTTGAGAAATTAAAGGTTCTGATTTCGTCCAATCTAGGTCGCTCTTCAAGACCTTCGAGTAATTTTTTTAGTTTAGGAGTGTTTTGCAAGCACAGCACTACTTACCGTCTTGGCAATTGTCCTGACCTCTTCGGCATGCGGAAGCTTAAGCTCTTCAAGGAAAGCCACAACCCACGTCTGGCAGTTGTTTGCTACAACATCATACTTTTTGATGGCACTCAAGGCATGAAAGGCGTATAAGACATCCCGTAGACTCAGTTTGAAGTCTCCTAAAAAAAACTGCAAGAAAAAGTGCGTGTTCAGTGTATGGTATATCAATCATAAAGAAATCAAGAATCGTACTGAGAGCTTTGTGTTCAGCAACCGTCGTTCGTGACTAGTGAGTGTTCTTACATCACTTGAACATATCATGCCGATTGAAAGCATGACATATCAGGATTATCAGGATTATTCAACCAGCGACATATGAGGATTATTCGTGATACTTGAAATCGTAAGGTACATATTTGGTTGATGCAGGTACTAAAAAAAGTGGTTAGCTTGTACTAGTGGTGCAAGACTGGAGTAAACAGTGGAGCTGGTGATCGACCTACCTGCTTCCGGGTATTGCTAGGTTTGGCTAAGTTTTGCTAGGAAATGCTAAGCGCTACTAGGCACACTGTTCCGAATCGGCTCACCGCCGACGCGCAGATTCTCGCTTGGCCGCGCGGCGCCCTTCAAGATATCGGCTTCTTGTTCAGGTGTCTGGATCTACTTTGGTCGTCCCATGTCAAGGCTACATGTACTCGCCACAGAGCCAACAAGAGTTGTGCCGCCGTCGCGGCGGCTCCGAACTTTATCTCCCCGGTGACGTCACGGCCAGCAGCGCCTCCACACTAGCCGGGGCGTGGCGAAGCGCGAGCGGCGTCGGCAGCAGCTCTGCGCATTGCCTCGTTGGTGCTGCTACATTTTCTTTCTCTCTCTATCTCGCTCTCATTTTCTCTTTCCCTCTCCCAAGTATTGCTCGCGCCGCTTTCCTTCCCTCTCCCTAGTCAAGGCAACATGTGCACGGCACGGAGAGGAGGCGAGGCACAGGCCGCTCCGCGAGGTGGTTGCTAGTCAAAGCAGTGACGTCATAGCTGGGCGAGGTTTTGAGGCAGCAGGCGGCACTTCTTTACGTTTAGCTAGAACAGCTTCACTGTTAAAAAGTGAGGATAGTCGCGTGGTCAGCATTCAAGATGTCGCGGTTTCCCCGCAAAGGCGAAGCACCGATTGCGATAGGAACAGCTATACGAACCATGTATAGCAGTTTTATCGGCCGTATAAACTTGTAAACATGTGCCTACTAACTAAATTAACAAGCATGGTGTCAAACCCTTCACAGACATACATGAACACATCTCACTCGATGACCGCGGACACTCGCTGTCAAATCGTTGGCGTGAGGAAGAGCGGCAGCAAGAGCGAGTGAATTGACCTTCGTGCTGCCGCCAACTTGAACGCAAACTATGCTGCGAGAACACGGCATAAACGAGCTGTCAGCCCTCGGAATTCAGGAGGCGGTCCTCCTGACCCAGAGAGAACGCCTCCTGTCCACAGCGACAGGCCGACACATCCTAAAGCGCATCGGCTACCCGGCGGACCTTGACGCCATCCAGTCGACCACAAACATTCCGACATCGTACCGGGCCAGAGTACACGTGGCCCCGCTCCCAAAAAACATGTCACAATCCCACAACGAAGGCAGAAGAAACGCCCGAGTGGACTACCTCAAACGCACAGTGGGACGGAGCCCGAGGACGGTGTACGTGGACGCTGCCCTATATAAGGATACATCGAACGCAGCAGCAGCCGTGGTGGTGGACTCTTCTTACGAAGAAGTCTCCAGCATCTCCATCCCGCACTGCACCGCCACAGAAGCGGAAGGTGCGGCAATCGTGCTGGCCGTTCAGTACGGGGACGCGACCAACCGAGAACTTCAAGTAATAACCGACTCCCAAGCGGCGTGTCGGCTCCTTCTTGCAGGCAGAATACCTCAGAAATTAGCTAGATTCACGACTAATCCATTGGCTACAAATTCATCGCTCAAACATCAGATCACGTGGGCTCCGGGGCACTCGGGGCTAGAGGGTAACGATGCCGCGGACAGGCTAGCTCGAGGTCACACAAACCGAGCGGCCACAGCCCTCGATCCCACTACAACCCTCCCGGTACCCGCAGCTCACGGCGCGCGACTTCAACACCTGCGCAAACAACGTCAGCTTTACCCCCCCCCCCCCCCCCCAGTGTTGCCAGGTTTGGCTATATATAGCCAAATTGGGCTACAGAAAAAAAATTTTGGCGTCGACTGGGACGAGTTGCCTATGTGGCTATATTTGGGCTACTGAAAATCTGCGACTTGGCTTTGTTTGGGCTATACGTGGCGCCCTAATCAACGCTCCAGGAGGTCGCTCTGATCGAGTAGAAACAAATCTCGATGGCTATGTTTTAGCTGGCTGAGCCTGCAGCGCGCCTATGCATGTGTGCGTGCGCGAAATGCCCTCTGCCCTCCCCCTCCATTCTCTGCGCCGAGCTGGTGGCTTTGATCTTTGATGTACTTAAATTTACATCGCGCTTTGCCGTGAGACACCCGATCCCCAGGCATCGTGATGAGCCTGGGAATAGAGGGTTTTTCACAGTGCACTATAGTACTAACATCGTTATGCTCAGAGAGCAATAAAATAGGGCCGGGCGATCGTGGCGCCGACATGAAAGAAGCACGGGTAGATGACATGCTTCAGTGTGTTCATGGCCATGGCTTCTTGGTCACCTATCGCGCCAGGCACAGCTTTCGACTTGCTTCAAGTTTCTGACGCTAATTTTTACTGCCATTTTCCTTTTCCTGAGAGATGACTTTTTGTTTTTGCTTACATTAGAGGTTCATTTCCATAGGTTAGACTCGAGGCCTCAAGTGGCATATTTGCCTTTGTTATTTAGACGACATTGTGGTCTTTTCCTCCGATTTTGCGTCCCATCTAACTCGCCTCGAACAAGTTCTCGCTTGCCTCTCAGCTGCAGGACTGCAACTGAACTTGAAGAAATGCCACTTCGCCGCTCGAAAGCTTACGATTCTAGGTCATGTTGTTTCGAAGGACGGTATTCTTCCCGACACTGCCAAACTTACAGCCGTTTCCGCGTTTCCCAAACCAAGTACCATGAAAGATCTCCGCAGCTTTATCGGCCTATGTTCTTATTTCCGACGCTTTATCCGCAATTTCGCTATGATCATCAACCCTTTGACCAAGCTCCTCGCTGGCAGTCATAACCTTTCGGCTTGGTCTCCTGCTTGCGACGACGCTTTCAACGAATTGCGCCGTCTCCTTACGTCGCCTCCTATACTGCGACACTTCGACCACTCTGCACCCACTGAGATCCACACGGACGCCAGCGGTGTCGGGTTAGGCGCTATTCTTGCTCAACGGAAAGATGGGTTTGAAGAGCACGTCGTTGCCTATGCAAGCCGAACTCTCAACAAAGCCGAAGGCAACTATTCGGTGACTGAAAAAGAATGTCTTGCCATAATTTGGGCCATAGAGAAATTTCGTCCTTACGTGTACGGGCGCCCATTTGACGTAGTGACCGACCACCACGCCCTGTGCTGGTTGTCTTCACTGAAAGATCCAAGTGGTCGCCTCGCTCGATGGGCATTGCGCCTCCAGGAATACGACATCCGCGTCGTGTATCGCTCTGGTCGGAAACATTCGGATGCAGACGCCCTCTCCCGTTCACCCTTGCCTTCCGACCCTGTCTGCTTCACAAATACTACCTACGATACCACCGCTCTTGCCATCTCTGACATGCCATCTGAGCAGCGCAAGGACCCGTGGGTGGCTTCCATTCTAGACTTTCAGTCTGGCCGGACTTCTGCTCCCACTTCTCGGACATTGCGTCGGCAGGCTGAATACTTCACCACTCGGGAAGACGTGCTGTACCGCCGGAATTACACCCCCGGCGGCCGTAAGTGGCTCCTCGTCATTCCCCGCCACTTGCGCTCCGAAATCTGCTCCACTTTCCACGACGACCCACAATGTGGCCACGCAGGTTTCCTGAAGACGTATTCACGTATTAGGCTTCGGTACTACTGACGTGGCATGTACCCTTATGTTCGCCAGTATGTTCGGTCATGTTCCACGTGCCAGCGACGCAAGACTGCTCCTCAACACGCCGCTGGCCCCTTATTGCCTCTGCCATGCCCCGCCCGACCATTTGACCGCGTCGGCATTGACATCTACGGTCCCCTTCCCAGTACACCAGACGGTAACCGTTGGATAATCGTTGCCGTCGATCACCTCAAACGGTATATCGAAACTTCACCTCTTCCGTCGTCCACAGCAAAAGACGTTGCCACTTTCATTCTTCACAATCTCGTCCTTCGTCATGGAGCTCCTCGAGAGTTGCTGAGTGACCGTGGTCGTGTGTTCCTCTCCGACATTATCGCAGCATTGCTTCGTGAATGCCGTGTCGTTCACCGCACTACCAGTGCCTATCACCCACAGACCAACGGGATGACAGAACGTTTTAACAGCACCCTGGGCGACATGCTTGCTATGTACGTCTCGTCAGATCACTCCAATTGGGACCGAGTGCTACCTTTTGTTACGTACGCTTATAACACCGCCATTCAAAGCACAACTGGATTCTCCCCTTTCTTTGTCCTTCACGGACGCGAACCTTCTTGTACCATGGACACTATTCTTTTATACCGACCCGACGCCTCGGAGTCCACGACTCTATCTCAAGCAGCTACATACGCTGAAGAATGCCGCCAACTTGCACGTTCATTCACATCACAAGACCAGTGGCGCCAGAAGGAACACCACGATGCCTCCGCTACTCCTACGTGCTATGCTCCTGGTTCGCTAGTCTGGCTGCGTGTCCCGTCCACTACACCTGGCCTTTCAACGAAGCTGGTCTCCAAGTACCAGGGACCATATCGCGTACTTCAACAAACATCTCCGGTGAACTACCTCATCGAGGCGTTAGAACCGTCTTCTGACCATCGTCGTCGTGGCCAAGAAATTGTCCACGTGTCCAGACTCAAGCAGTGCTACGATCCCCCTGTGTTTTCTTGCCCCTAGGTCGCCAGGATGGCTCCTTATTCCGCGGGGGGTAATAGTACTGAAGGCGATTGACTGCGCTTCGATGTCTGGGGAAAGAAGACGACGATGAGTGTGGTTGTTGTTGACGCTCTAGCTCGCGCTCGCCGGTAACCAGACCTGCCTTTCGGATAGCCTTCTGTAACGCCACATCGAGGCCTGCTTGAAGACCAACACCCCCATTTTAATATATATATATATATATATATATATATATATATATATATATATATATATATATATATATATATATAAAGCGAACGCGACTTCTTCCGTCGCGCGAAAGGCCGTGGGGGAACAGGAGGGAGGGAGGGGAAGCGTGGTTTAGCTGCGGCACCAAATTCGTATTTATGGAAAAATTTTGCGAGGCGAGAAGCTGGTAAAGACTTCCAACGCTGCTCGACGAGTTACCCGCAATTGATAGCGCCAACCTTTCCCTTTCCTCAAGAACCACTTACTACTCCCGTTCTGATCTCGTCGAAAACCTCCGAACCGCTCCCAGAGGCCCTGGCAACCGTCACCAACGCCGCGCGCGTTCGGTGCGAAAGCGGGCAAAACGACGACGGCGTCGACAACAGTCCTGCGCGTTGCTGGTGCTGTTGCATGACCAAGTTTATACAGCTGATAAAACTACTATCCTAACTCCGTATAGCTCTCTGCTAAGTTGCTATCGCAATTGATGCTTCGCCTTTCGGGTGAAAGTGCAACATTTTTTTCGGCCAGTCCCTCTCACAAGCACCCTGTCTAAACTACTTCAGCACATCATCCTTAAACACCTAAACACTTACCGCGAACAAAACCAAATTTTATTTCTAGTTCAGCATGGTTTTTGTCCAGACCCGCCGTGGTTGCTTAGTTGTTATGGTGTTAGGCTGCTAAGCACGAGGTCGCGGGATCGAATCTCAGCCACGTAGGCCGCATTTAGATGGGGGCCAAATGCGTAAACACCCGTATTATGACAAGGAAGTCTAGCACGGCTGTGGACGACACGAAGAACGCCGACAAGAAGACACAACAGCGTAGGCTTAGTCAGGCGCACCAGGAACAGCGTCGAGCCCGAGCCCCACTTCAGTAGCGCTGGCGATCCCGCTGCGGAGCTCTACACGACGCACTTCTTCCTTACATCTTCCCCCCGCGCTGAAGACGGAGCCGCAGAGGAGGCCTAAGGCGTCGTGAGGAAAAAGGGCTCGTGATACGGCTTGAGCCGTTCGACGTGGACAGTTTCGCGGCCTCGGCGACGCAGGTCCGTAGGGGGCGTCAGAGGTTCGATGACGTAGTTCACCGGAGAAGTTTGCTGCAGAACCCGGTAGGGTCCGTGATAGCGGGATACAAACTTGGAGGAGACACCTGCTGTCGAAGTAGGAGGCACCCACAACCAAACGAGAGCGTCAGGCGAAAACTGGGTGTGGGGGCGCCCGTCGTCATGACGAAATTTCTGTAGCGCTTGTTCTTGCGTTGTAAGGGAGCGAGCTAGTTGCCGACATTCTTCTGCATACCGGGCGGCTTCGGAAACCGGTGTACCCTCTGATAAGTCGGGACGGTAAGGAAGAATAGTGTCAATGGAAAATCACGGTTCTCGGCCATATAGAAGAAACAAGGGAGAAAAGCCCGTCGTTGCCTGAGGTGCCGTATTGTAGGCGTACGTGACATAGGGAAGGATGAGGTCGCAGTTGGCGTGGTTGGAGGCGACATACATCGAAAGCATGTCGCCAAGAGTTCGGTTAAAGCGTTCTGTCAATCCATTTGTTTGCGGGTGATATGCGGTGGTACAGCGATGAATAATGCGGCATTCAGTGAGAAGTTCTTGAAGGACATCGGCGAGAAAGACGCTGCCTCGGTCGCTCAGTAGTTCGCGGGGAGCGCTGTGACGTAGAACGAAGCGTTGAAGCAGGAAGGAGGCAACGTCACGAGCCGTCGCGGCTGGTAGAGCGGCCGTTTCGGCATACCTCGTGAGGTGGTCTATAGCTACAATGACCCAGCGATTGCCAGCAGCTGTTGGGAGTGGTGAGATGTTGGGCCAAGCAGCGCGGTTGGGAGTGGTAAGATGTGGCGACGAACGAAAGCAGCGGAAGGTGTGAAGAGTACGGCAAACTCGGAGGCAATGGAACAGGATACAGGTGCCAGAACGGATGCGTGCGGAGGTATCTGGATGTCGTCAGTGAGGGATAACTTGGTGCAGGAAAGCGAAACGTCGTCAGATATGGCATTGGCAAGCGAAGAGAAGGCTACTTCTGCACGGGAGCAATGAATGACAGCTTGGTGACGAGAGAGAAAATCCCAACCTAAAATAATATCGTGGGAACAGTGGGGAAGAACGACGAACTCGACGATGTAGAGCACTCCTTGAATTTCAAGTCTGGCGGTGCACGCAGCCACCGGCTGGACGTGCTGTGCTGTGGCCGTGCGGAGTAATGGACCGAAGAAAGGCGTCGTGACTTTTCGTATTGAGCGGCATAGTTTTTCGGCAATCACAGATATGGCCGCACCTGTATCAATGAGGGCAAGCACAGAGACACCTTCAACAGCGACATCAATAACGTTGGGCGGCGAAAGAAGAGGGCTTGAGCGTTGCGACGATGACGCAGTTCTTGCCTCGGGAACTGCGCCACTTAGTTTTCCGTGTCAGTGGTAGAGGGACGTCGACGCATCGGGGAGAGCGAGCGAGGACGAGGAGAAGGACAACGGCGGTCAGAAACTGGGCGAAGGCTAGAGCGGGGAAGAGGTAAATCGCGGTCTGGAGCGTAAGACAACGGATGGTCGTACGCTGCTGTGCGTGGGTCGTCACTTGGATGAAGTGGACGGCGGCGACACAGGCGTGCAACGTGTCCGGGAATACCACACGAATAGCAGATTGGCCGATTGTCCGCTGTGCGCCAGGGATTAACTGCTCGATGGACCGGAGGTCGTGGTGGCGTGGAGGTAAAAACAGGGCTAGGCATCGGAGGCGGAGCTCGGAACGTTGGTGGGCGTGGTCGTGCGACGGCGTCGGCGTAACTCAGTGGGGCGGTGAGTTGAGGCGCCCGCTCCAGAGGAAGGACCTCGGACACGTGTTCTTCTATAACGTGTCGTAGGGTCGGACTAAGGGACGAACTGGACTCCGGCAGGTTGGAGATAAGGGAGAGCTGGCGAGCAACTTCTTCCCGGACGAAAGCCTTGATCTGCGAGAGGAGGTTGGAATCGTGAAAAGGAGAGGTCAATCCGGACAACGATTCCTGATGTGGAACAGGACGGCGGGTGAGCAGGCGTTGACGGCGGAGCTCGTCATAGCTTTGGCAGAGTTCAATGACTTGGGCAACAGTAGAGGGGCTCTTTGAAATCAGCATCTGAAAGGCGTCCTCGTCGATGCCCTTCAGTATATGCTTGATTTTATTGCCCTCAGTCATGGAAGCATCGACGCGTTTGCAGAGATCGAGGACATCTTCGATGTAACTCGTAAAGGTCTCACCAGGCTGCTGAGAGCGCGGCTGCAGACGCTGTTCGGCACGAAGCTTTTGAACAGCAGGGCGGCCGAAGACCTCGCTGAACTTTGTCTTGAACACAGTCCAGCTTGGGACTTCGCTTTCGTGGTTGCGAAACCACAAGTGGGCAATTCCGGTGAGGTAAAAAGGGACGGTGGTCAATTTCGTGGTGTCATCCCATTTGTTGTTAAGACTGACGCGTTCGTATGATGATAGCCAGTCATCAACGTCGTGGTCATCAGCACCGCTAAAGATGGGAGGATCCCGCTGACAGAGTGTGCCGGGGCATACGGAGGACTGGGGAGCAGGTGGTGGTAAGCTCGTGGCGCTTGCGGAGGTCATGATGGCAGGGAGGATCCGGCTGCGCAATTCCAGGATGACAGAAGACCCAGCACCTCCACCAATTATGACAAGGAAGTCTAGCACGGCTGTGGACGACACCAAGAACGCCGACAGGAAGACACAACAGCGTAGGCTTAGTCAGGCGCACCAGGAACAGCGTCGAGCCCGAGCCCCACTTCAGTAGCGCTGGCGATCCCGCTGCGGAGCTCTACACGACGCACTTCTTCCTTACAGTATCCTTAGATTTAGGTGCGCGTTAAACAACTTCAGGTTGTCCAAGTTATTCCGGAATCCCCCACTACGGCGTGCCTTATAAGCAGATCGTGGTTTTGGCACGTAAAACCCCTTAATGTTTTTTACAGACGATAGTCTTTCTTGGGGAACTTAAACGCTGAAAATTTGGTCTGTCTGTCTGTCTGTTTGTCTGTCTGTCACCCGATTCAGCCACCCGGCCAAAGTTGGACCACTTGCTTACCGCCCACACTACTTAAACTGGTACGGCTGTTCATACTTCTGAACGTTATCGATCACAAAGTAAATATTACGCATATCTGAGGCGCAACATCACTAGGTAAGTATTAGGAGGTGTGTTCCTTTAATAGAAAATACATACATACGTAACTCTAAAGACCCTAGTTTCTTAAGCTGCGCTGAAAATGCCATGCTATGCGGAACGACGAACGACGTTCCTTGACTGCGCGCCGACGAGTGCCCTCTGCCATGGAGGAAGGAAACCCTCTGCAAAAGCTCATGTTTCCCGATGTATTGCCAGATGGCGTCCATGTCTCACGCAGCGCCTCCTCAATTTTATCAATGCCAGCCAGATGCGGCCGATTCAACATAAAGGAAGCGCTGTCTGAGGCAGGGCAAAACATAAATGGCCGCTTGATGAAATAATGCGGTAAAATGAAATCTGTTCAAACAAACCTCCATTGCATTTATCATGCCAGGACGGAAATGGTACGAGAACAGCATCACGGGTGGCCGCGGATCAGACCAGCACTCATGTAGTACGGCCGGCAGAAGACTATCGTCTTTCGACGACATTTGCAGCGAAGCACGCAGATACGCGGCAATTTTTTTGTCAAGGTGCAGCACCGTCACTCAACTAGTCGAATTAATACATATCTTCAGTGGCATGACAACCAAAACCAAACAGACATTATCTTGCACAATTTTTGAGAGCATTAGATCGCGTTTCACATCAGAAACTGATGTTAACGTTTGAGCACACTTTCGGGAAGGGGGCATTAGCGAATGGATAGAGGACTACTTAACTAACCGGACACAATTAGTGTAGGCTAACCATACGAATTATAAACTAATTCAGGTTAACTCTGGTGTGCCCTAAGGGAGCGTTATAGCATCTGCACTATTTTTTGTTTATATTGACTTGCCCACAGAAATCCACGACAACATAAGACTCTACTTCACCAGATGACCACGTAATCCTAAACAGTGCACTGAAATTAGTCTCTGCGTGGTGTACAAAGTAGCAAATGACTCTCAATGTTAAAAAAATATGTTCTTTTGAAAATATGAAGAAATCACCATATAAAGAAGTTTTCTTACACCGTAAATGATCACCCCATAACAGCAGTCACACAGCACAAGTATATCGGTCTAACGCTAAGGTCTGACCTTAGATGGGACTCCCATGTTAAACAAATCACTTCAGCGGCCCTAAGTCGACTTTTCTTTTTTAAGCGGTGTCTACTTCAATTTCCACGTCAAACAAAATTATTAGCCTATTATGCACTTTCCAGATAAGCCCTATAGAATAGGCTTGGTTTCCGTCGACTACCAAATTACTCGTAATTATGCTAGAGGGAGTACAAAGAAAAGAAATTATAGTCGGATACAACTTTAGAAGGCAGCGGCATTTGCCCCTCAAAGGCGGATGCACACGAGCCTCAACCAATAGGCGCGCACTTCAGATGACGTCATGAGCCGGACGGCCGGTGTCCCCGCCGACGGAGAACATGCCTAACATGGCTGCCCTCGCTTCGAACTGGGCTGAGTCGCGTCAGCTCTGTGCGTCTCCCTTCGTCAGAGTGAATTCGAATTGCTTGTGGTGGTCTGTTATGCCGGAAATATTATTCTGAGCTTGCGATGCACAATTTGTGCCGCGTGCATTTGCTCTGAGCCGAGAGCCGGGGAAGAGAGATTGCAGTGAACATCGGTGACGCTGCGCTGCGCTTCGTGTGGAAACAGGATCGTGCGGTGACATACCGCTGCAAACAAACATCGTGCGTGTTTGTTCCGTGGTGTTTTGTTTTGCTCCTAAGTGAAGTCACGACGAGGAGAGTTCGCCAAAGTCTGGTACCTACTGTGAGCGGCGGGTGTGTTTGTGTACTGTGCCCCTGCGTTTCCCGTCGGACGTGGTGAAGTGATGGAGCAAAACCATTATCAGCATAAATGAGAAAAGCGGGCGGATGAAACCAAACTCCGAGTTTATCAACAGAAAAAATTTGTGAAAGCAACCTCCAACGCCGTTGCTGCCAGCTCAGCGTGCAAACGACCGATCTTTGGCAGCAGTGTGATAAGATAGCCGAGCGTCTAGCAGCGTCGTTCTAGTGTTGTGTAGCACCGTCGATTGATTGCTTTCCACCAATGCTAACAATCGGTGACTAACACGCGCTGCTTGAGCGATTGTCATTGGATTGTTAACGGCCAGGCGTTTGGAAGCAGTGTTTGTTTCCTTAATGTCAGCCTCAATGCTATTATAAAATTATGACTGATACACTGGTGCCGTTACAAGAGAGCTTGGCATGAATTCGCGTCGCTGTGTCGCTTAGAACTCTTCGCTCACTGCACGCGCCAGCTGTAGAAAGCCTGCTGTGACACAATCGCGCATAAGCTGTGCTGCCAGCGCTCGACTTGCTTTCCCACAACACAGCTTTGCGCTTTGTCGTGATATGTCGCTACTAAAACATTCCTATGACAGTGAAGGCAACACAGCCAATATGTACATTAAAAAAAAGTACGACAAAGTAGGCACAGCTTCTTGTGAACTGCCTCCTAATAGTTCTACTCGCGTCTGCATTAAATGTGTGTGCGTGTTGCGTGTTTTCTTGTGTGTTTGTGTATATTTGTTATTTTCCCCTTTTTTGTATTTTAGATCTTAGTTTTCGCGCTCGCTTTTGTGTTCATGTGTGTGAATATGTGAGTTCTTCCGTGCGTGTATGTATTTATTCCTATTTCTATCCTTTTATTTTTACATTTGTTCTTGTAAGCATGCTGCAGCCACGTCTTTCTTTACAATTCCATTAACTCGCCTCATTCAAAGCACCAAGT
This sequence comes from Dermacentor silvarum, assembly GCF_013339745.2. Classification (NCBI taxonomy): domain Eukaryota; kingdom Metazoa; phylum Arthropoda; class Arachnida; order Ixodida; family Ixodidae; genus Dermacentor; species Dermacentor silvarum. The sequence goes on from NC_051158.1 coordinate 95,279,232, forward strand.
CCTGTGAATAGCAGGGCTGGCCTCTTCGATGTCATTAAAGCCATTCTCTCTTGTATACCTTGCCTCCTCAGTCTGTCACCTTGCTTTGTTTTCTCCTACTATTCTGACCTTGCTTCTTATGCTGTTGCCGCAACGTGATTAACCAACTTGCACCAAAGAAAGTTCTATCAGTTGTGACAACAGAAATATTGACAGATACAAAATGTTAAAAGCGTCACGTGGCTTGCACAGTTACGTCGTCTCTTACCACTGTTAATGTGTTTATGCATCAGTGCATACAGTAGATTGCCAGAAGTGCACATGAAAAGGTGCCATATTGTGAAACAGCACCTTTCTATGTTGTTGCATTAAGTCTTAATAAACAGATGGTTTTGCTGCCCGTAACATGTGGTAGTACACATATATAACATTGTGCACTAGGGTATCATTTCCTGTCTTGACGCTTTCATCATTACAAATGCAGTTTTCTAGTGAATGGAGTCCAGCAAAGCAGTGCTGCGAGAGCTTTTGCAACTTTCACCATTTATTACTTCACCAATATCACTGTCTGAATCTGTCCGTCACTTTGCCTACTGCTTGTAATGAACAAAGTGACTCACTAAAACACGTTCAACTTTGCTGAGCATTTTTCCGGTACGTAAATATGACAAAAAATGCTAGCAAAATTAATCACGTTTAATTGTGCTTGCATTCGCATTACTTGCTCGAGTCAGATTAATACATTGAAAATTGGCTATGACAACAAATTCAATTTTCAGTGCAGACTGCTAACGGAGCCATAAAGCGTGCTCCGACTACTGCCTATGGGGCGCGTCAAACTCGACGGTGGCTGCCTGAATGAGCATTTTGGGCCTCACTAAGCTAATGATGTTTTATATTTGTTCTCTTAATTGCATTACTTGTGTGAGCCAGATAACAAAATAAACAATGCAACCACATGAATGTGCTTTGGCATTCGAGCTGCTGACAGTGGCTGTCAGTTTCGTGTTGTCTGCTGCTATTTCACCAGCACTTGCTATGACATGACTGTGATTTCCAATGCAGATTGCTAACATAACCATAAAGCATGCTTTGACTACTGCTATTTCACTATGGGGCGCGTCAAACTCGACGGTGGCTGCCCGAATGAGCATTTTGAGCCCGCCAACGATAACCAGGGTTAACAATAGTGTTTCAATTCAGATATGCCAGCATTTAAATCTGTTTCTATGCCACTTCGTAAATCGAGCACAATGTGTGCAGGACGTTGCTTATCAGAACTGAGCTTCTATTATAAGGAATATGCCATAAATGGAACTGCTTATTTATTTGAGAGGTCACATAATGGATGGTTGTCTGTTGCGAACCCACCGGCAAAATTTTGGTACCCCTAATAAGGGTTGTTCTTTCGTTAATAAGAAGCCTTTATGCTTCGTCGAGTGGCTCAATGCCAGACAGCTCGCAGTCGGAGTCGCTTTCTTCAGTGTCATCTTCACCCAGCTGGATGATAATGGGTTGAATGTGCTCACTCCCGACGTGTCAAGTCTGAACTTTTCCTCGAAATCCATCACATGCTGAATGCTCTTCCTCCAGTCTTCCGCCGTTACCTGCTTGATTTTCTCCCTCAAGATGACGTCGACCGTCGACAGATTGAAGTCTGTGTTGTCCGCAGCGATGTCATTTTGGACCTTAGCCCACACAAGCTCAATGGGATTAAATTCGCAGTGGTACGGCGGGAACCTGAGTACAATGCAACGGGCCCTTACAGCTGTGTTGTCTACGATGTAGCTCAGAAAGCGTGACTTTACAGATGGCACCAGCTCAAGCAGCTGCGTCTTTATCATCCTTTCACCGTAGGTGATGTTCTTGCTTGTGAGCCACTCCTGTATCTTTTCCTTCTTCCAGGCCGTCGTCGGCAATTTCTCTTCTCGCCGGCTATGGTAAGGTGCATTGTCTAAAACAATGACGCTACCAGCTGGCAACTTCTGCAGAACGTCATTGAACCAGCCCTCAAAGCAATTGCCGTCCATTTCCTCGTGGTAGTCGCCTGTCTTTTGGCCTCGGAATACATCCAAGCAGCCGTCGACGAAACCATCCTCGCTGCCGATGTGCGTCACGATCAGGCGCTGACCTTTCCCAGAAGGTTGTTTTAGACCCGTCGTCAGGCCATTTGCTCGAGCGAACAGGCGTGCGCGCTTCTGCACCGCGGTGTCTGTCCACACGATCGACCGAGTGTGTCCCGCCGTCACCCATGTCTCGTCCAGGTAGATGATCTTTCGGCCTTCCGCCCGGTAACGCTCCACGTCACAGAGGTAGCGATTCCGCCAATCGGTGATGTCATCCCGGTCGATAAGCAGCGAGTTGGGGCTTCTCTTTTCATGCTTGAAGCCGATCTCGGCAAGCAGGCAACGCACAGTACACCGCCTTAGTGATGGGGAAACTCGGTAGTTATCTTCTCGACCGTCGGTATCTCGTTGCGGCGAAAGAAATCGTGCACACATGACCTCAGCGCGCACAACGTGAAGGTGTAAAACTTCGCGCTGCGTCTTTTCTTCTCCGCATTGCGTGGGCGCTTTCGCGAGGGCGTCGTCAGTTTGCCACCCGAAAAATGCGAAGCTTTAACTTCCTCCCTCACCCTGAACACAGTCCTTGAGCTGACACCGAGCATGTCGGTGACAAACTTGCTCGTGTCCCCCACGCTGCGTTCAGGCTGCCTGTTACGCCAAAACGTGTAGCAGTGGAAGATCATGTTGCGTGAATCGCTGTTCAGGTTGTGGCCGCTCTTGTTCTTGCCGAGGCTCCTTGGTGGTGTGGTCATCGAGGCGACACAAGGCTCGTTCGGCAACAAAGGATCGCGTTCCGATGTCACCTCGCTGGGCTCCATGGCGGAAAACTGGCACGGAATGCCGCGCGCGATCGTGAGCGAACTCACAAGATCGCAGGTTCGTAACCGCGAAAAAAAAATATTAATTAAAAAATAAGCCTAACACATTAAAAAAATAAGCTTGTGCAAACACACAAAAAGTATATATGAATCTTATGCTATTAAGCCAGTGACTGCTTTATAATTACACGCCCTGTGCCGTCGATCTTGCTCCGTAGCAGACGACGCACAGCGTTGTACAAGGCACGGAGTTATTTTTCTCTCGCGATCCGGCATGTGCTGTAGCATTTCCATCACGATAGTTTTACCAAACCACTCGTCAAGATACACAAATCTTATTTATACCAGCAAATACGCGTTTTAGAAGCAGTCACAATTTTTTGAGCGGGACTATTTCTTTAGTCGCGGAGGAATTGGCTGCTGCGCTTCGGTCAACTGGGCGCGGCCTCTCCTGTCTTCTAAAGTTGTACCCGACTATAGATTCATCTTCAATAAATATAGACTTACAGAATCTGCAGATACTATGTGATCCTTCATCATCACAGGCTGGAACGCAGGGTGTACCCACCACCTCCTCCAAAGCTCAATAAAGAAGAAAGCACCACACTCATAAGACTGCAGAGTAACACTTACAGCTTCGGAATACTCATGCTTAGAGTCTACCCAACGCTGCAAGCATATCTCTGCCCAATGTGTGGTGTACCGGACACCTTGGCGCATCTGATGCTTTTGTACCCGTGACACCTAGACACAGACGCATCGCTCTCACCAAAAGGCCATAACGCCAGACAAGAAAGCCAAGACCTCATCGAAACGTGAGAGACTAAGCTCGTCTCCGAGGACCTGGAATAACAACGACCCCTCGTTGCCAGGGCCAAGGAGGCAGCGAAGGCCAGATGTTTCGTGGAATGAGGAGACCTCTCACCTAGATTAGAACCGGGCTTTACCGTGGGATACTATTTCGAAAATAAAGTGTTTTACCTCCTCCTTACAGATGCTCCAAGTGCTCTACTAAAAACTTGCGGTATACTCACAATCAAGAACCGAGCCACACTCGCACGGTTTGCAATTACTGTACCTGATAATTTATAACATGTTGAAAGTTAATAGTTCCAAGTACGTTGCCATGGGCAAACGCCAGGATAACACCACTTATGCATTCTTACACCATACAGAAATATCGTTTGCAAACTGACTGTTTTAAGTACTCTTTTTTTTTGAATGGGCTACATTCTATCACCATCAATAGTTTGTCGCTTACACATTTTTGTCGCTTCTTGAATGTAACTTACTGGGTTCGCAATCATGAAACTTAACTGTTGCGCACTTGACTTGACGTTACAGCACTGAATTGTTGACCTTCTTTTCAACGCGTTTATCAATACCGCTAAACGTATAGATACACAAATTTCAACCCTCTTTATATTTGTCACTTTCATGCTGCTACTTATTATGTTTGTTATTTAGACTCTGCATTTGTATTTTGTATTTTCTTACATTTTTACTATGGCTTCATAACGTTTACTGTTTGACCTCGTACATTTCCTGCAATTATTCCTTATGAGATTGGCAGTATGTTCTGAATTAAACAAAATAAATATGCAAGTAAGCAACAGTATCTGGCGTTGTGTAGATGCCGCAGGTAGGCGTAAACTGTATTTCCGCATCGTTTCAACACCATTTCCGCGCCGTTCCATAAAGGTGCTTATGCCCTTGTTTGCATTAGCTGCTGCTTAGCACTTAAACTACCCGTAGAAAGGGTTCAGAAGTATTGTGAGCCAGCCCCATGCACCTTTTCTTCATATTTTCAAAGCAACGGAAGGGAGCAACAGCAAATGAATTGGTTTAGACGGGGCGGGAAGTTGGACAGACCCAGCAGCTATGCAGTCGAACCCGGATATATGAAACACACATTTAACGAATTATTGTGTGTAAAGCGCAGCAGTGAAATCCCTTTGAAAACTTTTGTATAAAATTGTTATTTTATGTATCGAATTATATATATCGAACTTTATTGTGATCCCCTTAAGATTCGATATATCCGGGTTCGATTATAATACATTTGACTAGTTTCGAGTAGACACCTGAATTAACCATGTCTTGACATGCCCTTCGTGACAGCTAGCTCATCACATAAGCATTACCACAGGCTGCTCTTATCTAAGGTGCACCATATTCTTAAAAAACAGCTTAAAGTCATCAATGTTAATACCAGAATAGTGTCAAAATGCAAATGAAATCATGAAGTGTGTCAGTAAATTCTTAAAAAAAGAGTATTTACAGTGTCTTCTAAATATATCAAAATCATGCATTTGCGTGGGAAAGAAGACTTCGTTTGGTGTGTCTCCTTTTACATGAATGATGATGGCTTGCAATAATAAATAAATGTGACATTTTCTGCACATTGGCTCCTTGATAGTCGTTCAGTATCGTGGTCTGCAGGGCGGAATCCTTCAACAGTACGGAAAGCGAATGGTTCACTTCACCGCTTGCGTCACTGAATGGGTCGCTCCCAAACCGGAGGTGGCAGAAAGGAAGGACACGACCAATAAATGCGAAGGGGCCGACTATGAAGTGTGTATCACCGTAATGCGTGCTAGACGAGAAACTTTAGAATATTTCTTCTTGTCCAATAAATGTAAAATATAAATAAAATTATAAATTTTAACTTTTAATGATTAAGGTGAGGGGCCGGGTATTTACGTAATGGCAGATGTCATTTTCACCATCATTCTTTTTTCACTCCTGACCGACAGGTAGTGTCGCAAACGTAGGAGAGTTGGGGGATGTTTGCGTCACGTAGTTTGCTAGCAGGAGTTTGCACGATGCATTCACCAGGCATGCACTGCCTGCACTTCCAAAATAGCACCATCAGTGAACTGCCTCTTTGGGCCACATATTTTCTAACGTTCCATGAATTTTTTTTCTTTTGTCGCCATTCGTCCTCCGCTCGGACATCACTCGTACGCCATCACAATCGCAGCGATTTGCCTCTCCGCGCGCCGCGCGAAACGAAGAATGGAAAATTAAATTGTAAGTTACAGTATTGAGGCCCTGCCCATCCTGAGCTAATTAAAATCGAAGTGCTCGGTGCTTACGGTGCGCAAGGTCAATCCAAATGGTTGCGAAGCTTCGGGCGAAAAGTGGTTCAGAACGAATTGTCACCGACATCAGCAAGGGCGGTTACGGGAGCAGCGATTGAGCGCGACTATATTTGAAGGGAACAAACATTGCGAAAGAAAAAAAGCGTGTTTTTTTATTAAAGCGATACACAGTTAGATTAATTCAACGAAAATAAAATTCCTAATCAATTTTACATATACATGGCGAGAAAATCACAACTCTATTTTACTTGACCATTATCAATTATTACCTTTTCAATAAATACCACCTTATCAATAAATACCACCGATAGCGGCGGGCGTTGACGCCGCTATCATTTGCAATGCAATGCAGCTCTTGAAGTGGGCAGAAAGGGGCACTCGTGATGTTCACCTGTTACAATGTTGTTAGAACCTCACATGTTGTGTTGCTTTGCTTGTCGACGTTTGTCTGAATTCGGTGGCGCGTGTAGTTTCATTGTTTCTTAACCTGTTCAGTTAAAAGTAGTGAGTTGGGACCACCAGATAATTGTTTACTTTAGTTGTCTTCGTGGGACAGCGCTGGCCGACGGGCTTGGCGTCCGACGAAAGGACGAGCAGTCTACGCCTAAAGCGTTGGTCGGCCTCCAAACAAAGTATGCTCTGCGCAAGGGTGCGGTTTCGACACCCGTATGGCTGCACTTTTCCTGCATTGGTATCCGCGCTGAAAGCTCGCAACGCCCATCACATCGATTGTTGGGGCATTTGAATATACAGCTCTAATGGCAGGCCCCCGAAAAGAAATTTCGCGCTTTTGAGAACAAAATTACGTCACTTCTGTTTTTAACGGATATGGCGTCACATTATTTTGTCTTCCGCCGGAAGTGTTCCGTCCTCATACAGATGGCGCTAAGCCCCACGAACCGCTGATGGACCGCCATGTTTTGAACGTATGGGCTTCTATGGAAGCTTCGCTACCAGGTGTATTTGCCTTGCTGTGCGCGCTGTACGGCGCAATTGAGAAGATTGCGGCACTCTCAAACTACAACAAAAAGCGCAGCCAAATAGGGATTTATACACTCTTCCCGTCGCTACTGTGCTGTCTTATCAGCCGAACAAAGGAAGCACTGCAGCTGCCCTTTTGACTGGTGAATGGTGATCTGCTTGTTATGGGCACTGACGATAGCACCCGGAATTCGACCTCGCCATGCAAACCCTTTATTGGCATTCGCTTTAGCAGCCGCGGGGGCACAGAAAAGCTGACCCAGCCGTACTACCGGCCACCGACTGTGATTGCGAAAGCATCTCGGTGAACAGTGTCGGCGACAGATATCTCGGTCATTCAGACGAATAATTCGTTTGCGACAGACCCGTGGAAGCTGCCAGCCGCAGTGCGCAATTCCTTCCTCTCCGTAGAAGGGCCAGTGGCACGCTGGTACCAGAGTCTCCTACAGTTCGTAGCGCAGTCAGTAGGTCTGATTTTAAAGCCGACAGTAAGAGTGCAAATAACTTTCCGTCATCTCTTACGCACATCGCAACCTCCGATGTCGTCGACACCGGGAGAGTAACGCTAAAAGGACTGAAGCCACAGCATTATCCTTCAAGTACAGTAATCGACTTGCCACATTAGGTACAAAGTCATGAAGCGTGATGTGATTGGAGCATACTTTTGGCGTTTGTACTATGGTGAAATGCATTCCTGGGTCCCTTCTAATGATGTGCATTCACTTGCGACGTGGCTTTTTGTCTGTGGGGAACTTGTGGAAGGAGACTTAATTGGGAAAGTTCCGATATCAAGTGTCACTGGTAAGTAATCAGCCAAATACAAATATTATTGCCATGATTCTCATGCGTGATACCTAGTAGTACATGAATGTATAGTTCGCTAATTCTGAAAAATGCAATATATTAATTATGCTGGCTATTCTTCATTTAGCGAACGCTGATTGCGCTCACATTTCCATTATAGAGTGACAGTAATGGGTCCTACGGCACTTAGTGTTGATCTTCTTGGAGCCTGTGTCATACGGCATTTATGAATCTCTCTCGTAACCTAGCTTGCAGGTGGTGCTGATAAAGGGAGTCACATTTTTTGTAACTAGGCAAGTTGGAGGGGCATCCTATGCAAGACGCTATTACATTAGTGCTTTTTTTATTTGTTACCACTGCGCGCTTTTACTTGGCCTTTTTACCTCTTCTAATTTCCTAACTTTGCTGTTGCATCGCCGTGCGGTGAAGCGCTATTAAAGGGATAGGGACACGGAAGTTGGCGGGTGGTCTTTTGCGTCGGAACGAAAGTTGAATTGTTGAAAATGACGAATACAACAAGCTGCCTTGCAAAAAAGAACGCGAAACTTCGTTTTCTGCGATTTTCTGTTGCACCTTGCCTCCAAGCGGCCGCCGGCAGAAGCTAAAATTTGACGTCATAACGCCCACCCGCGCGCGCGCGCGCGGCCAAAGGCGGCCACAGCCGTCGAAGTGATTCCGGGGGCGTCGGTCCCTTGCAGCGTTTGTTTAACCCTTTTCGGCGATCTTCGCACGTGGTCCGTCCGAAAAATTATCCCCGTCGGCGCTCGAGCCCTTACAAAAATGAGTTTAGACTGTCTGTAGAATGTCTAAAGACTTCTTGTAGACAACTTTGCATTTTTATAGATTTGTTCTTTTGTTGATAAATAATCTATAGACTGTCTATAGACAAAAGCTGATAAGATGTTTATTTCTTTTTGTCTACTCACATTCTGTAGACAGTCTATAGAAAAAAGTCGATAAGGTGTTTGCTTCTTCTTGTCTACTTCCTCTCTATAGACTATCTATAGAAAAAAGTCGCTACAGTCTCGATTTATTCTTGTCCATTCATTGTCTATAGACTGTCTATAGACAAAAGCTAGTAAGATTTTATTTCTTTTTGTCTACTCGCATTCTATAGTCGGTCTACAGAAAAAGTCGATAAGATGTTTATGTTTGTCTACTTCCTCTTTATAGACAACCTATAGAAAAAAGTCGATACGGTCTCTATTCTTGTCCATTCATTGCCTATACACTGTCTACAGACAAAAGTTAAAAAGATTTTTATTTCTTTTTGTCTACTTCCATTCTATAGTCGGTCTACAGAAAGAAGTCGGTAAGTTGTTTCTTTCTTACTGTGATCTTCCGCTCTATAGACTACGTACAGACCAAAGTCGATGCCGTGTCTATTTATTCTGGTTCATTTTGTGTCTAAGGACTGTCTATAGGCGACAGTCGATAAGGTGTTGATTATTTTTGTATACGCCCGGTTTATAGATTTTCTACAGGCGAAAGTTGATAAGATGTCTACTTCTTCTAGCAATTCCCCGTCTATAAATTTAGTATTGACAAAAGTCGTTAAATTGTGTTTTTTTTTCTATATTAGCGGTGTATACGCCGTTTATATGCAAAAGTTTTTCTGTTTGCTATTTCTTTAGCCGATTGCCAGTTTATAGAATGTCTACAGAGAACAGCAATAAAGATCACCATGACATCTCTGTCATTGAATTACGCAGTCCTTAATTATTATTTTACGAGATAATTAGGTGTTTAAGAGTCTACTCGCCGAGTTTCATCCAGTATTGCACTGGTTTTCAACATCTAACCTCTGGGCCCGGCACCCTAGTTAGTCGGGAATGCATCCGCGACGATAATTTTTCTTTGCGAACCACACGGAGGCGGAATATATAGTTCTATGTGATTGAAATTATTTTTTAATGGTTTCCTATATCCCCCCCCCCCCCCCGGTGAAGGCTATAGGGTGGGACGTCGCCAAAGATCATGTTAACTCGAGCGAACAGACGTATACCGATTGCGGTAAGCTGTGAGATGAACTAAAGGACAGCCGATATTGTAAAAGTCTTATTGCTTCCGGTTTACTTGCCCTCTATAGACAACAGTCGTTAAACTCGGCCCAACCCGTGTAAGCGGTAACCAAGCGGAGGTACAGGTGGATAATACGGAGCTATGTTTAATATAAGCTACTGGGATTGTATATAATGCTGACATTTCTTTAAAGCCTTTGTGTAGAGTTTATTATAGACATGGTGTATATACTTCCGCATTTGTTCACCACATTATATGACCTCCGTAGTCACTCTCGGCAATCCCAAGACAGTCTTTACAGTTGTTTTTCATAGCTTTACTTTTGCGGCAGTAAAATAAAGAAAGCAAAATGCCGGTCCAATCATGCAAACAGAGGTTATGAATGCCAGTTTTAGCGAGAAGCGGATTACAAACAGGCATCATGCTAATTAACAGCAGAGAGGCTTGTAATGTGTATAGCTGACAACGCAGAATTTGCTAGTGTGCGATGAACCGATGTCGCGTATGTGGTGTGCGCCTTATGTGTCGTCTGATTCTCAGATACTCTTTAGGTTATCCCCATATCTAGGCTCCATCACTAACATCGGGTGGTTTTTCGCAGACTGATATCCCATGCTATAAATTCATTAAAGCTTCTCGTTCACTTACAACGTGCGCCAGATACTCTGAGCCCACCCAGTCCTTTCCAGGCGCTATATGCCTGTGCGGCCGAGCATATGCGTACGTCATTAGTGTATTGATTGCTTTGACATATCACTGGAACAGACGAATGTGCACTAACATGTGCGCAGGTATCCCATTTGGCGATACGTTCGAAGCTATGCTAGAAATGCACTGCATTACTCATCGTCGTTGGCCATAATGCTAGCGCCTGACGTGCGTGCTAACGGTTTTTATAAACACTGCGTTCATCCAAGTGTACGCTCCTGCTCCATGCGATAGCCCACAGCGTTTGTAATACAGCGCGCCAAGGCATTTCCCTCTTCCATGGAAAGAACTGAAAAATGGAAGGTAAAAGCAACCGGTTTCGCGCGCATGGAACACATAGAAAGAGAGAGCGACAACAAAAAAAAGAAACAGAAAGAAAGAAAGAAAGAAAGAAAGAAAGAAAGAAAGAAAGAAAGAAAGAAAAGGTCAAAGGCGCTCGGATTTCTCGGAGCTAGAGTGTACTAGACAATGGTCCATATTCTAGTACACTCTACTCGGAGCACGCACGCCGTCGCCGGCCCGAGCGCCTGCGCATGCGCAGCGGCAGCAACGGCGGCGCGCCATCTCTCCGCGTCGATTTGAATTCTCAACGGCTGCGCCAGGCATGTCAACGCTTGTTGCTGCTGGTGAGCTACCTGCACCTTGGTGTCTGTGTATTCGTCTCGACTTTGTGGCATCACACGTCAACTACACTGAACGGTAAGTTTTAGCGAAGATGTTTTCCGTCACTAGCTCATGACTAGGTGAGCGTATTTCGTAGCTCGAACCGGCTGAATGTAATGTAGGTGACTCGGGCGTAGTGTCGATTTGTCGTTTGGTTTGTAAACGCGCTCGGGTCCTCGATTCTACTATGGAGAATGTTTAACGGCAAGCGATCGCTCGCGCTTGTTCATTTTACCGTCATTGTGAATGTCCATCAAAAAGGAAATACACCATGTTTAACATGGATACTGAGCAGAAATAAGCGCGGATTGTGTGTGTTAAGCGGCGTTCTGTGGGCAGGTCTCGTTTTGTGGCGCTCGATCGGCGGCCATAAACGCTGCGCTGCCTCGCCTGTCCAATAAAACTCATCTAAAGCGCTTTATGTATATACCTCGAAATTGTGCTAGAGTGACGAATTGTCTAAAAGAGACGTACAGTTGAATAAATGCTAGCGTACTCAGATGAAAGGCCGTGTTTGCGGGGCATGCATCAGCAGCGTGTGCTGCCGTTTACGTAAGTCAAAAGTAGGAGTATATATGGGGCTGTTGGCAACCAGTATAAATATATATAACCACCAAAGCTTTCAGAGCTCGAAACTCGCGATAAGCTCAGTCAATCGCAGCTTCGCAACTTAACCGAAAGAATTGGAGAACAATAAATTAGTGGCTCGGGGAAGCACCCTTTACACGTTTGAAACTGAAGCCATTGGGTTTGAGGAGAGTTTGAAGATTTTCTGTGCTGTGCTCGTGTTGCCATGAATTACGAACTTGGCCAAGCCCTTGTCAGCTTTATTAAACAAGTGCTTCAATTCAGCTGAATCTAATAGCGCATTTCAAGTGACTGACGTGTTATTCGTTATAATTACAATTATGTGCTGGCAGTAATTTCATCATCATCATCATCATCAGCCTATATTTATGTCCACTGCAGGACGAAGGCCTCTCCCTGCGATCTCCAATTACCCCTGTCTTGCGCTTGCGTATTCCAACTTGCGCCTGCGAATTTCCTAACCTCATCATCCCACCTGACTTTCTGCCGTCCTCGACTGCGCTTCCCTTCTCTTGGTATCCATTCTGTAACCCTAATGGTCCACCGGTTATCCATCCTACGCATTACATGGCCTGCCCAGCTCCATTTCTTCCGCTTAATGTCAACTAGAATATCGTCTACCCCCGTTTGTTCTCTGATCCACACCGCTCTCTTCCTGTCTCTTAACGTTACTCCCAAGATTTTTCGTTCCATTGCTCTTTGTGCGGTCCTTAACGTGTTCTCGAGCTTCTTTGTTAACCTCCAAGTTTCTGCCCCGTATGTTAGCACCGGTAGAATGCAATGATTGTACACTTTTCTTTTCAACGATAGTGGTAAGCTCCCAGTCAGGATTTGGCAATGCCTGCCGTATGCACTCCAACCCAATTTTATTCAGTAATTTGGCAAGCATTAAACCAGAATATTTTTATTGCCCCTAAACTGCGGGTGTAATAGACTGCCAGGGAATTTTCATGAAAGCAGCCAGGGAAAGCTTGGGAAAACATCAGGGAAATTGAAAATGTCAACATAGGTATGCTGTCTTGTTATTTCCATACAATGTTTCCAGAGAATCGCTGTCTTAAACATAATTTTGAAGCATTTCACCTCCCCCAAAAATTATAAATTGGTACCATTTTCTGAAAAAGAAATGAAAGTGAAGCATGCTGACATGGAGCATTTCTTACTCAATCTTTTTGCATTACCTAAGTGTCCTGAGCCTCGAAACTCTAGAAAAAATGCTTATGTTGTAGAGCGCCTTCAATTATTTACTGTGATAGCATTCATTGTAATGACAGCTTCAGTTTTGTTTCCCAGGAGGTGCATATGTCTCGTGCCACAACACAGAAAGTGCTCACGGGGGTATTTCTGGTGCTCATGTGGTATACCTAACTTGCAACCGTGTCAGCATGCCCAAAAGATATGATTCTCTATAGGAAACTAAGTGACCATATCAACACAATCAATCCATCTGCCTTCTATTGAAGTTATGGCCAATGATGTATCAGTTAAGAGTACGAGAAAGACATTGAGATGTGTATTAAGGAAAATAAATTACAATCTTTGGCATGATACGTTCAATACTGCAGTCACTCTTAATTCTGAGCATATCATTCCGCGCGGGTATATTTAATTACCAGCCAAAAATGTAAACAGTCCAACAGAGTAGCCTAGTTTCAGCAATTAATATAGAGATCATTTGGGTTAATTAAGTACATTAATGTGTTATATGGCCTTGTCATAAAATGTAAGATACTGTTGCTGGCGCCAGCAGCAATTGTAACAGTTTAATTGTTCATCATACGGTATAGTGAAACATTATGCGATGGTACTGTTTTGTATTGACAAGCGGCCATTAGGCATAGTTAAACCGTATTAAGGATTGACTTAAGGGGTTTGAGCGAATATATTAAGCTGCTTAATGAACGTAAGAAGAATACACATTTGTTATTTTTGCCTCACATTGTTGTATCTACATATTTGCAGCATGCACCTGCAGCACCTTCGGAACGGCGACATGAAGGTCAAGGCCAGCCTGGCAACCATTCTTGCCAAGGGGAAGCAGCTGTAAATATGTAAATATTCTCTTTTGATGATAGCATAAGACATGCATTTTAATAAATTAATGTATTATATCGTTCAATAAAAACAGTTAATTCAATATCGGTGCACTTGTTTTCTATTTTGCACTGCATGAGTCTGCACTAGTGGAATTGCTTGGAATATTTGTTTCTGCAACATATGAGAGTGCAGCTGGTTCAGGATGATTATTAATCTATTAACATGAATGCATAAATGCAGATGGGAAACAACAGGTGCACATGCATAATATACGTTCAAAATTTTGTTGCCGCCATATGTAAACAAAAATTTTAACTAACCTATAGATAGTACATTTCATTCAAGCGAATGCATTGCATGCGACTAAACTTTTTTCAATGTGCAATTACACAAATGCTCATGCAGCTTTACATAATGATTCACGGCTGCATACATTTTAGATTTTTGACTGCTTCCATCTGCATGCACGCATGCTTTTCTATGTACAGTTCCCTATGTATGTTCCCATATGCATACTGGATACAATAAATTTTTATAGACATTTCCAATAAACTGCTTATTAGCAAACCCCAGCAGCGATCGTTTGTAGAATAACATTGCCTGCCGAAACATAGTTGGCAAAATGTGGTGTATTATCTAGTATATATGGTGTCCCAGTAATTTTAGCCAAGCTGGTCAATGAAAATGAAAGGTTAAAAAACAACACGGTGCAAGATATATGATCATAAAAAGACCTACAAGTCAGACCTCTGAATTCAAGGCCGAATGCACGCCATATGTCTTAAAATCGGATCTTATTGCACCGTCTTTTTTTAATATTATTTTTCATTGAACAGCTTCACTAAATTTAAGTTAGCTGGGACACCCTGTAAAATTGTAAGGCTGAAGTCTATAGATTAGCTATAGACTGATCTATAGGAACTCTCTGCAAGGAGACTATACCACATTCTACAAAAAGTGTAAGGCCATAAGTCCATAGACAGAATATAGACTGGTCTATAGAAATAGTTTATAGTCTATAGACATTTCATAGACTTATGTCGACAAAAGTAAAACTATATATATAGAGAGACAGAGAAGAACTTTATTTATTTCCGGCAGATTGCTGGGCTGGGTTCCCACCTAGGAGCCAGCGGAGAGGCCGTGTCTCCCGGCAGCTTCCTCGGCCTGCTGGATAGCCCACAGTTGCTGGTCCAGGCCTGAACTGAGCAGCGCATTCCCCCAACGCGTCCGAAGGCCCTCATTGGAGGCCGCGACCCTAGTATTGCTGATTAATGCTGGACATGCCCATAGGATGTGATCTAGTGTGGCTCTGGTGTTACAATACTGGCATAGATTGGTTGTGTATAATTCGGGGTATATATGGTTCATGATGACAGGGTTCGTGTATGTTCGTGTTTGTAGCTGCCGCCATTGAACAGACTGGGCCCGATTGAGCTTGGGGTGAGGCGGTGGATACTCACGCCTTTGCATTCGGTAATGTTGAGTAATGTCACAGAATTTAGTGAGCCGATCGTCCCATTCCCACAACACCGCGGAGGGAAACACTATATAAGCCTATAGACTTTTCTCTATAGACACTCTGCAGACATTGGTCTACAAAAGCGAATTTTTATTGATCTATAGACCGTCTATAGTCAGTCTATAAAATCAGACATTTTGTAGTCTAGTCTACAAAAAGTGTATGGCCACAAGTCCATAGACTGTCTATAGACTGGTCTATAGGAATAGTCTATATATAGTCTATAGACGTTTGTAGATATTTTATAGACTTATGTATACAAAAGTAGAACTAAATAAGCCTATAGACTTTTGTCTATACATTCTGCAGACATTTGTCTACAAAACTGAATTTTCATTGATCTATAGACCGTCTATAGTCAGTCTGCAGGCTCAGACATTTTGTAGACTAGTCTACAAAAAGTGTATGGCAATAAGTTCATAGACTGTCTATGGACTGATCTATAGGAATAGTCGATAGATAGTCTGTAGACATCTATCTTTAGAAATTTTATAGACTTATTTCTACAAAAGCAGAACTATATAAGCCTATATACTTTTGTCTATAGACATTCTACAGACATTTGTCTACAAAAGTGAAATTTTATTGATCTATAGACAGTCTATAGTCTCAGACATTTTGTAGACTAGTCTACAATTAGTGTATGGCCATAAGTCCATAGACTGTAGACTACTTGAGAGAAATGTCTACAAAAAGTCTGTTGACTTCATAGACAAATTTCTATACACTTTATATAGACTTTCTACAAAAAATTTAGTAAGGGTCCACGCAGGTGATGCGTCTTACATGCGCCTTCACGCGGTCGTTGCTCGGTATTGACGCGTTCGTCGCGGCGCAAGCAAATGCCCAGACATTGCTGTTATAACAGCATCGTCGGTCGTGACACACTGTCGTTCACGTTCGCCAGGGACGAGAAGGTGCGTAAACATTGGATACCTGCCTGTCAGCCATCACGTACAGACTGGAATCCTCTAAAATTTTACTTCATTTGCGCGGACCACTTCGTCGACGATGATTATGTGACCAGCCCGGCTGTGATAAAAAGCCTCGGCAAGCCACTCAAAAGGCAACCCCTAAAGCCTGACGCTGTGCCAGCGGTCTCCTAACGAAAACGCAAGGCAGAAATGATAAGCGGCGCGTTTGAAAAGTGGAGGCGAAAAGATGTCTTTAATGTTTTCGTTCACTTGCATCTTTCTTGAGCAGTGTGAGGGCGACGCTGGGGCGAGATGCCCGAGGCTGGGCTCAAAGGCAGTAATGTCTTTAAAGATGTTGGCAAAGCATAGTAAAACAATATAAGGCGAGCGAGCGCGAGCGCCGACTTTCGAGATCAGACACACACACAGCTCTGCTTCTACACAGGCTAAAAGCAGGAAAAACTCGGGAGAACGCCAGACAGGTGCTGCCATCTATCGGTGGGCTGGCGAACTGCACGTGAGAGTCTCGGAGCTACTGATACCTCACAGCAATTAGTTGCTCACGCCGACGGCATGAACTACTATTCTGTCATCCATGCAGTGCTCAAGTATCCCGTAGCTGCCTCGCCTGCGTGCGCTCTTGAAAAAGCAAGTTTACAGAGGAAATGACATATAATTCTTGCACAAGTGTCTGGTGCAAAGCGAAATCTTCGCGCTACTCTTCGCGAAAACCTGACCGGCACTTCCACGGCCGCCTGCTCTTCGTCGCTTGACGAGGAAGGCTCGTAACCGTAAGCGGTAATATTTTTTGCCAAGTTGAAATGCTCCTCGTCTTCAGACGTATACCCATCGCTGGTCGTGGCACCAGAACTCGAATCCATGCTCGCGATGGCGGCTTCGGCGCACTTCGAATGACCGCGGCCGACCGGCTGGCTATCCGACGAGGGTTTCGTGACGTCATGCCTTCCAGCTCCCGCGGGTCGGCCGGCGAGGCGCGCGCTCACAAAAACGCCAAATTAAAGCCATCGGCTCAAAAATGAGCTAAGTGACTACTTCTCTTCGATGTAATCACACACTGAGGATTCATTTTCAGCATTTTCGTAAAATTTTCAGATGTTGTGTCCGTATCCTTCTAAGAACGCGCACTATTGGCTGTGCAGCTTCATAGATGCACACGTTTTATGTTTTATGTACGTCGCAAAAAATAACTGATGTACAACGTATGGTCTAACTCTGCGACGACTACAGTTGCATCGACCCATGGTACACCCGTGCAGCACGTGTGTTTTTTACATCGGAATTTTTCGAATGACTCTCGCTGGTTCAGGTCTCGCTGACTGTGTCTTTCTCGTCGCCGGTAGCCTCCCTGGTGGCACAACATAACACATCACGTTTCGGCCATCGTTCGTAACCCGTTGGCATTACAATTCACAAAGCTCGAGTTGGCCATCGCGCTAGCCAAATGTCGTGCACCGGCTGCTGGAGCCTGCATCCTCTGCTGCGGCGGCCTAAACATGGCGGCTTTTCGTGGTTCAGATACAGTGACTAGAATGAGAGGGAAGTGTAAAGACCGCGCCGCCAGAGCTGAGGCCCTACACCGATGCCTCGAACGGCGCTGTCCAGATTGCGCTGGTCGTAGCTGACACGTCGCTCCCTGCACCGAAGCTGCTTTGCAAAGGCTGATTTGTGGCCAAAACAATATTGTTGGCGCCGTACATTTTTATGTGTGTACTATTTTGTAGGGCACAGCTTCCTGCCATATAAATGAACTTCGCGGCAAATATTATCCAACATCATCACCGAATTTTAATACCCTATGCATGGTCGCATAAGTGCTGCTGTATATCGATCGCGAACATCACCGCGAACATCACCGCGAACATCACCGCTAAGCTTGCCACTGCTTGATATATTTCGATCATTCCCAGGTGTTGAGGCATGTAACCGATTAGCATATTTAGTGATGGTAATTTTACAAGGTATAAGCAACCTCAAGAAGCATAGTTAAATTCTGGTTTCAATATGATTTCAATTTCCTTGTGATTGTAAGGCCATAAAGGTTATATTTAACATTTACATTTAGGACGATATACAGTCTCGTTCTTTGTGACAGATTATACATAGTTCTTGCGATGTAAGGGTGCATTAGAGGATGACTGCGGAAATACGTTTGGTGTGTACGGAGTTACTTGTGAATTCAACCTCGAAATATTTATGAATTCACAAGCGCATAGAAAATCAGAGAACATTTTACTCTTCTCACACGTTTTATGTGAAGCTGGAGGGCATCAAGGTAGGAAAGACAAAACACACTACAGGGTGATGAAGTCGAGGTTTCGACGGAAATCCGTCTGGTCGGGAGGCGTCATGAAGAAGGGTGAAAGAACGACACCGACCACTGAAAGAATACAAGAAAATATGTTTCGGCTCCCCTGACGGGAGCGTTGTCCACAATCGTCATAATACAGGGTGATGCACATCACATCATCCTTCGGAGCTTGAGGTGCTTTGCTTGTTTAGAAATTTTGTAAAAAAGTGAAGCCGTGTGAGCCCGAAAAACTTGACACTGTTGCTTCTTAAATCATGTTTGTACGATTCAGACCCCACAGATGATACATTCTGCATAGCGTTCAGAAGGTCCACTATACTGTCTCTTTGGAGTTTGTGCCAGCTGAGCCACATACTGAATGTCTCCTCTAGAGCCTCCACAAAAGAAAGCAGTTCAGGTGAAGAACACAACAGCCCTACAAGATTCCCAAATGTAGTGAATGATGCAAGGGCCTAATCTGTGTTGCCGACAGATGTGAGCAGCTGCTGAAAATTGTCACATTTCCGGACGCCAGTAACCGATTCCTTCTTGGACACCAGATGGAGTGAGGAGGCCCAAATGCTGGACGAATGGCGAATAATACCTAGCTAGAGCATGTTCCCGAATTCCCGCTCAGCAATGGCCGGACACTCACCGAAGAGGCGGCGCGGACGGGCTGCGACGGGTGGACCACGCGTGACAATGTGGTGGGTTACGCTGTGCTTGGGTGGCTGATTTAAATTTCAGGCCCTCGTCACCTCAGGGAAGTCTTCGAGAATTAGAGCGTACGCGCATGGTGGGATCAGCGTGCGGATGCAAGTGAGAGAGACAGCCGACAGAACTCCAGGGATGGAGAGGCGGGTCTTGCTGTTAATCAGGTGATGGCGGCTCATGCTGACGTTCAGGTCGAAATGGGTCAGGAAGTCAGAGCCGAGGATAGGCTGATGGATGTCGGCCACGATGACGACCCACCGGAACGTGCGCAGCAGGCCAAGGTCGAGAGTGAGGGCCCGCAGACCATACGTGGCGATGGAGGTAGAGTTTGCCGCGCGGAGAGTAGGTGCAGGTGACTTAGAAGCGTGGTAACGCTTGGAGGATGGCAGTACACTGATCTCGGCACTCGTGTCTACAAGGAACCGCAGGCCGAAAATGTGATCCATGACTATGAAAAGGTAGCCGGGTTGTAAGGCGAGCTCACATGCCACCGTCAGTGATCTCGCGGTGGGTTTCCCGACCATTCGCATGGGGACTTGGAACTGGCGGGCGCGGTGCTTGAAAGTCCGATGGTACCAGCAGATAGGCAAGCGTCGAGGACTGCGCGATCGGGGACTGGTCGGGGAAGAGGGACGGCGGCTGGGACATGAGGTGGAGCCGCGCTGGTCTTGGGAGGACGTATGAAGGGCGCCGATGGAAACGGCGAGCTGGTCGATCCTGGACTCTAAGCGGGCCATGATTGAGGACTGTGGCGTTCAAGAGAGGGCGGCGACTGAAGGAGAAGTCGCGTCGTGGACTGGATCAGCGAGCTGGGCGAGGTGGTCGATGGTCAAGTCCTCTGTAGCGGCCACGACAAGGCAGGTGGACTGTGGCAAGTGCTGCAGGAAGAGCTCCCTCAACAATGCACCATTCGAGTCGACGTTGCTTGTGCGCAGGAGCTGTCGCATGCTGTTGAGCAGCTGGGAAGGGCGGCGATCTCCAAGGCTCTCGGAGGTGAGCAGGTGCTGGAGGGGCGCCCTCTCAGACGCCGTGGTGCGTTCAAAAATACTCTGCTTCAGTTGCTGGTACGGGGCATCACTCAAAGGTGCCGCGATAATGTCCGCCACTTCTTGAGCCACCTCAGGAGACAGGTTGCAAAGTAACTGGCAAAACAGCGAAGTCTCCGAGATGATCTGTTGCATACTGAAGATAGCTTCGACCTGAGCGAACCAAACCTGCGGGTCCTTGCGCCAGAACGTGGGCACGCGGAGCTGTAGAGCTGCGACGTCCCGTGGGCGCGAGGCAGCGTCAGGCGGAACATTATCTGAGGGGGGAGGTTGCTGGGGTCGGTCATCTCTTATGCCGGAGTCACCACTGTCAGGAACCGAGGGGTCGTAGCGGAGCGCCAAAACAAGAGGGCCAGCTCAGCAGGCTTTAAGAACGGACGAGCGCGTTCCGTGCTTCCACCACTAGCACGCACCGCCCAGCTTTATTTTCCTCGTCATTCGCAGCAAGCGCCAAGGCCCCGGCCGAGAGCGCCGACCTTAGCGTACCTGCTTAGCAGCGTCGGTTGGCGCTACACCATAATCTTCCTTCGCGCCACGTAGCCGGCCAAATAATACACCAGTCTTGCATCGCTCATTTGCACTGGATGTACATGGTTAGAAAGGACAGAAGTTGACTCTAGAATACTTGAAGCTTTGTCCAGATTTAAAGTGTCCAGTGAAGTGTCAACATGGCTGTCCACTTCATTAGTTCCAACTATTGACGCGAGTGTACCACCTGCACAATTTTTTGTGTCTGGTGCCTTTGCCAAGTTGTAAAAGCTAAGAGAATTAACAGCAGTAATAAACTGCGTCGATGTTGGATGGTCGTTGCACCCAGATAACTGACGAATTATTCCAAATAGCTTTTCTGTTCTATCTTGGCTGAGGCGTGAAGTCAACAAATAATTGTATTGTACTTTCTCTGACAGGTATGCAAGAAAGTTCAAAGTGCCTTAGAGAGTTACTATTGTGCCTCCTGCAGTGCTAGCGGACAAAAAGCCTGCCTTCGTAGGTACCGTGCAGACTTCGCAACGGTTTAAGTGCTGTAGAGCCTCTTGCTGTACTCGTTCCTGTGCAGAATTTTTTTCTTAGTGCCGTTGAAGGCATTCTTTATGTCATTAGGACAATTAGCTTCTCCATGAAGCTAGCAATTTCTTCTGTCTGTTGTCGATATGAGCATGAGCATGACTTTGCGAGTGCTTCTTTGTACAATAAAAGCACGCCTGTAACATCAAGGCTGAAAAGATTAAATGTATAATTAACTTTCATTTTTTTAAATTTGTTCGGGTTCAAGTGTACTTCTGTAACCTTCGCTATGGCTTTTAATGTTGCAGCGTACTTGTCCAAGTGATGAGCTATCCTGATTGGGCGAACATCTACGTGCCCGTCTGGTGTTTTATAGCTGTTTTTGATAAAGCCCTTCCTCATGTACTTTACAAAATGTGGAAAGTCAGATTGACAAAGTACACGCACACAAAAAGCCGCCTCTTGACGTCGCTGTGATGAGGTGCTGACGGGTTGATATCTGATGCCGAACCAGATATTCCACATCGATCCCACATTACACGGTTCCAAGATCCGATGTGCGGCTCCATCCGATGTCACATAATCTAACCTGAGGCCAGCGTTCTCTCCCAGGACAACTGCTTCCTAAATGATTCTGGAAAGCAGTCCGTGCTTTCACATTGCCTATTGATGCAAATACCCCCAAGAATTGGTGCCATGAGCCTGATAGAGGCTGAAACATTACCAAGGGACCATGATCTCATGGAACACTTTTCTCATCCTCGTTGTTGAAAATACCAAGGTCTACAAATCCATCAACTTTGCCACTTTGTCACTGAACACCAAAGTATTCTGCAAGTTTCATTTCGTCAATAATGAGTCAACCATGACGTTCAATCTCTCTCATATTTGCAGTCTTCTTTGGCATACCAAAACATCTGTCAAACCAAAACATCTGTCGTACTTTTTCATGAATGCTTTAAGCCATGTGCGACAAGCAGAACAAGAATCTTCTCCCTACGCACATGGTCATAAAGCCGAGGACTCTTCACGTGCATGATAACACACTCCAACATCAACTCTGGGCTGCAGCACATGCCATTTAGGGACTTGCGCCTTGCATCTTCAACACACTGCAATAAAGCACATTCCTGTTTCAATGGGAGCTTGTCTATTTTGCTCAGGAGTGCGGCTTCTCTAATTTGGTCATTCTCTCGTTGTAGCTGTTGTAGCTATGGTCTGGTCAATAGTCATTACCTTATTTCTAAAGCGGCGCACTGTTTGAGTTTTGGCTTTAAGCATTGTTGCAAGACTTAGCTGGCCTGCTGTTTTCTTTTTCCGGAATCTCCGATTGACAAGGAGCTGCCTCAAGCACTTGCAATTTATGCAGTGTCTTTCAGCTTTACTTGAGGTACCTTTACACTTTTGATGGTAGAGCTTTCCATACCACACTTTAGAGCGCGTACTAGATGATGCAAAAGGAAACTGGCTTGCCCCTGAAGACACTTGCACGGCTTCAACAGCCTCCAGAAGAGAAGCTGTTTCACATGGTGCATTTATCAAAAGCCTCACCCCACGCACAAATACTTCATGTGTTATGTCATTTTCACTTGCAGAAAATGTAACAAGCTTCTCTGCGTGTAGAAGGCTCATGTCTGAGCTGGGCATGCACAAGCTGTAGGCGACATTTAGCGGTTCCACAGAAAATACCTGCCTTCACCACCTATTTGAATGAAGGGGAACATCTTTCTAGCCGTAAACGGGCGCAGTTCGAAAGTCGGGTGGCTCAGATACAACCTGCAGCACTTCTTGCGGCTCCGGGTCCTCGTCTTGGACGTGTTTTTTGAGGAATCACACGCGGCGGGCACGACGATCTCTCCTTGGAGTTTCTTTTCTGCGCCACTGTCACCTACTCTTGCTTGGGAGCCGGAGGGTTGCGCACAGGCGTTACCCTCTTCGAACCCTCAGCACCAACAGAGGTTCACACCGACGCGAGTGGTGTTGGCATCGGCGCTGTGCTTGTTCAGCGCACCGGTGAAAGCGAGCACGTGATCTCGTACGCTTGCCGATACTTGAGTCGCTCCGAGCGCAATAATACAGTTACCGAGCAAGAGTGCGTGGCGGTCATCTTCGTGGTGCAACGCTTTCGTTCATACCTCTACGGGCGCCCCTTCACAGTGGTCACGGATCATCATTCACTGTGCTGGCTTGTGAATCTGCGGGACCCTTCTGGTCGACTTGCGCGTTGGGCTCTCCGCCTACAGGAGTCCGATTTTGTTGTTTCCTACAAGAGTGGTCGACGACACGCTGATGCTGACTGTCTCTCTCGGATGCCACTGCCGACGACTGCGACGCTGACAACTTCGACCAATACATCGCTTTTGTATCTCCGGAATTTCCTGATATGGGTACCTTCATATCCGAACAGCAGAAGGACAAGAGCTTGCAGCCACTCTTCGCGGCCGCACACGAGCCTTTAGAAGATAACCGTTTTCGCCTACGTGACGGCGTCCTGTACAAGAAGACCTACTCGACCACGGGCGCGCGCTACCTTTTAGTTATGCCCAAGAGTCTCCGCGTTCAAGTGTTATGTGCCATGCGCGACGATCCCACTTCAGGTCATCTGGGATCCACACGAACACTTTACCGTGCTCAAGAACGTTTTTACTGGACCAAGATGCGTCACGATTACGAGCGGTACGTCGCCAGTTGCACCGAATGCCAGCGTTACAAAGGACCTACAAACACACCGCATGGTCGACTTCAGCCAGTTCCGCCTTCCAGCGCCCCTTTTAAACAAGTCAGCATAGATCTCCTGGGCCCCTTCCCGCGATCCTCCAATGGCAATCGTTGGGTTTTTGTGTGTGTAGACCACCTCACCCGTTATTGTGAGACGGCAGCGCTGACATCGGCAACAGCAACAGAAGTTTCTATTTTCTTGTTATATTCCGTTATTCTCCGACATGGGCCTCCTCGCATTATAATCATCGATCGTGGGAGACAATTCACTGGAGACGTTGTCGAAGAGACCCTTCGTCTGTGCTCATCTAGCTTCCGCCACTCGACGCCATACCTTCCACAAACCAATGGTCTGGTCGAACGTACCAACCGAACGCTTGCCAACATGCTGTCGATGTATGTTGATTCCGCACATAAGAACTGAGACAACATCCTACGTTTTGTCACTTATGCCTTTAACAACGCGAGACACGAGACCACCGGATACTCACCGTTCTTCCTCCTTTATGCTCGTCCGCCTCGTTATACACTCGACACCATGATTTCCTACTTCGCTCATGACAATGACTATATTACCAGGGTCCTCTGTCGAGCAGAAGAAGCGCGACGCATTGCTCGGCTACGCACCTTGGCCTCGTAGGACCGGTCAAAGATCCGCTACGACGGTCGTCGCCTACATGTATATTTGGATGGTGCCTACATGGATGGTGCTCATCCCCCGGTTTCGGGATGAGCACCACCTTTGCGGTGCGCCATTCCGACGAGTCCTGCACCGAGCTCCACACCTCGTTTATCTCTGCCGTTAGGATTTCGATGGCCTTGTCGTCCCGGTTCCGGAGGAGTTTGTTGTTGACCCCGTCCAGCCCCGGGGCCGCTCTTCCATTTAAGTTGAAGAGCACGTGTCTGATTTCCGAAATTGTGAAAGCTTCGTCTAGTTCTTGCCTGTCTAGCCCTGTGTATGCCGCTCTCGTGTTTCTGCCTTGCGGATCTCCTTCCTTGACGGGGAGGTAGGTTCGCGGCAGGTCGTTGACAATTACTTCGTGTGTGAGGGCCGAGGTGACATGCTTATGTAGTAGCCTATCGACGGAGAGATTTAACGCACTCAAGGAGTGTTTGTCGTTGATGAGGCGTTGAAGCAGATTGCACTTACTACCCCTTCTCATGCGACCATCCGTTTCGTTACACCTCTCGTGCCACTGTTTCAGGGCCAGCTGTCTGGAATACCACTCTACTTCCTTGTTTACTGGCATTAGTAGTGCTCGGAGTCGGCGATTTAATTTCTGCGTTTTCCACCTTTGCACGAGAGCCTACCTAGCCTCCAGGAGATGCGCTAACCACGAGTCCATTTTAGGGACTGCGAGTTGTGCTGTGATTTCTTTGGTCGCGATTTCGACGGCCTGTTTAAGATTGGCAAATAGATTTTGAAGAAATCGCATGAGGGGGCTGTTTCGCCTCGAATTTTCCGTAGAAGATCCCAATCTACGTATCCGTATTTGACCGGACGTTTGGGTTTGGCCTGCACTGCGATTTCGAGAACGGAGTGGTCACTACCCAAGTCCTCTTGGAGATTATCTCAGTTGCCGTTGATATTTCGGAGGACTGTGAGGTCTGGCGTGGTGTCTCGACTGACCGAATTGCCGCATCCGTGACGAGCGTGAGGTTAGAATCGGCGTCGAATCCGGCTATGTGTGTGCACATCTAGCTGTTAAATCCGTATCCCCATTCCGTGTTCGGAGCGTTGAAGTCCCCCGTAATTAAGAGGGGCGCGTGTCTGGCTGCCGTGACTGCGGAATTGAATAGTGTGTTCTGTTTCTGTCTGCAGGCGAATTGTATACGTTAAGAATAAATACATTCGCATTGCTCGGTCTACTGGGTACAATGTCGATCAATTGTGCTTCTAGTCTGATCCTATATTTTGGAACGGCGTGCTCCAAAAGGAGGCGTTCTTTTAAAACTAAGGAGGCGATGGCTCTCACCGTTTCGCTTTTGTATGCTACTCTGTGATACCCCGATGGATAGATCTCCTCCGCGAGCGTTTCCTGCAGTAAGATGACTTGTGGCTAGTCCGCCACCGATCTGACGAGCTGACCTAACGGAGCATTGCGCTTATGGAAGCTAGCGCAGTTCCACTGCCAAAGTTTGAATGTATTGTTATCTGTGTTCGCCATTTTGTTTACCGTGAAATGTTTCAGAAACTTTAGGCGCCCCCGTCCGGATGTGAGCCGGTTGTGAGCGGTTCAGTATGTGTTGCTTGTCTACTTTTGGGCGCAGCCCTAGGTCTTTCTAGCAGTGTTACTCTCGACTTGGTGGTGGAGAGCATTTCTATAATCCTACTCAGAGTCTTTTCCAATTTACGATCTTTTTTGATGGCAGAAGACGAGGCAGCGGACGGGGTCTCGCTGACATCAGTTATGTCGCCCTCTTCTTCCTCCTCCATGTCGCTAAGGGGTTCCGGGTTGAGCGCCTTGCGTTTCGGCTGCCCTGCTAACGGTCTCAGGTTACTGTCGTCATCCTTGGCGTGGTTTATAAATTTTCCTTTCTTGCTATTTAATGTTTCCTTAAGCTCTGCGAGCTCGGGCCTAAGCTGCCTATTTTCCGCTTCGAGAGCTTGAATACGGGGATCGATCCTATGCTCGGGCTGTGCCTTACCTTTTGTTTCTTTGCTTGATGCGTTCGTCTTTTCCTTCTCAGATGGTTGCGTCGCTCCCCTGACTTTGTCGGCCGACATGGTCCGCTTGACGGATTGGGGGCGATATCGGTATCTCGATCTGGAGAAGCGTTCTCCTAGCCTCGGTTTGGATTCTCTCCTTCTAGAGCGTCAGCGCACTCCGTATTGAGATCGGGATCTGAGGATGGAGCCGCTCCGTGTAGCTGGTGCCGCTTGCGTCGGTGACGTCATACTCTTCCTCCAGTTGTGCCTTCTTTGCTCTTTGACGGCGCATCCGGCGTCGTACGATCGCTTTGCGCATGTTCGGTCCCCGGTGACGTGGACCCGCCGCACGCGTCGCACTTAGGGGTGCATTGATCTTCTTCTTCGTCTTCCGATTTTGCTTTTCCGCAACCGCGGCACTTATTTCGCTCTTCCTCGCTGCTTATACAAACTTCGGCTCGGTGGCTTACGTGGCCGCAAGTGTAGCAAACGTCGAATTTAGCGTCGGTATAAAAAAGATGGCAGCAAGGCCGTACCGCATATAACTTGGTTGGGTACGCGCATGCCTTTGAATAAAATAACGACTATCTGCGAGTTCTTGATTCGTATGCCTTCAAGTGCTGTGAGATTTCTTTCCTTCACAATCATTTTTCTACCCCGCAGGGGCGTCTGCGTAAGCAGGCGTTTGGTGTGTTGCGACACCACGTACCCGAGCACACGAGGGTTGGACCCTCCCGCGTCTAACCGTGCGCGGCTTAGCCGTGTCCGGGGAAAAGAGGGTCCTGGGGGTTGAGCCAATGCTGAGTGCTTGGACCTTTATGGCTCCTTGGCGGAGGCAACTCACCCCTTTGGCCTCGGCTTCACGTAGACGGCACCCCCGGACTGACCCACCCGGGGGAAATCGGTGGTCGCCTTTTCTTATCTCTCTCTACCCTCATCTTCGTCTTTCCCTTCCACTTTTCATCTTTCCTGTCCTCTCATCTTTCCATTCACTTCGACTTTTCCTGGCGGCAAGGGTTAACCTGGTGTGGCTGTCCTACCTTGGGTATACCATATTAGGTTATAGTAACGGCATACTGCTGGCGCTATGCGGACTTGTTTACATGTTCTGCCACGTCCCCTTGTTGGGCTCCGTGGTGGGTGGCAGACGCCGTTGCCGAATGAACCACTTCTTTTCATGGGATCCTCAAACCCCCTTTCTACCGATCGTGCCTCGAAAAGGGTACGCACCGACGCGACCTCGCTATTCTGGCCAAAAAACCAAGAAACTTTCCCGAAATTCCACGTCCTTCATTGTGAGCAATCATCTACAAAAGCTAGAATAATTTCACCATTTCTTGTTGCCAAGTGCCTAAAAGAGACCATTGGAGCCGGTTATAAGGTAACAAAGATGGCAAGCGGAGATTTGCTCCTCGAACTAAAAGAAAAGGAACAGTACAACAAACTCGCACACCTCGTAGCCTTTGGTAACATCCCTGTTTCTGTGAGCGCACATCGAACTATGAACACAATGAAAGGCGTAGTATCAGATGAAGACTTAATGACATTGAACGAAGAATAACTACTGGATGGATGGAAAGACCAAGGCGTAATGCACGTGCAGCGCAACAAAATCAGGCGGAATGACAGTGAAATCCCAACAAAGCATTTAATACTTACCTTCAACTCAACTACCTTACCTGAGACTCTTGAAACCGGCTACGTAAAACTTCATGTTCGACCTTATATCCCCAACCCACGACGTTGCTTCAAATGCCAAAGATTTGGTCACGCATCCCAGAGCTGCAGAGGGCAGCTTATGTGTGCAAAGTGCGGCACAACCGGTCACTCTTCTGACGATTGCAATAATGACGAGGTACACTGTGCGAACTGCGACGGCAGTCACCCTGCATACTCCAGAGCTTGTCCAGCCTGGAAGAAAGAAAAAGAAATAATTACTGTAAAAGTGAAGGAGAACATAACATTCCGTGAAGCACGACAACGTATCTCCTCGTTATTCTTGCTCAAAACATCTTTCGCCGAAGTGGTGCAACGGGGGGCGGCACCACAACGGCCTCTGGCGGCAGCCCGGACCACGCCTAACGTGCCGAGGCTAACGCCACCCGCCCCTAAGGTGGGAGCAGCCAACGCTGCCCTGCCATCTCTCAAATTGTCCACACCAGTGGCCTCTACAAGCTCCGGCAGCAGCCAGGGCACCGCAGAGGCCACAGGGGTCCTGCCGACCTCCAGCCCTGTGGGGACGAAGACTTCATCGCTCGAGATGAAGTCTACGAGACGCACACATCGCTCTCTGGAGCGGGTGTCCAGTGCCTCGCAAGAGGCTATGGACACCAGTCCAAGCCAAACGGCGCAGGTAGCGTCGAAGGAGCGGCGAGGTTCTCTTGACCACTCCAAAAAAGACAAAACACCAATTACAGGGCCTAACAAAGGCTCTGTAAAGTAAGTCACTCCTCCCTTTTGAGACACGCAGCACATTTTTTTTCTCAACATGGACAACATTATACAGTGGAATACTAGAGGACTATTAAGAAACCTAGATGACGTCCAAGAAATTCTCTGCAAGTTTAATCCTAAAGTGCTGTGTGTGCAAGAAACACACCTAACTTCCAAGCATACCAATTTCCTCCGACAATACATGACTTTTCTAAAAGACCGCGAGGATGCTGTTGCGTCATCTGGCGGTGTAGCTATCATTGCTGATAGAAGTGTGGCGTGTCAGCATTTGAAGCTCCAAACGGCCCTTGAGGCAGGGGCCGTTCGAGCCGTACTTTTAAACAAAATCATTACCATCTGTTCCTTGTACATACCACCACACTATCAGCTTCACAGACGCGACTTAGAATCATTAATAGATGAGCTCCCAGAGCCCTATCTGATTCTTGGTGATTTTAATGCCCACAGTAGTTTGAGGGGCGATTCACGCTGTGATGCGCGAGGTCGCGTTATTGAACAGCTCCCTTTTTCCTCTGTAGCATGTCTGTTGAATACGAAGGAGCCCACGTATTTTAACCTGGCTAACAACTCATACTCTGCCATAGATCTTAGCATTTTATCGCCGACGCTTTTACCGTATGTTAAATGGAATGTGCTTAATAACCCGTATGGCAGTGACCACTTCCCGATAATCCTGAGTACGCCGAAACAAGATCAGCTTCCCCCGCAGGTCCCTCGGTGGTTTGACTCAGCCCATGGATTGGGAACGGTACCGAACTCTTACTCACATGACGTGGGCTGAGATGTCCGGTCTAACCATAGATGATGCTGTTAAATATTTTACAGCTTTCATACTTGACGCTGCCTGTAAATGTATTACTCAAGCAAGCGGCATGGGCTCCAAGCGGCGTGTTCCCTGGTGGAACGATGCATGTAGGCAAGCACGGAGGAACCAGAACAAAGCGTGGGCGCTGCTCGGCGATTCTCCAACAGCAGAAAACCTGGAAAACTTTAAGCTTGTCAAATCGCAGGCAAGGAGAACGCGCCGACAAGCAAGACGAGAGAGTTGGACAAAGTTTATATCAAGCATCAACTCGTACACAGACGAAAGGGAAGTATGGAATAGAGTGAAGAAAGTTAACGGGCAACAAACGTATTTCCTGCCTTTAGTAAACAGCCACGGAGAAAGCCTGGAAGATCAAGCAAACTTTCTTGGTGCTCATTTTGAACACATATCGAGCTCCTCACACTACTCCGAAACCTTCCTAAATTACAAAACGCGAATAGAACAACAAAAGCTAGAAAGAAAATGTACAGGAAGTGAGGCGTACAACAAACCATTCTGCATAGCAGAACTGCAGGCAGCACTGAGCTGTTGTAATACATCCGCCCCAGGTCAGACCGCATAATATATGATATGTTGAAACAACTACCCTCCGAAACAAAAAAAAACCTCCTTTCCCTTTACAACGTTATATGGTTTTCCGGCGAGATCCGCTCTGTTTGGAAGGAGGCTATCATAATTCCAATTCTGAAGCACGGAAAGGATCCTTCCTCTGTATCAAGTTACAGACCTATAGCGTTAACAAGCTGCCTCTGCAAAGTATTTGAAAAAATGATTAACTGTCGCTTACTACACTTCCTCGAATCAAATTGCTCGACCCAAACCAGTGCGGATTTCGGGAGGGCCGATCCACCAGTGACCACCTCATACGTATCGAGGCACGTATCCGTGAAGCTTTTGTTCATAAGCAGTTTTTCTTATCTGTATTCCTTGACATGGAGAAAGCCTATGATACTACGTGGCAGTTTAGGATATTGAGAGACCTCTCACACTTAGGCATACGCGGTAATAGGTTCAATGTTATCGAAAGTTATCTGTCTAATCGCGCATTCCATGCTCGAGTGGGCAACGTGCTGTCACGGAAATTTGTAAAGGAAACTGGAGTGCCGCAGGGCGGGGTGCTCAGCTGCACGCTCTTTATAGTAAAAATGAATTCTCTTCGCCTATACATACCACGTAACATCTTCTATTCAACATATGTTGACGATGTGCAGATCGGATTTCAATCATGTTCTCTCGCAATGTGTGAGCGACAGGTCCAGCTTGGTTTCAACAAGGTCTCCAAATGGGCTGATGAGAACGGGTTCAGACTGAACCCACAAAAAAGCACCTGTGTGGTTTTCTCTAGAAAAAGAGGCCTGCACCCTGATCCTGAAATTGTGTTGCGTGGTGAGCGTCTGCCTGTGAACAGGGAACATAAATTTTTAGGCATAATTTTGGACACAAAATTAACCTTTGTACAGCACATAAAGTATCTTAAAAACAAATGTATGAAAACAATGAATATCTTAAAGGTGCTGTCAAGCACAACCTGGGGTAGTGATCGAAAATGTCTTATGAACTTGTACAAAAGCCTCGTACGCACACGACTACACTATGGAGCCATAGTTTACCAGTCGGCTACTCCAACTGCTCTGAAAATGCTGGACCCTGTCCACCACTTAGGCATTCGCCTGTCCACAGGTGCCTTTAGAACAAGCCCAGTGGAAAGCCTTTACGTTGAATCGAATGAGTGGTCCCTTCATCTGCAGAGAACGTATTCGTCTTTCATGTATTTTCTGAGAGTGAACGCAAACAGTGAGCAGCCCGCGTACTCCACCATAAATGATTTGTCCAGTTCTCAACTATTCTGCAACCGGCCCACAGTGGCACAGCCTTTCTCACTGCGTGTTAGAGACATAGCTGAAGAAACAAGGGTTCCACTGTTTGAATACCACCTTATGCCCCCTGCTATACGGCCCCCGCCGTGGCAGTGGCAACTTATTATACACTGTGACACATCTTTCGTAGCTATTGCAAAGCGCGCAACTGTCGCGCATATCCGAATGTACTTCCTCGAACTGCAGCACAAATACTCCTCTCCTGAATTTTTTACACATGCATCGAAGTGTAATTCCGGCGTGTCTTATGCAGCGGTCGGTCCATCATTTTCGGATGTCGGTGTTCTGCACCCTAACACAAGTATTTTCACAGCCGAGGCCCACGCGATATTGGCCGCCGTTAAACACATTAAAGAATTTAATATCCCAAGGGCAGTTATATACACAGACTCTTTGAGCGTCGTAAACGCTTTGAAAACTGTCAAAAAATATAAAAATCCTGTAATTGCATCCCTTTACTCAGTACTATGCACCACGTATGCGTCCAAGCAACATATCGTGGTATGCTGGGTGCCGGGGCACCGAGAAATTGAAGGAAACGTATTGACTGACCAGCTAGCCACATCCATCCACGCGAACGTTGTCAACTCTTCCACGACTGTCCCTCTAATGGACCTCAAGCCCGCCCTAAAGAAAAAGCTCAGGGCTTACTGGCAGCGGTTGTGGGATAGAGAAACAGAAAATAAACTACACGTTATCAAACCGTATCTTGGCAACTGGCCGCTGGTATCCAAGAACCGCCGCACAGAAGTAACACTTTGCAGACTTAGGATAGGACACACATACAGTACACACGCTTACCTCTTGTCCGGTGGTGATCCACCAAGGTGTGATGAATGTGGTGAGCCACTTACCGTGCTTCACGTCCTGCTGCAATGCAGTGAATTAAACGCTAATAGGAAAAAACACTTTCCATTACCACAACGACAGCAAATTCCACTTCACCCTCAAATGATCTTAGGTATAGCACCTCTCTTTAATTACCAATCCTTGTTCGAATTTTTAAAAGATGTACACGGGTTTCATGTTATAGCCCCAGGAAATCCGTAGCACGGCCTCCTAACAGAGGTTTCTGCTGCGGTAGCTGCATTAAAGAAAGCACCTGCCTCCCAGCCTTTGGGCTCAAAGGCCTTAAGGAGGCATAAGTGCTATTTATATATTCTTGCATTTTAGCCTCATGATCACTTGTCATTCGTACTGTACCCATAGACCACTCCACATATCACTTTCATAATTTTATACCATATATATATTTCACGCTTCGACGATAGCGATTGATTTTAGGCCGCTTTACAGCCATGTTACATCCTATCATCGCAACTAATCAATCACCGCTTAACACAGCATTATCAGTCATGGCGCTCTTTGGCCATACCTGGCCCTTGCGCCACAAAAAAACACATATCATCATCATCAATCATTTTTCTAAGCGTTCACTCGTCGTAAGAGGTGTCGATGTGCCTTATTACGATTTTGCAGGTACCCTGGCGAGCGACGACGTACGCCGAAACATCGTAGGCGCCGTGCTTGATATGGATATTAGTTAGTCTCACATAGGCCTTCGCATTAAAGGCGTGCGTAGTGAAATGGTTAAAATATTATGTACCAAATTTGGGCACACGGTGTCTTCCTTCGCTTGCTGCTCAGGTAGGGCCGTCTGAGCCTTCACAGAAACTGAGATATATTCAAGAGCAACAACCAGCCAACCCGTGAAATGGCAGGAGCCTACCACGCAAAAAAGAGGTGATGACTGCGTTAGCCACCCTTACATCTCGCTGCCTGATAGGGAATTTGATTTTCCTGATAGTTAGACCGTCTTTAGACCGTCTAACACCGTATGCAGTTCCTGGCAGAGTATAGAAGCCGCGCACCCTCGCTCCCACGCTGCCCTCCCACCTTCCTCCTTTCGCTTGGGAGATTGAGTCGCCAGTTCCTCTTGCAGCCGGTAGCAAGATACGCATTTAGTGTCGCACCTAAACGTCCCTCGCGCGATTTCACTCGCACATACACCATACGGCGCACGGCGACGAGTTTATTGCCGTTTGACTTCATACGGAACCTCACGGCGACGAGAGACGACAACGGCAGGAATGCACTTGGAATGGCCATATAATTGCTATCGCAAATATAAAATGTTATTTCTTTCGCAGTTTCGCAGGAAGAGGCGACACACGGGAAAACGCTGCTTTATAATGCTTGAAGACCACCGAGAAGAAAGGGAACCGAGGGGCCCGATTTTTATTAATCAAATCATAAGAAGCCAACAAACAATGACACCAAAGACAACACAGGGGAAATTACTTGTACTTACTAATTGAATTAAAGAAACGATAAATTTCGCGCCACGACTCACAAACCATAGGGCGTATGTGGGACATCCTTCCTGCCGCAGGTGATTGGTGTCATTGTTTGTTGGCTTCGTATGATATGATTAATAAAAATCGGGCCCCTCGGTTCCCTTTGTTCTGGTTCATTACTTAACGAGGCGTTTGTAAAACAAAGGAGTCTTCGCAGTTGAAGGGCGGGAAGGGAAGTTTATTTCCCGAAGGACCGTAATAACGCGTCCATCCTGGCCGTTCGAATCAGTCCAGCCAAGCTTGGTGTTGATCGCAGCAAGTCCTGTCACTTCGTCGTGAGACCAAACATCGTTTAGCATGAGCTTCCACATTTGGTCGGCTCCTATGAGCAAGCTTATGCCGACTTCCGTTTTTAGGCCAGGAAGCGATACAAAGTCAGCAATAAACTTCTTTTCATTAGCCAGCTTCTGCACAAATGACTGTGACTGTGGAGGTTCAAGCAAGTGATCACAGATAACTGGAACCTGCAAAGCCTCGATTTCGTGCTTCGAGCTGTCAAATTGGCTCATCAAAGTCACCTTAACCAAGTTGAGCTGTTCTTTTGGCGCACCGCTCGAACCACCGAACGCTTTAACTTCAACATCTACCTTCTTCAGTGTTGGCAGGCTTAGTTTTCTGGATATATTTTCTCTGATAAACGCTCTCTAGCTCCCGTTGTCTAGAACCTCTCTTATGTAGCAAGAATTGCAGTCACTTAGAGCCCATACTAGGAACGTCTGCAGTAATACGTCATTTTCAAATAAATTGCTTGTAGGTGCCTGTGCGGCAGCATGCACGCTCGGGGTTTGTCGTTCACTCGGTTTCTTCTTGCTAGCGTAGTTGCGGTCACAAATAGCTGTTGCGTGCTTGCCTTTACAGGTAGCGCAACGGATGTTGCGTCGGCAATCTTTCGAGTGGTGGCCTGATATCGTGCACTTGAAACATCTGCCCGACTTGGCTAAAAGGCTTTTCTTCTCCTGCAGGCTTATTGTAGAAGTGCACGTTTCCGTAACGTGGGTGGGTGAAAGGCAGAGAAAACAAGTACCTTTCGTGTTGCTGGATTCGCTGTGTAACACGGCCGGAGGCGGTAGGCGTGGCACAGGTCTTCCTGTCACGCCTTCCATCGTGCGTGTCGTGAACGCAGGAATCCTGGTGACCACTTTTTTCACGGGCTTCGACCTCCAGTCGGAGATAATCCAATGGCTGGCGCAGCTCCGTCTCTGACGACTTGATCTCGTCGGGCTTTTGTAGTAAGCTCTGTCGCTTGTAGTGTTCCACCTTGATGTCATTGGGGATCGCTTTCGTTAGAATCTCGACGAGCATCGCAGGGTATGAAAGCTCCGATCGTCCAAGAGCCTTGAGACCTTTCACGTTAATATGTACGGTATCCAGGAGATTCCTCATAGCAGTCACGTCAGTAGAAAACCTCACTGGTCTCAGCATTCGAAGATTCTCCAAGTACTTCTGCTCGATGATCCTCACGTTGCCGAAGCGGTTGGTTAGAATTTCGATGGCATCTGCATATGATGCGTCCGTCACTTGAATTCCCTCGATCGCTTTGGCCGCTGGTCCAGCCGAAAGGGTTTTCAAGTAGTGAAAGCGGTCGATGTTCGTTACTGGCATTTTCGTGGCATGCTTGAACATGTCCTAGAAGGGCTGCCACTGTTTCACTGTTCCATTGAAGTGAACCAAGTCGAGCTTCGGAAGTCGAGAAGCACCGAAAACTGGTGTTGAGGTATCACCGAGGGCACGTGATGGTGTTGAGGTATACCTGAAGCTGAGGCGTCGTTAGATGTCGGTAGGCCTCGATCCGCGGTCATTTGAGACTGAAGCTGTTCGATGTGGTGACAGAGAAGGGACAAGGTTGCTGCCGCGTTGACTTCATAATCCGCGGCCGAAATGTAGTCTTCGGATGCTTGCTCGTCTGTGAGGTAACCCTCCAACTGTTTGTTGAGCACCCGTAGTCCGTCGTTGCAGTTCTTCAGTATGTCATGCAGCACTCGAAGCGCCGGAGCGCTAAACTGACTCGATTCCATGAGTTGGCTTGCCTCGTTTCGGAGACGCGTGTGCAAAGCTCGTTGGGTCGCTCGCTTGCCCTTGATCCGCTCCATCTTCATTGCCGACGAAGTACTTTCGTTGTCGGGTCGCTTGGATCACAGAGTCCCGGGTTTCTCGGCACCAGAAAATGTAAAACAAAGGAGTCTTCGCAGTAGAAGGGCGGGAAGGGGAAGTTTATTTCCCGAAGGACCGTTGTGATGATGTGGATAGTGGCGTGCGGTGGCGAGAAGACCTGCTTCGAATGATAATTGAGTTGTGGCTACAAGAAGAGGATTGGTGATGATGGTAATGGAAGATGACGACACGTGCCACGAACGAAGAAGCGACGAGAGCACGCAGAGCGTGAGAGCGAGCGGCAGCCTCGAACGCAAGCTCGCAAAACGGCGGCTCCAGGCTCGGGTACCGGCGACCGGGCGTCCAGCTACCGTGCGGACCCGGGCGGAGATCCAGCTCATGGCTGTGCTTTCCTGCGCACCAGCGGCCTGCTGTGATAGCGGCCTGGTGCAGTGCTTCCTGCTTGGACCGGGACGCCTGAGCTACCAGCCTGCTGAGCGAGCCCGAGGACTGGCGACCGGGCGTCCTGCTACCGTGCGGACCTGGTCGTGGATCCCGCTCGTGGCTCTGCTCTCCTGTGTACCAGCGGCCTGGTGCAGTGCTTCCTGCTGGCCACCGGGGCGCCTGAGCTACCTGTCCGCCGACCGAGCGTGCCGTTTTAGCAGCCGAGGCGTTGCAGGTCAGGCATTACTGGCCAGTACAGCAGTGGCCTGGTGCTCTACCGGCCTGCTGTTTCTCCTGCTTCCACGTCGCGACAAGGAGCGGCGTGGTGCGAGAAGGTGCGGCGCGACAGCAGCGACGTAGCCACAACAGCGCTCTACCGTCACAACCATCGTCACGGGCACCGCAACGACGATGTATACGGGCGAGTGCTAGGCACGTGTTTTATATGGGAGAACAACTTCGGAACTATAGCCACGTACATGTGCATTAAATCATCTGTATCGTATTAGCGCGTCAGTTCAAAGTCTGTGTTTCGTGTACCAAGCTCCCGTCTGCCGTGTCATTATTAAAGGATCCTGGGCCCAACTGGAAACCGGCGAGTTTGTCGTTGTTTTCCTCATCACAATCTGGCGAGCCTGCTAGGATCCGCCAGTAACATCCCAAACGCGGAGACCGGCATTCGGGTTTAAACACGCAGCACTAGACCGGTATGGATTTAGACAAGTTAGCCGCCAGTGCAGCACAGTTAGGCTTGTCTTGCGCTGAACTTCGCGAGTGGATTGAAAAAGAACAGGCTAGGCAAAGGGACGAACGAGCAGCTGAGCTAGAGGCAGCCAAAGCAGCAGCAGAAAGTCAGCGGCTAGCCGACGAAAGGCAGCGACAAATCTTGCAGCTGAAGCTTAAAGAAGGAGCGCAGAGCGAGATATCTGCCCCAGCAGCGCTCGTATCGTCAGCAAAGCTATCCTACTTCAATCCCCACAAGTTACTGCCACTGTTTGATGAACGACGCGACGACCTCCACGCGTATCTGCAGAGGTTTGAACGCGTAGCCACTGGACAGGACGAGGCAGGTTGTAAACTTGCATCCAAGGGCAGAAAGGCAATGGATATTAAAGAACTAATCGAGCTAGGCGAGAGCATGGGTCTAGAGAAAGCGGAGTTAAGCGACTGGGTGGAATATCAGCGGTCATTGGAGTGCGAGAGGCGTGCTGCTGAAAGGGAAATGGAAAAAGCTCGCCATGCAGTGCAGCTTCAAGCTGAGCGAGTGCGTCATGAAGAAGAGCTATGCGTTCTCAAATTGCAGATCGCAGCTCGTGAAGCGCTCACTAGCGCTATGACTTTCGGCAGCATGACTCCATCCGATGGTGAAGCGGTTAATGGGGTTATTTCCTTGTCTTCCCCGCATCCCGCAACCAAGTCTTTAGGTTCGAAAACGCGCGATGAGGCGGCGCAAGGTTGCTTGACGCGTGAGCAAGCATTATATGTTTTCCATTATCACGAAGCTCGCAATGTTCAAAAAGCTAATGTAAGAACTGCCCTAAGCCACAAAGATAAACCACAAGAGTTGAACTTGGACTCACTATCAAAGCAGTCTTTAGGTTTTGATTGCTTGTTGGATTCATGCACTTCAACCGAAGAGGCTGCTGGGCAAACGAAAGTGCATGCGAACCCCGTCCTCCATGACACTAAACAAGACGCAGCCTTGTACTCTGGTATAACCAGCGATAGAGATTGCGAGCAATCTCACCCAGCCTATCTTTCTCAATCTATGAGAGTGGACTCACCTATGATGTCAAAGAAAATGCCTAGTATCCAGGCAATGACTCCAACGGTAGATGACGTAAGCGTGAGCACTTCAACATGTCAGGTAAGCCCAAGGCATAACAATAAATCGCCTGTAAGACATAATGAAGCGCTTATTTACTCACCATCAAATGTGAACGGAGGCGAGCAGACAAATGTCCTGAACATTCCACTGAATCATGAGAAAGTTAACTCAGGGAATTCAACAGCTCATTTGCATTCTAAGATCCCAACAAGATTAGGGATACCAGACAATCGTTTTGTGCAAGGTTATACCATGCACATAGGAGCGGCTGACCTCACACGACGCAGCACATCTGGCGTTGCTTGGCGTGCACGGTTAACGCATGAAAGACCGATAAGTAGGATTGAGACATCCGCGGTTCGGTTGATCTGGGAGCGGGTAACATAATTCAGTGTACCTGCACCGGCTTGCTCTACTCCGGCACTCTGACAAAGATGTGAACGGTTTTTCATGTTTCGTGGACACTATTATTTTGTGCCATCGTGATTGCCGCGTACCGTGCTGCAGTTTTTTTTATTAGAACTTTGAATTTTGTTAGAACTTTCGATTTTCTTGTGAGAACTTTGGCTTGTGTTCCGAAGTCTCCATGTGTTTTGTCATCAGTGTGTATACATGAATTGGTTCTGTGGACCACGAACTTTTTTTAAACTGTTCGCACGTGCCTGCACTCATGCACCCCTCCTCCTGTGTTGTTTAGAATAGTTGCGGGCAACTATCTTAAGTGGGGGGCCCTTGTGATGATGTGGATAGTGGCGTGCGGTGGCGAGAAGACCTGCTTCGAATGATGATTGAGTTGTGGCTACAAGAAGAGGATTGGTGATGGTGATAATGGAAGATGACGACACGTGCCACGAACGAAGAAGCGACGAGAGCACGCAGAGCGTGAGAGCGAGCGGCAGCCTCGAACGCAAGCTCGAAAAACGGCGGCTCCAGGCTCGGGTACCGGCGACCGGGTGTCCAGCTACCGTGCGGACCCGGGCGGAGATCCAGCTCGTGGCTGGGCTTTCCTGCGCACCAGCGGCCTGCTGTAATAGCGACCTGGTGCAGTGCTGCCTGCTTGGACCGGGACGCCTGAACTACCAGCCTGCTGAGCGAGCCCGAGGACTGGCGACCGGGCGTCCTGCTACCGTGCGGTCCTGGTCGTGGATCCCGCTCGTGGCTCTGCTCTCCTGTGACCAGCGGCCTGCTGTGATAGCGGCCTGGTGCAGTGCTTCCTGCTGGCCACCGGGGCGCCTGAGCTACCTGTCCGCCGACCGAGCGTGCCGTTTTAGCAGCCGAGGCGTTGCAGGTCAGGCATTACTGGCCAGTACAGCAGTGGCCTGGTGCTCTACCGGCCTGCTGTTTCTCCTGCTTCCACGTCGCGACAAGGAGCGGCGTGGTGCGAGAAGGTGCGGCGCGACAGCAGCGACGTAGCCACAACAGCGCTCTACCGTCACAACCATCGTCACGGGCACCGCAACGACGATGACAGTATCTTCACAACAAGCAAGAACTTTACCTAGCTTCGGTCGAACGCAACTAGGCCGGGCCTGACGTTTTCGGGCCCGGGCATGGTAGTGGCCAAGCTTGAAATGAATGGTCCGTGCACGGGTGGACCAACGCATAGAAATTTAGGGGTCGGTCAGAGCCCGGGCATGAAATAACGTCCCGTGCAGCGCTCTAAGGTGGAGTGGTAGAATACGACAGGTTAGGACGCTAAGTAGCTTATAAAGGTTAGGTTACTATTTATGGCCAGCTTAATTCAAAGGAAATGTCATCTGAAATCTTCACTGAACATAATAGTGATGCAATGCCCACGGTGAACGCTCTAATA
Organism: Dermacentor silvarum; assembly: GCF_013339745.2. Classification (NCBI taxonomy): domain Eukaryota; kingdom Metazoa; phylum Arthropoda; class Arachnida; order Ixodida; family Ixodidae; genus Dermacentor; species Dermacentor silvarum. Next base: position 95,319,569 of record NC_051158.1, read on the forward strand.
TTGATACGGAACAGCCGCCACAGTGTGGCTGCACTGAAGAGGAGGAAGACGACGTGTTCCCGATTGGGATAGGGTTGTCATCTTGGCCACCGTTAGCCTACCTGGTAATATATTGTTATTAGGCTTGTACATATGTTACACGTGACATTATTTTGTGGATATGGACGTTCCCCGTACCCGCTATGGAGCGTCGCAGCGTTCGAAACACCGACAATCCAACCTCGGCTCCTGCTGGCAAAACTTCGTCTCCGCCAGCCTCGACGCCTGCAGCCCCGAACTACGTCACCCCCCCCCCCCCCTCGGTATCCTGGCGTTTTAACTGGAGTCGGCAGTCCTGATGTTGACGACTGGCTCCGCTTGCACGAACGTGTCAGCACCAGTCACAGGTGGGATCCGACTATTATGCTTGCCAACGTCCTTTTCTACCTCGACGGCACTCCACAAGCATGGTTCCAGACCCACGAAGATGAGATCACGAGCTTGGATCTCTCCAAAGAGAAGCTCCGCGACCTTTTCGGCAATCCGTTCAGTCGAGCCCTTCACAGTCGAAGATTGTTGCAGCTCTGCCCATACCACGACGTCATCCCACGGCATTTTGCGTCAACAATGAAACGATGGTTTCCCCTGAACTTACACGTGATCAAGCTGAATCAATATGCCGCTTTCCTGAAGGCTGTCGCAAAAAGTTTTACTTTGACAGTCGACGCTTAGGTCAAACGTCCGTCGTGACCCATCGCATAAATATTGGACGATGTGAACCCTATTCACCGACGTCCACATCGTCTTTCTGCGTCGGAAAGAGCAGTTATCCAACAGGAAGTATAAAAGATGATTGACAAGGACATTATCAAGCCTAACTGGAGTCCCTGAGGTTCTCCCGCCGTCCTTCTAAAAAAAGAATGGAACGTCGCGCTTTTGCGTCGATTATCGCCACCTGAACAACATCACAAAAAAGGACGTTTACCCTTTGCCACGTATTGGTGACGCTCTAGACTTCCTTTATGGTGCCACCTATTTTTCTTCTATCGACTTCCGGTCCGGCTACTGGCAGATATCCATCGACGACATGGACCGGGACTGCATTTGTTACCCCTGACGGTCTTTATCAGTTCAAGGTGATGCATTTCGGTCTCTGTAACGCGCCGGCCGCCTTCGACCAAATGATGGACTCTTTGCTCCGGGGTTCAAGTGGTCCACCTGTTTATGCTATCTGGATGACGTCATCGTTTTCTCGCCCGCATTCGACACGCATCTAGACCGTCTTTCAGTGATTCTTGACGTGTGCCACGGGGCCGGTCTCCAGTTGAACTCATAAAAATATCCGTCCTTGGACACCTCGTGGATGCCAGAGGCGTGCGACCTGCTCCGGATAAAATTTGCGCCGTTACGAACTTTCCTGTCCCGAAGTCTACCAAGGACGTTCGTAGTTTCCTAGGGCTGTGCTCTCATTTCCGACGCTTTGGAAAGGATTTTGCGACCATTTCACGTCCCCTTACCGACCTCTTCAAGAAAGACGTCCCGTTTTCTTGGGGTCCTGGCCATGCCGCACCTTTTTCGCAACTCACTACTCACCTTACCACACCTCCAGTGCTGGCCCACTTTGACCCGTTTGCCTCAACGGCAGTTCGAAGTGATTCTAGTGGTCACCGCACAGGAGCAGTGTTAGTACAACGCCAGCGTGGACATGATCGCGTTATAGCCTATGCCAGCCGACTTCTATCACCCGTCGAGCGCAAATATTCAATCGCAGAGCGCGAGTGCCTCGCTCTTGTGCTGGTGGTTGCGAAGTTTCGTCCGTACTTTTATTTTGTGTCATCACTGATCACCACGCTCTCTGCTAGCTATCCTCGCTCAAGGACCCCACGGGACGACTCGCTCTCTGGGTTTTACGTCTGCAAGAATATACCTTCTCTGGTATATAAGACGCGACGCTTGCACCAGGATGCAGATTGTTTGTCCCACTACCCAGTTGAAGAACCGGCACATGCGGACGCCATCGTTTCCTTTTGTACCGAAGCTACACTGGCCGCATTCTCGCCGTTTTGCTGTGGCCGGTGGCAGCACCGTGAGCTGAGCCCTTGCCTAGCAACCGCCGCAGCTGGCGTCGCTGCTGGCGCTGCAGCCGGCTCGTAGTGTTTCTTTCTGTATGGTCTGACCACCCCGCGGCGTCTTACCGGCATCGGTGTCTGACACGCGTCTTTCGCCCGGCGAACTAGAGAGGGTCCGGAATGCCAAGCGCGCATTCTGAGCAAGAGCTAGCCGTTCAGCTCGCAAAACGCTTGAACTTGTGGGCTTATAACTTATACCTGGCTTATATCGATGAGTGTATACCTAAGTATAATAATTACAGCTAAATCAAAGGCTAACCAAGTGAAACCAAGACTTCACCAGGCTACACCAAGCTTTCGCTTTGCATATCCAGGGTTAGCTGAGCTAAGCCGCAGCAGTTTTCTGTGTCCCAGTTGCCTCAAATCGGCAACGAGCAACGCCACGATCCTTCGTTACGAACCTCCATAGATCGGCTGGAGTCAACGCCTGGTGACGCCTCTCTCCGGGTCCTTCGCCTCAAGGAGGGGACATAATACCGCCGTAACTTTGATCGCCACGGCCCTGACCTTCTGCTCATTATCCCATCACACCTGCGTTCGACTGTCCTCCGCCTACTTTACGACGCTCCCTTGGCGGGGCACTTGGGCGTCTCGTGCACATAGAACCGTGCGCGCCGTCGCTTCTTTTGGCCGGGTCTCACCCGCTTCGTGAGGCGTTACGTTGCCGCTTGTGAGCCCTCTCCGTGCCGGAAGAACCCCTCTGCGCTTCCAGCTGGATGTCTCGAAGCAATCGACGTCCCGCCCGAACCCTTTTTCCGCGTTGGTTTAGTCCTCCTTGGACCGTTTCCTCTCTCGGGCTCCTGAAATGAATGGGTAGCCGTAGCCACCATTAACGCGACGCGGTACGCAATCACAAGAGCCCTCCAGACAAGTGCCGCTACTGACGTCGCTGACTTCCTACTCTACAACATCATTTTAGTGCACGGTGCTCCGTGCCACTTACTAACTGACGTTCGCCGTAGCTTTCTCTCGGCAGTCATCGAAATCGTCCTCCGCTCCTGGTCGACAAAATACAAATTGAGCACGTCTTACCCTCCACAGACCAACGGCCTTACGGAGCGCCTCATAGACATGCTTTCGAAGTACGTTGCAGCCAACCACCACGGCTGGGATCTTCATTTACCGTATGGGACGGTCGCGTATAATTCGTCGCGTCACGGCACCGCCGGCTATTCACCATTCTGTGTCCTATATGGCCGAGAAACCGCGCTGCCCTTGGACACATTGCTGCCCTCGCCCGCACGTTGTTCCACTGAATACGCGCACGACGCGATCAGCGACCACGCGCGGCAGCTCGCTCGCACCCATCTGGATGCCTCACAGGAGCATCAGCGAAGCCTCTACGAATGCCACCATCGCGACGTGAACTTTTCTCAGGGCTCTCTGGTGCTTCTCTGGTCGCCCATCCGCCGTGTGGGCCTATCCGAAAAGCTGCTGTCGCTTTACACCGGTCCATACCGTGTGGTCCGACAAGTGACCGATGTCACATATGAAATCATCCCCGCGGACCCCTCAGTGGCGTCGTCGGCTGCAAGTTACATCGTTCACGTAGACTCACACCCTATTGCAAACCTTTCACCGCGGATGTGTAGCTTCAACGGGGCGGTGCTTCTACCGCCGGGGTGATGATACGAAACAGCTGCCACAGTGTGGCTGCACTAAAGAGGAGAAAGACGAAGGCCCGTATTCACAAACAGAACTTAAGTATACCCTTACGAAAATGTCAGATATGGACTGATATGAAAAAGGCCATATATGGGCATATTAAAAATTGGGCAGATATGGCCATATATGGCATATAAGGGCCATATATGGCCATATCTGCCCAATTTTGAATATCCCCATATATGGCCCCCTTATATGCTATATATAGCCATATCTGCCCAATTTTTAATATGTCCATATATGGGACCCTTATATGCTATATATGGCCATATCTGCCAAATCTTTAATATGCCCATATATGGGACATTTCTATATAAGGCCACTGCTAAAGTTTTAGTATGTCCATATATGGCGCTCTTATATACAGGGTGTTTCAGCGAACACTTTCAAAATTTATTTAAGGTGGCCTAGCTGTGGCAGATAACCCAATTCTAGTTAATGAGCTGGCCTACTCGAAGAGGCGGACATTACTTGCACAAAAAATTGAAATGCATAATCGACTATAATCAACAAAAATTCACTAATTCAGTTTTTAACTAATTACCTGATGGCCCATATTGCAATTTACAAATTGAAGCAGGGGAGTTCGCAAGGCGATCTACTTGGAACGAATTCTCGGGATGACACCATTTTCGGGATATTAATTCGCGAACTTTGCGGAGAAATGCGTTGGCGTTCCAGTTAATTTGGTGCTTCAATGCATAAAGCAACGATTTAAGAAACTAATTGGAACGCCAATGCGTTTCTCCGCAAAGTTCGGGAATTTATATCTCGAAACTGGTGTCATCCCAAGAATTTGTTCCAAGTGGATCTGCCTGGCGAACTCCAAGGCTACAATTTGTAAATTGCAATTTGAGCCATCAGGTAATTAGTTAAAAACTTAATTAGTAAATTTCTGTTAAATATTCGATTATGCATTTCAATTTCTTGTGGATGTAACGTCCGCCTCTTCGAGTAGACCAGCTCATGAACTAGAATTGTGCTACCTGCCACAAGCAACCTTTAAGAATTTTTGAAACAGTTCGCTGAAACATCCTGTATATGGTCATATTTGGAAATTCAATAAATTAAAATCTGGGTTTTTACATGCCAAAACCACAATTTTATGATGAGGCACACGCTGGTGATCGAGGCATTCCAAATTATTTTAACTCCCTGTGGTTTTTAATGTGCACCCAATGCATATGGCACACAGGCATCTAGTGCATTTCACTTCCATCGAAATGCCACCGCGCCCGGGATTCAATCCTGAGCTTTCAGTTCAGTAGAGCAACGTACGTACGCCTTAGCCACTACGGCGGGTCTGGAATTTTATATGAATATCTCCAGTAAAAAATTCCAACCAGCTATCAGCTTACATGTCTGTTGGCTAACCCTAATTTCAGACCTTGATGGTCTACTAGCCAATCGGCATACAAGTTTACAGGTCTACAAGCCTACAAGTCTACTACCTGTCTACTACCTATTCTACTGTTTGTCGGTATGCCATTCTACCGGAGACCACTGTTCAAATGTGTATTGTTTATTGAATTGATGAATTCTGACTGTGATTGCATTACAGTCTTGCAGTCTTAATTAGAATATATTCAGTGCCTTTGAACACTAGAGTATGCCAGTCGGCACTTAAGATGGCTCACTGCATAAATATGCTCACCATTCCATCCAAAACTTCAGGTCATGGTATGTGTGTGATGTGGAAATCACATTTATAACATCTGAAAGCAATACGAACAGAGATAAAACTTTATTGCAAAGTTCACTACTACAGCACATTACCCAATTGCTGCAAGGGGTACCAGTGCACTGCTTTCAGTCTCTTTTCCATAACTTCCTTTGACACGGTGTCGTCCGCGTTGTGAAAACAGCTGCACAAACAAATGAACCATTATTGCCATACGACAGAAGACTAAGTACAATACTTGTTGTGTTGATTAATACACTGAGAAATGAGGAATTGAGCATAAACATTAAAAGACTAAAAAGTGGTGAAAGCAGCACAAGTAATATTTATGACTGTTTTGAAGCCAGCTTTGTGGCTGGTGAAGGGCCAATTGGAAGCAAATGCATATTTTCAAGTAATTGTAGGCCAGGCACACCAAGCTGTTTTCATTACACAGATTCCTATTGAATAGCAGCAATAATCCCAACATAGGCCTTACTGCATACCTGCTTGGTTAATTAATAATAGTACACACCGTAAGTTTGCACATTATGAAAATTCACATATTTTTCCCCCTCCCACACAATGACCACACTTACAACTCAACACTGCAACCGGTGGCCTGGTTTTGACTTTGACTGATGATAATGGCCAGCTGCGGATGCCAGTGGCAGTACCAGCACTGGAGCTATCTAGTGCTATATGCACAAAGCTAGTATTTTTCCCTTTTTTTTGTCAGTCTAGACAGGTCATGCCGCGCATGCATGGAGTGATCAGACTGCTAGCGTGCCACATAAGGTCGCAAGCTAGCTACAGCACCTACTTCAAGCTCAAAGCATTTCAACATGCTTTGTAGAATGGCAGTCGTTAATTCAGAAGGTACTTCGGCGTCAGCAAAGTACACATCTGCCGTTAGAGATGGCCGCATGAAAAGCTGAATGCTACCAGCAAGGCAAGCAGGAATTTCCGCTGACCCAAGACTGATTTTTACTCGCAAGTTGAAGTAGCAGTGCTTTATAGCTCAGAAGCCTCTGGACAGCTGTTCTGTGTAAATTTAAATGATACAGAAGGACGCTCGCCGACTTACAAGGAAGCAGGGCATTCCAACTACAAACTTCAACGCAAGCAGCAACTGGATGATGTGCTTCATGTGGCGGCATGGGCTTCATGAGAACATGTCAGCAGCTGCCTTCTACACACAAAGAATCACAGACTTTCAATATTTGTGATCATTCCCTGGAACCGGGAGGCAAGTTTAGAAGGCTGCCAGTGGAACTGTTGTGTCCATTGGTCCTAGAGGCACAGAACATGATTTCTGATGACACTGTCATCAAAAGCTTCAAGAGAACTGGCATCTGAAGCTCAACTGACACCACTGAGGACCACCTACTATGGGACGACACTACTGAAGTTTAAGAAACTGGAGGGCCAGCCAGAAGTGCAGATTTCTTAAGCTTAAATTCTTATTTGAAATGTATGTTTTCAAGGTTCGAAAATAAGACTTGTCCATTCTTGTAAGTTACACCTTTGTTTGATTCTTTGGTAGCTGGCTTTTCGACACAATCTTAGTGTGCCGTAGATTAGGCTGAACTAGGTGGCTGTGGAAATTAACTTAAGATTTTACCCTACATATAACATAGCCTTCCACTTTGTGTCATTTTCTTAAGTGTTTAAAATAGGAATAAACAAATGCATAAAAAATACCTAGTGTGTATGCTCGTTCCACAAGAAGTATGCTGCAAAGTATCAGCAGGACTGGTATACTGTAGTGATTCCTTTCCTTTCATTTCTATATTCCATTCTTATCATCCACTGCACATAGCCAGCCAATCATGATCATGTAGGCAGAATGCTACCCTAACAACGCACAAGACAATTCCAATAGAATAATTACACTATCCCCAGCCCTAGATGCTTTCATAAAGTGTTTATGTAGCACATGGGCATCATACATGAGCTAAATATTCATGTACCTGTCCACAATATTTTATAAATGCTGTAACCACAAGGAAATTTTCACATATACTGAAAAGTTTTCACATATACTGAAAAGTTTTCACAGCTGAAGTCATGATAATGTTAAATTTGTTTAAATACATTGGTACCTCTGACCAAATATTAATGGCAAATCGACAATAGAATGGATTTCAATAATACTTTAGAGGGAATGTGGGTGGCCAGCTTCAAACTTGAGCGCCATGTGACATTAGCATAACTGCAGCATGAATGCATCCTGTGATGTATCCAAGTTTTTGTGATTGAGCCTACTTCAACAAGTTGTCTGGGGGGATGTATGAGCTGAAGCAAGAGGCCAGAACAGGGACTGCTTGCACGAAGCCATTTACTGATGGGCAAACTTATCAAGCAGTAGAAAGGTACTTCAGGCTTCTAATTTCGTTGCGCTGTGTCCGGCAGCGCCTGAGGCAAACATATAGCCGAGCTTTCAAGCGACCTTTTACTATTGGCCTACTCATTCACATAGGGTCACAACACAATTACCTGCCTGTCTCCAGTGGGTGAAACTTTCCCAAGAGAATTTTTTGCCCTGCTACTTTGGTGAGTGCATCAGCTCAGTTTGTCTTGTCAAAATGGCTCTCGCTACTTTACATGTAGAGTGCATTTGTTTGATTGCCCTTGTTGTAGATTGCCCTCCTCGGCCGCAGGAAGTCGTAGGTTCAATTTCTACCACCGCACGGCGCCCACTGATTCAAATGGACACAAGTGTACCCCAGCATGGCGTTTGGCTTTCTTCAGGGAGAGGAACCTGTGCTCTAAATACCAGTCAAAACCCTCATGAGCACAAAAAGAAGTAGGTCTGGGCCATTCCCAATAGTGGCAATTTCCCATGTGGTGCCCCAAATTTCCTTTCGAAGCGCTGAGGTCCCATAATGGCCAAGCACCAGGTGCAGTGCAAGGACCTTATGAGTGTTGTTTATGTCTGTGGACTGCTTGAAAACTCTTGAGGACTGTGAATGAAGGAAGAAGAAACAGAAGGCGAGCCAGGCGCAGATTGCGTGCTTGGCAGTGTTCAGAAAAGGAACAATAGAGAAGGAAGAAGAGAGGTGGGTGCCAAATGGGCAGAGGGGGCTAGCAGCTTAGAAGACGCAGGACCAGTGCGCTGTTTCGGGAGCTCCTGCCGTAGTACCTGAGGCAGCCCTGAGGACAACGCGCCTGCCTGTCGGTGCAGACGCAGAGTGGCGCCTGGCGTGACGCCGTTTGGAGCAGGCCTGGCTGTAGCCTGCTCGTAGCCGCCTGTTGGAGCATCTTTAGGCTGTGTCCGGGGTGAGGCCTAACCAAGGCCTTTGCTTTGAAGCCGCCTCTTGCTCGAGGTGGCATGTGAGGTTGTGGCGGTGGAAGCAACCCGCCCGACAGCCGTTCGAGTCCTCGGGCCACGGTAATGCAACCGTCGCCTACCTCATCTGATGACCATTGCCGTCACCCTGCCTTGGCTGGCCTTCCACGAGGGTCATCATGCCTTGGGTCGCCTCCAACGGAAATCGTCGCGACAGCTAGACGATCTACCACTGATCGACGACACCATCAGGAATGTAGCCATGTGACGTACTTGCTCTTTTATTGCGATAGCAATTATATGGACACTTCAACCGGATTTCTGCCGTCGGCGTCGCCGTAGGCGTCGCCGTGAGGTTCCGTATAGATAAAATCTACGCCGCGCGCCGCATGCCCCAGAGGCAGCGTGCCGGGACGCGCGCTATCACGGAGAGCGAACGCACTCAATCTCCCACGCGCAAGCAAGGAAGCGGAAAGCCAGCGCCGGAGGGAGCAGGGGGGGGGGGGGGGGGGCACTTCTCTGTCAACAACCGCGCTCGTCGGTCGTCCGCACAGTCTCTTATCTCTCCCACGCGCAAGCAAGGAAGCGGGAAGCCAGCGCCGGAAGGAGCGGGGGAGGGGGGGGGGCGCACTTCTACGCTGCCAACAACCGCGCTCGTCGTCGTTCGTTCGACCGCACCGTCTCTTATCTCCACACGGCTCTGACCTTTATGCGCATTCGCCCCTCAGTTTCCGTTGAAGCGATAGACCGCACGTACCTTCGCCCGCTGCCAGCGTTTTGACAGTCGTTGGCTGCAGTCATTCAGTGTGATCTATTCATGTTTGTTTGCGCGCGCTCACACCACGCTTGTTCATTCAGTTAGTAATAGTCGGGCCACATTTTCCAACGCACGCTACACATGCAATGCTGCCCAGATCGGCAGTGCAGCACTACAGGTGTGTCCCTTCGCACGCGCTGCCCACGGTAAGCGCTTCTCATCAACACCACCGTTTCACACGCGCCTTCTCGTGGTCATCGAGTCTCTCTTCATGTCGGTCTACTTACGCCGCAGCACACCTGCTTACTTAATCCAGCTCATGTTTACTACAATTCAAATTGCTACCAAAGCCGCTCACCTTACTTCGTATGACATTGCTGTGTTGCTATCGCATTCATCGCTTCGCCCTTAGGGCGAAACTGTGACATTTTTTTCTTGAACGCTGCGCGTAGGACTTAGTGTAGACGTGTTTGTTTTAGGGACCTTTGATATGTATTCTGTGTTTAGTGCTTGTCTTGTTACAGTCTTATCTTAAATTTTGGTTCACATCGGTTCGCGCATCTCTGACGTTCATTACTGCTTGACTTCACACAGACATACGTGCCCAAACAACTATCCATCACATCAGACCGGGAGCATGCTTGTACCTATTTCACCGGTAGGTACAGCGGTGAGCACTGTTAGGGTGAACACACGAGCGCGTGGCCGACGGCACTGTCAGCGCCCCGTTACGGTCATCACTGGAAACATTGCGCATGCGCATCACGCCTTCCGCGAAATAATTGTTCCACCGCGCGCATGACGTCATGAATGCACTTGTTCGTCGTCTGCTAGCCGCATTTTTGTTTTCTAAGCCCATGCATCCTGCATTTTAAGATTTCTTTAAACATCTGTGCTTGAACAGAACAAGACAAAAAAACTTGTATATCTATGGGGGCGTGTCTATTCGTTCCCTTCAAAGTTGTTGTGCATGCAACGCCGTATATAAAACAACCAAACATCTTTCGCAGCCGTTCATTCTGTCGCCAGATCGTATTATGGCTAGGGTTCCCGATGATGAACGGCGCTCAATTGTCGATCTTTCCCTGAAAGGTTATTCCGAGCGGTATATTGGCGCTTTAGTTAATAGGCCCCTGAAGACTGTGAACAGGATAATTCAAGCCTACAAGTATGAAGGTCGCATTCAGGATGCACCCCGCGCGCCCCGCCCTAAAGCTACCACAGACGATGAAGACGCCCTCATAGTTGCAGCTGCTGTTCGTAACCCTTTCTTGCCAGCCCCAGCAATACGCGAGGACTTGGATTTGGACGTTTCGGACACCACTGTTCGACGTCGCCTGCGTACTGCGGGCCTTCGCAGTCGCATCGCAGCGCAGAAGCCACTACTAACGGCGGCAAACAAGGACGCACGACGGCAGTTCGCTGAGCTGCACGAAGCATGGACATCAGAAGAGTGGGGTCGCGTCATCTTTTCGGATGAGTCGACGTTTTCGACGCGACAAGACCAAAGATTGCGTGTTTGGAGACTACCAGGCACACGGTGAGGCAAACTTCCTGCTTTGAAAAGCAATTGTTTTAGTTAACGTCACAATGCCACGCAGGAACGACCCGGACAACGTGCAAGGTGTTTCTGCCAGTGGGAGATCGAGTGTGAACGTGTGGGGTGCTGTTTCAAGATATGGTTTAGGGCCCCTGCAACGTATACGTGGACACTTATCGTCGGAACAATACTGCAACATTTTGAACAATGTGCTGTTGCCATATGCGAGCAGTTTATTCCCAGACGATGATTACCTGTTCCAACAGGACCGGTCACCGATACACACGGCGCGGGCTGTCAAGGAGTTCCAGGCGGAGCAGCACATGCAACTACTGGAATGGCCTCCGAAAGGAGCGGACCTGAATGTGATAGAAAACGTGTGGGGCCGTCTGAAAGCTTCTTTGGCAAGGAAGCCCCTTTATTCCGCGACTTCGGACCAGTTGTGGGCGCAAGTCAGCAACGAGTGGGAAAGGCTGAAAGCCGATCGGGAATATGTTCGATCACTTTACGACTCGTTACCGTCCAGAATAGCTGCAGTCGTTGCTGTAAGTGGTCACATGCTCGCTATTAGATTTGCTCATGTTTTTATATTTGTTCTCATGGTCTTGTTTAACTTGAATTGCAAAAGTGCAATTTTCTTGAATAAAAAGTTTAATAATTATCCCTCTTACACTCACTTTTTTCCTTCACGTGCCAATCTTCAATCCAGATGGACCTTGAAATGCAGAAGGTATCAGCTCAGCGAACAAAAAATGCGGCTAGCAGACGACGAACAAGCGTATCGATGACGTGATGCGCGCGGTGGAAAGAGTGTTTCGCAAAGCACATGCTGCGCATGTGCAATGTTTCCAACGATGGCTGTTACGCGGCGCTGATAGTGCCGTCGGCCACGCGCTCGCGTGTTCACCCTAACAGTGCTCACCGCTGTACCTAGCGGCTGCACTTGCCTCAAGGCAGCCGAGGCTGATGCTCTTCAACAAGGCCATCTGTCGTTGGACAATAAGTGCCCAGAGAGCACGCATGAAATCTCTTTCAAGATGTGAACCCTCACAAGAAGCCGAGCACCAGGCCAAGGGACATCTCTACCCATGAGAAAGAAACGGAGGTTTTCTGGCGGCACGGGGATTTGAACTCAGTACCTCCCACATACGAGGCGGATGCTCTACTGCTATACCACTACTGCGGTAGATTCATCCAGTTGAAATGGTTAGTCATGAGGATCTGAGACCGCTTTAGCATCCAAGAGAACCAAAAATTGGGCAAGCTGTTATGTATTCATGGTTGAAATGTTGAAAGCGGCATGGGCAAACGCAGACAAAGGAGTGCTTGCGCTCTCTTCATTTCTCTGCCCCTCAGTCTGCATTTGTTTTTTAACGGCTTTAAACATTCTAATCGCTTTAGCTGTACCCATGACTGTTATTTTCATTGTCGACCTATTACAGCACCTGGCATTGTGTATATAGCACAGAATGACTAACATGGGAGTGCCAATGTTGCTGTAAGTGACTGCCATGTACTTAACAGAAAAATTTATGGAGGCGTAATGGAATAAGATGAGCGTCTACAGCTCCAACAGTATCCCATATTATTATTATTAAGCCCTTGTCTTCAAGGAGCCTACTGGATAATTATTAGGATAGGAACTTTTCCTTGTGTGTGTTGAGGGCTTTACTAAATGCATTAGCAGCAAGTTTGAATTTTTTTGAGGCTACAGCACCAAGTAGTTCACAAGAAAGTATGTCGCTATTAAGCAACAATGGGAAAGAAGCATTGTTGCTAATATTCAGTAACAGTGACGCACGCTGTTTGCGGCGGTATGCATGAGGAAACAGTTACCTTCCTTTTTGCTTTTTAGTTTCGCAAGTTTGAATTTGACTGTAGCACGCTGATGCCTACAAGATGAAGAGAAGATATACAATAAAGCTTGCTCAGAGTCGGTTACTTTAGCGAGCCCTGCTCAGATTCTGATCGAGATGTATGAAGCTATGTATGGACTAAATGTACTATCACATATTTCTACTACTAGCACTAAACTTAGTACTAAGTTAAACAGAAAGATACTAAAGAACTCTTCCCTGATACCCAACAACAAACAGCATGCTTGTGTGTGCGTCACTGATGCAGAATGTAACTAACACTTTAATTGTGTTGCCTCAAAAATGAACTTTTTTGAGAACTACCCAATGCTCCGTCCCAAATAAGGTACGAAAAAAGCAACCTCCTCCCACAGTGGCTAGTAAGGCTGCAGCTAAGCCCCTAACGATTACAATGAAAAGCATGCAAGTTATCAATTGGCTAGATTGCCATGCAGCCCATAATACAGGATGCCAATGACCCATGGACGAAAGCCGTATACCCTGCCGTGATGAGTGCTACAGGTGCTGCAAATGTTATCGCAAGCAATTATAATGCTGACACTGCCATCCTAGACACGCTGTTCTGCGTAAGTAGCTGAAGGGCCTCCTGCAACAACTTGGCATTCAAGACAATGCCATCACTGTGGAAGACAAATTGGAGTCAGATCTATCACCAAACTTGTCAAACGGGTGAATATGGTCTCAAAAGAAGCACTGGTGTTGCAGTTTTGAGGCAAACCAATGAATGCACACAGGTTGAGAAGCAGCAGAAAGTTCGAAAAACTGAATTGGTAAACTTGATTCAGGGTATCAAGGTAAGAATATGCCACCGACACTCAAGGCAGGCAGATGGATTTGTTTTGTGCCCTTGTGAACGAGCGAGCCTGATGCATAAGATCGCAAAAAAAGCTCGACCAATTCTGTTGCCTCAGATGCTTCTGGACGCAGTGCAGTGGCAAATAAAGACCTGAAGTGCCTTCAGAAAACCAACTTACTTGGTTGGTTTTGCTTTCTCGTTTTTTGATCTGCTATGTACTCCTTCCGAGTAATCATTATAGATGCAGCATCTGCTTTTTAAGTCTTGTTTTTTTAGGTTATTATTTGCTGGGCCAGCGCACATGCTTCAACCTACCTTCACATATTTTTAGAGGCAAGCGTCATGCTGTGCGATAATCTGGATTGTCTCTTATCACCTCTGGTATACTAGGCCGTACCAATCTGTCATGGCACATGGCTATGATGTGGTTGTATTAGGGGGTCCTGGTGACTCCAACATTTGGTTGCTTTATCATTAATGTGATGCCCCATGATGGTCTTGTTGAGTACTTATAAATATCACATTTCTTCAGTAAACTGCAGTTGAAAGTAAGCGCCAAACCGTGTTTACGCAAACCGATCTCTGCTCTACCATTTTCCAGTGATTATGCTCACAGTAACGTGCTTAAATAGATTCTCATTTTCTACGGAAATTGTTCATGTGTGTCGCAATGGCTCATAGAGAGATTCAGCTATACCTTTGCCATCCTCCACCTTGAAATCCCTATTCATCGGCTTACAGTAAGAGTCTTAAAATCGATTTCGCTCCTTTACAGACACTTTCGCCCATATTTTCACTGCACATGCTTTCGCTCTTCCCTTATATCCTCACAATTTTCTAGTGGCCCCATGACCTGTGCAGCACTCTCCAAGTGAAACAACTTATTCCATACATTTGCACTCAGTAATTTCATTTCTGTAAATTCTGTACTAGACACTAGCTAATTATTTTATTCCTTAAAAATTTTATTTCTCTTTCATAGCATTTACTCCGGCTGCTATTAGAAAATAGCAAAACATTATTTTTATAATGCCTTCAATGAATCAACCTTCAATGATTTAGCCTGCATATCATGTACAGCATGCAGCTCTTCTGCAATGTTTCACCTTAATCCAAAATTTAACTATCTCGATCTAGATGCAGATGCTTGCTATGCATTGCCCTTCTTGTGATTACTTTTATATGTGCACCTATGATTCATCGCAGTGTTCTTAGAGTATCACGGATGAACATCAGTTCTTCCTATTTATGGAGGTGGTGTTATGCAGGCAGTGTCTGACAAATTGAACATCTTTCCTAAAGTTCGGAAAGCAGACACAATTCTATATGAAGGAAGAATAGAACCTGATCACCTTTCTTTCTCATACAATCACCCCCAATGAATATATAAACAAAAGAAAAACTAAATTTTCTTTTAGTTATATATAGCCTAAGAGTAACTCATTACTCATTAGTTTGCTGAGCTATCTACAACTGAAACTGTTGCAGCATGTCAGAAATGCTACAGTGCATTGCACATTATGTTTATCATTAGTAAATGAGCATTTTCAGGCATCAAGCTCAGCATATCAAAGATATGATGTTGGCCTTTGGGAGGTTAAAATGTCCACAATTTTGGCCATCAATTCCATCCCGTATGATATAGGCCACATGACAACATAAAAGCATCCAAATAAGCTAACATGTTGACATCTTCAATGCCTATAAAATCGTCAGCAACTTTCCATTTGTTGTTGCTTATATGAAGACCAAATTTACATGTCCCTTGCATAAACTTATGGCAAGAATATCATGATCACAAGTATTAATTTCTATAATTATGACTTAAACTCACTCTAAAACATAATCTAATAAACGTAGCACTGACATATATACATACCTGGCCAAAACATACCCAGAGCCTAACTACAGTGTTGGCCAATTAAACGAGAAAATATAACTTATTTCACTTAAAATATAGTCTGTGGTACTTTACCCAAATATGACTCGAAGGAAACTGCACAAATCTGAGTGGCGATGTGGGCTTGTTGGTTGTTCATGTTGAAATGAGCGAGTTGTAGCGCGAACAGGGAACAAAGATATGAGAAGGCACAATGAAGTGCTACGTGTGTGTATTCTTTGTGCCTTCTCGTGTATTTTTCCCTGTGCGTGTTACAATTTGCTCGTTGCACAAATCTGTTACCAAGCTTCTTATCGTCATTTATTTCATCTTTAAGGGCCTCTGTCAGGGCATTACGTTAGGGGTGGCATATTCATGCAGTCGTCTCTAGCATTCACTCAAACCATTACCAAATGTTCACACCCTAAATGTATAATTGCTTTTAATGATGAACAAGTCTGCAATTCTATTGTCTGCGAGCATCGACAATACATATCCTGACCTCTGCAGTGACTGATCTGCTACAAATTATCTTTGAGGTTCTTAAGCTGCGTGATTTTGTACTTTTATGTTTAATAATGCACTACGTGAGACCATGAGTATACTTTATATGGCTTCCTTTTCAAATTTAAGTAACTTCAGGGTGATGAACACACACACACTTATGGAAACATGAAAATGAGAACCAGAGGGGGTTTGAATTTACCGTGTTTTTTCCATTTCCTGTGGATAGCCAGGAGGTGCTCCAGCAATGACAGTCCCCTGTCTGCACCGCCCCATGGAGGCCAGCTGCCACTGAGAAAACACGGATTATTATTATTATCAGATATTAGCTAGCAGCATCACATGTGCAAGCCGACTTGTGTAGAACAGTGCAAGACAGTTGAAGTGACATGTACATTAGGCGAATATTCATTTAAGACACATGTAACTGCAGTCATCCGTGTTGCTGACTGCATGTCTCTGCAGAGTAATGCAAATAGGCGTGCAGCTTACATGATATATGAAGCTCAAGTGCACTGTGTAGGTTACCAAGTTAGGTGTTGTTCTCTAGAGGTCTTTGTGATCAGTACACGTGATGCCATATGCACTGAAATGTGATGGTAAAGAACCGAGTGCTCCCAGTCATTCCATGAACTCAATACTATTGCTGCAGCTACGTGATCGCAGAAGGCTGTATGCACTAGTTCAAAGAGCTACCTAAAACAGGGTGCATGCCATAATTGATTACATGAATCAGTGGGAAAATGTCACTTGGTGGCTGCCACTAGACATGGGAATGGTTAAGTAGCGCTGCAAAGTGCTACTCAATGCTGGTTCCTAATTCCTTACATAACATTCACTACGTCAAAGAACAATGCCACTAAGTCCTGACCTGTCTGCCATGCAGATAAAGGTTACGCATTGCTGAAGTTGTGCTTGCAGGATGTGAAAAAAAGCTGTCCAAAAGAGAATTTAGCACATGGACAAGAATGTCAAAATGAAATCTAACCTCACTAAAGTTGTGGTATAGTGGCGACATTTCACACAATATTTCAATAGAACCATGAAAATTTCTGTTAAATTGAAAGCTTGCCTATATTGTTGTGTTGTACCCATGTATTAGTGCTATGACAAATGAAGGATCTAAGTTGACAGATGAAGCGACAAACTTAAAATGTCCACGTGCATACATGCTAAAAGGCAGTTTCCCTGTTTCATTACATTTTCCAAACTGTTGCAGAGCTGTTATATACTCTACGAGTACAAAGCATGGCTCGATAATAGAATAAACCGCACAGTATGTGCTGCCACGCTAACAAATTGGTAAAAGAAAAACAAGGAAAGCTTCTGCTGTCATGATTTTACCATTAAGTGGGCTCAAATACTACACGAACACATATATTGAGAAAAAAAATTGGTTTCAACAAATGCAAGCAACGTGTGGAGTCAGCCCTATTATAACAGTTACTAACTCATGTGAGCAGAAAAGCAGGTGAGAGCACACTGGCTCAGGCTGAGCCATTTGCCTTTCCTGTAAACAAATCCTCACACTCTGAAGCTCATATTGATACTCCCTTCAGTCACGGTGTACATAATTGTGTGCACAACTTATTTTTGCCATTTCTGTGCAGCTGTGTCAAGGAAATGACCACAAAAACTAATCTTAGGGTAAATTAAACATTATGGTTACCTCAAGTACCTTCATTTCACTTCTGAGGGAAATGTATTGCTACCGAAGATAGCTTTGGAGAAGGCACTACAGTGTTTGACGGAAGGTGTGATGTGGGACATTTCTGTAGCAATTGGAAAATAAATTTCTTCTTTCTAGTAAAGCTTGCAACCAATAATTAACTTGTGCAGGTAACACACTAGTGATTCAGTAATTTTTTATGAAGAGACCTATCATTACAGCGTGCACAACAATTAGATACTTAACCACTCTGTAATTATGGTGAATCATCATAATATGCAGTCATTCTACCATCTTGACTTGCTCTTAATGGAGTCTGCAGCACCTTGGCATATATTTATGCAAATTTCATACATTTATCGACAGTCGATGATACTTCGTCACTGAAAGGGTTAAGTGTAATCGGGCAATTTTTTCACGCCAGTGTGTGAATCGGGAATGCAGAACTTCAACGAGTTCCACTGAACGCAGTGTAAAGAAGGTAAGAGCAAATCACAACATTAAAAAAACATAATGCCCCCCCCCCCCCATGCCACAAAATTGCTGCAAAACCAGAAAAATGTTGGCTGGTATCAAAGTGGAGCCAATGCACACGAACATGCTTGATAATATTCTACTGGTAAGAGTTCGTGCAATTTCTTAGTCCCGATGATAGATTGATGATGATAAATAATAATTTAGCCTATAAACACATCCATGTAAGTCCCGAACAAGTTGAGATATCCATGAATCTAGCTTCTTGGATCTTGCGCTTTACTCACCTATACCAGAAGGCTACGCCACATAAAAGAAAAACCTGCATGCATGCCGGCATCTCTATGATACGAGCACTTGTCAGTTAAATAATAAATCGCACAGCTATAATTTCAGTCAATACAGAAAACAAATCAAGGTGAACACAGTTTCTTCAATAAGTTGTCCCAGACTGACCAAGGTGTTGTGTACTAATGATAAGCATTGGTGCACACGCTTCTTGGACAGCCCTGGGCAGTCAGGGGTGGCCAATCGAAGAGCCTAGTATACATATTGAAAATCAGTCTGCACTCCAGTGAGCTATACATCCAGAGAGAAAAAGATCTCCATTCGTGTTCTCCCTATTGACTGCTCCAACTGTCTCTGCAGCTAAATCTTCGTACACCTTGCTGGTTTGGCACATCCCATTTGCTTAGCTCACTGAGGAAAGACACTGCATTAGAACGTTTTCCTTGTCGTTTGAACTTTGCCCTAGATCAGTTCATTGCTGCACATCTATGCAGCCGACGTCACATGAAAACCATTTAACACTTTATCAGTGACAATCTCTCTCATTTTGGGAATGTTGTAGTAATCTTACAGTTCAATGCAAGCAACGGTGTAAAAGTACCTTCACTGCTAAGAATGACTGTTGGCAAATTTTACGCATAGCAGTTATATCCACTAGAGAAGAAAAAAAAACTCTTGATGCAAACAGCCGCAGCTATGCTGTGTAAACATTTGTATAGCCTTTCATATGAAAGTACCGCACAGTTGAGGCCACCTAAAAATACTGACAAGGAAGCTGTGCTGGATAGCTCTCTAGCTAGCGGCATCAGCAACAGCAGCAAATAGTAATAACGAAAGTTGATAATTAATAATTGCATTTAGTAATGTCACCAGGGTGATTTGGAGGTCCGCCAGCATGACAAAGCCCACTAATATAAACGAAGTTGGTTAAAATTCGGCTAGACGAATCGCCTACCAGCCAGCCAGGTACACTCCGTCTCTGCAAAGACTATTACAAGGTGCCGCGCACACCACAGTGAAATAAATGCAAATGATATAGCTACATCTAGCTCCAAAACTACAACGCTGATTTCAAACACATAAAGTAATACAAGATATTTCATAGCGTGTAGCATAGCATGACTCGAAACAAGGACGATCGATCGAATAACGCAGACCTGCAATCAAATTAATATGACAGTCAGCCTCTGTGCTAGTAGATCATTCGTACTTGTAATTGGGTTGTCAGGGTCCGATGTACATACGCCACGAACTCCAAGGCAAACATAACAATAATAGGGACTGTAGACGAAACTGAAGGAGCGGAATCGCCCGCTTGTGTTTTAAGCACAAACCGCATTCACGCGATTTTGTGCGCAACGGCGACGAGCGACGAAACGGGCCGTCGCGCGAACAGATCGCTTGGTCTTTTCGCTCAATCGCTCGGTTCTAGAAATTTAGAATACGTCGCTCGTCGCCCGGAAGTGCTATGAGCGACTAGCCAATAGCGCGAAGCCGGAACTGGATATACATCAGTCAAGTACTACCGATTGTCGCACGGAACGAGCAAGCGACTAGATTTTGATACGTGCAAGGATAATAACGTAGTGAAATATTTAGAAATATTTATGCTGCTCTTTACACTAAAACCCGTTAAATTAATAAAGCAAGCGTCACGCCAGTTTCGGCGAGTATTTGCTGCCCTCATAAAGGCAACACCGGTGAGACGTCGCTCGTCTCGTCGCTTGCATGCTGCACGACTTGTAGGCGACGAACGAACGCGACAGCCATCTCCATCGCGTCGCTTGTTGTCGCGCGCAAGATTGCGTGAATGCGGTTTATACTTTACGCGGTATCGCAACACGCACTGCTTCAAAATTATGCAAATAGCACATAGCAAAAGGGCGGGGGGGGGATTGTACGTACCTTTGTAAAAGTTGCGACTGCAAGTGACAATCGCCAGGCACGCATTCTCTTCAGAAAAGGTCTTCTCGGGCGCCGCCGTCTACGTACGTGGCAGCTCCATCAGCAGTGACGCGGTTTGTGCAGTTTCACGATGAGCACTGGCATATAATCATCACTGCACTGCGACAACGCGCAGCCACGGTATTCAAAAGTTCAACCGTGCGCGCGACACATACAAACAAAGCGATCGCCGAGGGCCGCGCCGGTGAAGGCGCCCGCTGCTTCCCTTTACTTACAGTACTAACCGCGGAGAACATTGCGTTAACACGGATGCACGAACGAAAATTACACACGAAAACAGGCCTCGGTATCTGACAGCTGCCGTCCATGTGCTGCCGGCGCAGCAAGCTTACCAGTGTTGCCAAGCGATACATTGCATTGGCCATTCCACGTTTGGTTTCGGTTTGGATTTCACTGAATGTGTCAAAACTTTAGCTTGGTGGTAATTTTGGGCAGTATTTCATTTAATGGGGCTTGAATAAAGTATCTAGATTGACTGATGTAGCAAAATTTTTGTTTGTGCTTGTGCAGTAGCTGATATAACGAATAGGAATTCGTGCAGCAGGTTTCCTAACTCATGCTTTAATATTCCCAGGCTGCTTTACATAGGCCGGTATATATGATTGCAAAAGTATATGTTCATGTTCTCTCTGAAAAAGTAGACATATTCATCGGGTGTGGTTGTGAGCCAACGTGCAAAACGATGAGTTGATTGTGTGTGTTTCTGCGATAAAATTCACTTCAACTCGTTACTACCTGCTCGGTGCAAGCACATTCATTTCGATTGAGATGCTTTGCCTATAGCTGCAGTGCAAAGCATCGCATTCGTTACGTGCAGTATAGCTACATCTCGTAAAAAAGGCCATGCTGTTCGGCAGGCGCGGTGCTAATAACCCATACTAGACGGCAGTAGCGCACCCAGGATCTCTGCCAGGGGGGGGGGGGGGTACATTTGTGTGTGTGTGGGGGGGGGGGGAAGCAAACACTTTACATAATATGTAATTACCTTGCTTTAGCCAGAGGAATCCAACAGCAACTCAAATGCCTAATAACTATAATACAAAACATAATTATAATAATAAATCATAATTATAATAATTATAATTTTAATATATAAGGATGATGACAATGTTTATTTCTTCAGCGTTTTACTCAAAGTAATTTAAGAGTGAATGAGTAAATAGAAGACAGTAGGTGATAGAGTGTTTTTGTTAATCCGGAAAATTCGACCTCAAGCCATCTCCTGAATGGTAATGACAGTGTGCACAGAGCGCTGAAGGTGCACGTTGGACTGGTGGGGCTCGACGCGTGAGTGGAGGGGGAGGGGGGTTACAACTACAATTTAGGTATACTTTTAAATCCTTATATGGCAATATAAAGTGTTTACTTGCAGCCATATATGACAGTAGAACGCCTATTTGTACCCTTATATGACGTTATAAAGCCTTACTTGCAGTCATATATGGTAGTATTAGGCCATATCTGGACCATTATATGGCAGTAGAAGGCCATATCTGGACCCTTATATGGCAGTGTAAGGCCATATCTGGACCCTTATATGGCAGTATAAGGCCATATATGGACCCTTATATGGCAGTATAAGGCCGTATCTGGACCCTTATATGGCAGTATAAGTGCTTACATGGATCCTTATATGGCAGTATAAGGCCTTATATGGGCACTTATATGTCCAAATATGGCCATATATAAAACATATAAGGGCCATATCTGACATTTTCGTAAGGGTAGCGTCAATAAGTGCGGGAAAAGTACAAGTGTTAGGAAAGTTTTAGGAGAGTACTTCAAAAACGACACTTACGTATCACTTTCGAAAGTAACACTTTTCGGGTCAAGTATGTCGTCTGGTGTCGAGGATACGTAAATAATTTACGTGTAGGATCGGTTCAATCGTAAAACAAAATGCAGCAGAGTAATGCGGATATAAATGTTGCAGTGCTTGCACGCGCATTCTGGTGAGCAAAATACAAAGAACTATTTGGTTTTAGCGCTTTACTCAAGCTCGTCTGGTCACAAGTTCACATTGGTTCTCGCAGCCACTGCGGTTGTGTGTGTCGCCGTCCCGACTTTTTTTAGATGTTTTTTTGGTTTTGTTGCTGAAAACGTGCGGTGTTTGTGCGTAGAGAGTGTGTGTGTGTTTTCAACCCGCTCGGACGATGGGTAAAAAAAAATGTCACAGTTTCGCCCTAAGGGCGAAGCAATGAATGCGATAGCAACACAGCAATGTCATACGAAGTAAGGTGATCGGCTTTGGTAGCAATGTGAATTGTAGTAAACATGAGCTGATTAAGTAAGCAGGTGTGCTGCGCCGTAAGTAGACCGACATGAAGAGAGACTCGATGACCACGAGAAGGCGCGTGTGAAACGGTGGTGTTGATGAGAAGCGGTTCCCGTGGGCAGCGCGTGCGAAGCGACACACCTGTAGCGCTGCACTGCCGATCCGGGCAGCATTGCATGTGTAGCGTGCGTTGGAAAATGTGGCCCGACTATTACTAACTGAATGAACAAGCGTGGTGTGAGCGCGCACAAACACGAATAGATCACACTGAATGACTGCAGACAACGACTGTCAAAACGCTGGCAGCAAGCCCATACGCCGCTGCGGGCGAAGGTACGTGCGGTCTATCGCTTCAACGGAAACTGAGCGGCGAATGCACGGCGCATTCGCCGCGAGACTGTGCGGACGACCGACGAGCGCGGTTGTTGGCAGAGAAGTGCCCCCCCCCCCTGCTCCCTCCGGCGCTGGCTTTCCGCTTCCTTGCTTGCGCGTGGGAGATTGAGTGCGTTCGCTCTCCGTGATAGCGCGCGTCCCCGCACGCTTCCGCTCGGGCATACGGCGCGCGGCGAAGATTTTATCTATAGGGAACCTCACGGCGACGGCGACGACGACGGCGACGCCGATGGCAGAAATCCGGTTCAAGTGTCCATATAATTGCTGTCGCCATAAAACTTTTCCGGAGAAGCTCGTTTCGCGCTATCGCAGCGTGGTCGAGAACGAGAGAACGGACGCTGTATCCGTCAGTCGAAAACGGGAGCCGCAGAAAAAAATAGAGGATGAGTTCAACTGCAACCATAACGTAACGCCGCGGACGTGGGTCAACTTAAAAACTGCTGGTACCGCCACGACATACCGGTACCGCCACGAGAATTCCGCGTCGTTGTATACTTCCATGGGATTCTGTCGAGCCCTAAGCCGTGGCCGTAGTGGCGGCGCGTATCGGTATGCCTCATCCTCGAGCAATATCGTGCGCACGTCCGGCGAAATCGGCAAAGTCGGCGAGGCTGCCATAGCAGTCGGCCATCTAGCTAGCTAGGCGAGAGTAGCGAAAGTCGCACTTAAAGGGCAACTGCGGCAAGTTTTTGACCATGTCAAGCTAATAAAATATTTAGGTTCCCGAGACCCTCCTGTGACGCACCTGGTAGGATAATTGCTCCGCAAATTTGAAAATAATTTTAAATAAGCAAAAAAGCGCAAAAACGAAACCGAAACCTGAGCAAGCAGCCGAGCGAACCTCTGCCTGTGACGTCACGAGTGTATCCCCGGCGGGGAAGGCGCACAACTCATGCCGGTCTCACCCGCGGGGCGAACGAAACTGGCGAAGATCACATGCTCAGTTTACTCGTGACCGCGCCGGACCTTCGCGTGACATTGTAAGCTGCGCCCCGTATTCAGATCTGTCAAACAGTGACAGTTATGATTAAGACGAATTCAATAGCCGCGAATCGCCGTCCTCCACCACTAGAGCCAGCACCCATGCGCAACATATCGCGCTGCAACATGAAGACCAAGGGTAGCCCTAACCACTGATATACGTGCTGCTTGCTATTTTAGGTGTTTTACCCGTCTCAGGGAACCGCATCGCAGGCTCACTGTAAGACGTGGAGCACGACTTTCCGCATTTGTATCACACAAGAACGCCGCTGACAGTCCAAAGCACCGACCGGTGCATTTGTTTACATCGGCAGGTACAGCGACCACTCGTACGTCGTTCGCTTGAGATAGCCGCACATTGGTGACATCAAATAATGTTGGAAGATATCAAAACACGCAGATTTTGTGCATGTAAGCACCGTTACATCACTCTGGGTCGCGCTGATACGTGAGACCATACACCTTCAGAAACAGCGAGCGGGAGACCGTATATACAGGGAAGCGTTGTGCAGCCTGCTTATCATTCTTCGTATTCTCTTCATGACAACAATTAGTGTTCCGTAATGTAGACATAGATTAGGACATTGCGCGTATGATCGTTCATTTAGAGAATGCATAGTTTTCTCGCGGAAACGCCGATGTCATGAAGTATGACATCGTTGGCAGCTGAACGAGACGGTTGTATGTTGTATCGAAGGGGCCTCCGCTTGCTGCCCATTTGGGATACGAGGCAAACAGTGCACCTCGTAAGCTAAATAATGAGTCAGTATAACAATAGGCAATAATACATCCATGGATGTGCGTAGTCACATTTCATTTAGGGAAGCGCCGGCGAGTGCGACTGGCCGCATTCGAGAACGGCAACGTATACGGATGTTGACTGCGCGTCGTGTTGTCGCTTCTAGCTTTGTGCTTGTGCACTGTACGAAATGAATAATGGTTTATTTCAAATACGTATGGTCAAAACTGAACTACAGAAGCAGCTTTCCTTATCCTAATAGCTTAATTAGCTTCATATCAGTCGGTCTGTTCCGCCAGCAGCAGACGCACGAACTCGGCCACTGTGATAGGCTTAACCTCGGCTGAACGCGATCGGCATCGATTCAAACTGTGTTTGCGGATGGCGAGGGCTGAAGTTCGTGCAGCCAACAACGCAACACCGCTTGCCACCCCGCATTACTTGCCCGTCCACAGGGAATGCAACTTTTCGCGACAGCAACATCTCACGCCAAGCACTAGATCACGATCGTCGACTCCTGCACGCTTTCGTCGCTGTCGTCTGCATGATCCCGGCATGCTCTGCGTGGACCATTCCATACACAATGTAGCCTGTAGCTGAGGAGCAGGTAAGGTAGGTTGCTCGAGGCAATAAATTAAATTCATTTGTAACAAATCTGTGCAACTCTCAAGCCTGCTTTTTTTAGGACATGACTGGGGTATTCAGAGGAACAGACCCAACGAATTTCATCGACATCCGTTGACATTGAAAAATCGCCGGAGTTGCCCTTTAAGGTTGCCAATGGCTGTACTTTACTTTCCGGTACTCAAGCGTCGATGAAAGTTTACCTTAAGTACAAGATTTGTCGATGAAGCGCGTTAAGCATCGACCGGCTACTTAAGTCATAAGTTAAGGGTAAGTTCCGTTTGTGAATACGGGCAGAAGTGTTCCAGATTGGTAAGGGTCGCCATCTTGGCCACCGTTAGCCTACATGTAAGAATATTGCAAATATGCTTGTACATAAGCTACACGTAACGATATCCTAATTCTTCCATGCATCAATAAAGTATCTTTACGTTTAAGCAGGGGACGCTATGACGGTATGCTGAAACGTTGATCTCTCCACTGTGCGATCTACTGTGGCTCCAGTCCTGCCGTATCACTCTAACACATCGAATACCACGCAAAGCTAAAGTACTCTCTAGTCAACTGGCTAGGTAGAAACAAACGTGTAATTTCCGTGAACAATAATTTGTATAACACAGTAGGACAAAAGACAAGGCGCAGCTCACCGTAATCTGTCAGTCGCTGTGTATTGCCGGGGCAGTGTTCTTGCGACCAGTGTGCACTGCAGTATGTGCGAGACGTGCGGAATGAAAAGAAGAACCACTGCCGCGATATCTGAAGCAGCTGCGCTATCTCTCGGAAGCATTCTCAATACGCTCACGCGCCCTTGCGACAGCGCCGAAGAATCGGTCGTACCCGTCGAATTCAGGAAGCTGCATGCTCTCGTGACAACCGGCACGGGATAGCGGTGCGAATTCGGCATCGTCTTAAAATTCACAACAGTTTTAAAGGAAAGCTTTGTTTGTCTCTTTGTTCGACTCTCCCGTTGCTTTCTTGCACGCCGCTTCCGGGTGTTATTGAGACTATAGTAGCCTAGAGTACTGGTATTGTAAAGCCTGAGAGGGAACAAGAGCACTCCACAGGGCTGATTCGTTGGCACGGGCCCGGCCCGGGCCTACTTTATGAAGCCCGAGCCAAGCCCGGGCCCGTGGTTCCTAGCCCGAGCCCGCCCCGGGCCCGTGTCACTAAGCTCGGGCCCGGCCCGGGCGTTCATTACTAAGTTTAGCTAGGGCCCTCGTTTCCATGACCAGGTCCAGCCTGTAAGTAACAAAAAAAAAGATGCATTTTTTACTTACAGATTGCGCAGTATGTGTCACCCCTACTTTCACGGGGTCTAATCAGCTGCACTCCATAAGCACTAAAAGACCGAAATCTTTGTTGCTCCCATGGGACATCAATGATCGGGCCCATAACATGCATTTACCCCTTTTATTGTACGTTTTGGTGCTGCGAGAACATTTGGCATATATATATATATATATATATATATATAGGCAGGGTGCTTCACGCAACTTTAGCCAAAGTTGAAATATATACAAAAGCAACGTAGCTGGACCGAACCAAGGTTATGTTTGCCATCGCTTGGCGATACTTAGATTATTTTTTTGCAGCCCGCCTAATTAGGTAAATAGTCGTAATTCTTTAATCAACTTCACAAACCTTTTATTTAGATGAAAGCTGTCAATGAGCAGCCGATAGAGCTTTCTGTTGCACAATATGTGTTGCAGAAAAGTGTTTTTCCGAGCGTGAAAGATGCCCGCGAATACACGCAAAGTGCCTCGAGCGGCCAGTCGCGCGGATATTTTGCATGTATTCGCGGGCTTGTCATGTTGCTCTACAATTTTCTCATTGACACTTTTCATCAAATTAAATTATTTGTGAAGTTGATTATTTATTACGACTAATTATCTAATTAGG
This sequence comes from Dermacentor silvarum, assembly GCF_013339745.2. Lineage (NCBI taxonomy): Eukaryota > Metazoa > Arthropoda > Arachnida > Ixodida > Ixodidae > Dermacentor > Dermacentor silvarum. The sequence continues at coordinate 95,346,954 of NC_051158.1, forward strand.
CGTAATGCAAAAATAATCTTAGCATCTTGAAGCAACGGCACACATAACCTTGGTTCGGTCCAGTTTCGTTGCAATTGTATATGTTTAAATGCTAAAGTTACATGAAACTTCCTGTATATATAGACAGGTCAATTCACGGGCGTACAGCACGAAATAAACGTACAAGTAGAAAGAGACATCCCTTGCGTTAGCGCTAAAACAATATGATAGTGTCGAGAGTGGTAATATTGCAATCTCAAAACTTAACAGCGCAGTGGTTTGAAGAGGTATTTTGGTATAATTAGTTTTTCCAGACATGGAAACAAAGCTCGTTTTTGTGAAACAGGAAACATTAAAACTCCATATTTTACCCTATTTTACATCTGTTATCCTATTTTCTGTGCTAAGGTATACTAAGAGCCAACTCTTTGCACGTGTCATTTCATCTTGGCACAGGATGCTTTGAATAATTCAATACATAACGTTCGTGTGTGTTCGAAGTCCCGACTTAGGCCCCTGAATGAGTGGGCCCAAGTCCGGCCCGGGACCGTGGCTTCAAGCCCGAGCCCGGCCTGGGCCCGCGGCTTCAAGCCCGGGCCAGGCTCAAGCCCGCCGAAAAGCGCTTCGGACTGGGCTGGGCCGGTCTTGAGCTTTAGGGTCGGCCCGGGCCCGTGCAGTTCTGCAGAGTGAGCAACCAGTCTGTTGCTGTGCTAAACCCGTTAGAGTTCCTGTATGTAGGCTCCTTACAAGAGGGATGCGTTTACAACGAGTGTAAAACTCGTGATGGACGTCTGCACTTGGTGTGTGTGTTACACGCTAGATAACACACTTTGTCGAGATGCACACCACGCGAAAATAATACTGATTGTGCAGCAAGTGGCGAAACTAGCAGAGGTAAATAGATCAAGTAAAAGCGCGTAGCGTGGACAAAGGAAAAAACCAGAAAGGTGATAACGTCTCGCTTACGATGCCCCTCCAACTTGTCTGGCTACAAAAATCGGACACCCTTTATCAGGACCACCTGGAAAGTTACGCGCGAGATTCATAAATACCGTATGAGACAGGCTCCAAAAAGACTACGTGCGGTAGCACCGATAACTATCGCTCTATAATGCAAATGTCAGCGCAGTTTGCCTTCTAGAAATGTACAATAGCCATAATAACAGAGATATAGCATTTTTTTTCAGGATAAGGAAGCATTACATGCATATACGAGTAGGTATCACCATAGGTCAGCGCACTCACTCATGAGTGCACTCACTCACACTTACTAGCACTCATTGCAAAGGCGTGAGAGCGAGTGCGATGAGTGCCAGTGCGTGTGAGTGGAGGTGAGTGCCAGTGAGTGTGAGTGCAGGTGAGTGTGAGTGAGTGCCAGGGACTGTGAGTGGAGGTGAGTGCGAGTGTGTGTAAGTGCCTGTGAGTGTGAGTGGAGGTGAGTGCGAGTGAGAGTGAGTGTGAGTGGAGGTGAGTGCGAGTGCGAGTGCGTGTGAGAGCCAGTCAGTATGAGTGCAGGTGAGTGCAAGTGCGGGTGAGTGCCAGTGAGTGTGAGTGCAGGTGAGTGCGAATGAGTGCCAGTGACTGTTAGTGGAGGTGAGTGTGAGTGAGTGCCTGTGAGTGCTAGTGCGAGTGAGCGCCAGTGAGTATGGGTGCAGGTGAGTGCGACTGAGTGCCAGTGAGTGTGAGTGCAGGTGAGCGCCAGTGCGAGTGAGTGCCAGTGAGTTTAGGCGCAGGTGAGTGCGAGTGCCAGGTAGTGGAAGTGAGTGCGAGTGAGCTTTAGAGTGTGAGTCGAGGTGAGTGCGGTTGAGTGCCAGAAAACACTGAAATAGGCAATGGCTGCCTTTGAAGGCGTCCGACGTGGTAGGCTACTACTAGGTACCGCAGTGCCGGACGCGTACACAACGAAGCCCCGTGTCACCTTCACACGTAAACGCAGGCCAAGAAGCTGCCTGTAACTTGGGTTGTGAAACTTACCCCCGAATTCATAAACGCAACTTGACTCGATCTTGACTTCCAACCAGCTTGAGGCGGCGTCAACCCATTTCATAAACGTGCCTCGACTTGAAGCACCCTCTTGAAGCGCACTCGACGCGACCAAGTCGTGGCAAATTCCAAGGCAGCCCTGCACCTACCTTCGACCCGACTTGCAGTAGTCGCGGCGCAGTCAAACATGGCGGCTCGTATGATCGACGCGTTCGAGTATAGATCTCGCGCTTCCGATATCGTCTTCGGTGCAGTCTAATCACTGCCAAGAGTGCCACGGCGACTGCTTCGCGATAGGAAAAATTCGATGGAGCTGTACAACAACCAGCAGTTCCTGCATGCGCTACCGATTCTTCAAAGAAACTGTGCGAGAGCTGCTGCTGTTGCTCCCACTGAAAGCAAGCGGTAACAACCGGGGACTGCCTCTATCGGCGATGCTGCAGCTGCTAATCAACGTTTCACAGCCGACAGTGTGCCGAGCCGTCGAGAAGGTGACGCGCCTCATTGCGCGACACCTGTTCAGCAAACTTGTGCATTTTCTGGAGTCGTCACAGTTTCCTTCGGTAATGCGCGACTTTTACGAGATTGCCGACTTCCCAGGAGTTACGGCGCGCTATAATTGCACCCACGTGCGCATAAAAGCCCCGGCGGCGATCAAGCGGAGGTGTTTCGCAAACGGAAAGGAGTGTTCTCAGTGAACGTACAGGTGAGTTCAGTGTTTGCAAACGCTCACGGGCGCTGGCAAAACATTTTGAAAATTGACTTTTGCAACGTTTTCAAAAGCGTGTTCGCGCCTGGAAATCACGCTTCTCAATTTTAAAGACGGTACGGGATAATTTGCGTGCTGTACTGGTCAGATTCTCATTCTGTATTAAATAATTACTTCTAAACACTTACCCCCAAATTTGAACCAATTAAAAAGGGTTGTACAAGGAGAAGCGCACATTATTTTGAGCGCAAAGGCTGAAGACGCCAAACTGGAGCTTATACGTTCGACGATGTCGAGAATTTAGTTCTTTAATTCACACAAACAGTGACTGTTTGTGAAACAATAGTGTTCACGTTTTCACATGCATGAAACATCCATATATGATTCGCCATTTTGACGAAACTAGTCATGGGAAGATACTCTGCCACTGCCGTACATGTTATTGAGGCGAGAAATGATATTTTAATTAAAGTAATTTATCAAGAAAGTAGGTTTAAGTACAATGATTGGAACTGCTGTGGTTGAGCTATCGCTGGAATGGTGAGAAATGTAACGTTAGTCCTACATATTTCCACATACTTTTGCATCACAGGCAATGGGCAAAGAGAGTTCATTTGATTGGCCATCTCTGTAAGGCACAACCCGGCACATGGTTCAACAAGAATACCACCATGTAGTGTATTCATATCTGAAAGAATTCTTTAAGTATTGTTATATCCTTGCTAACGTGCCTGCTTTATATTTTTCTGTCGTTTGTACATTACCACCTGCAGGCAATCACTGGACCCCGTTGCAGTTCTACAATGTAGTTGCCAGCTCGCCAGGGTCGGTACATGATAGCCGAATTTTTTACAATTCCCGTGCCCGAGTTATGTACGAAGAGCGCAGGGTGTCTGGAGTGCTCCTTGGAGATATTAGCTACGCCTGTCAAACATTTCTTATGACACCATTCTCCGAACAGATTGCCCGAGAGGCAGCACGAACCAGGCAAGTACATTCTTATCTTGTCTGAACAATAATTTATTACGGAAACAGAATAAATATTTGCTGTAGTACTACTTTCAATCAGCTACTGTAATCAGCAACGACGCCGATTTGGTTCATCCACTAGTTCGCCTGAAAAATGTATTGTCATGCTTTACGTAAAACATTTGTTGAGTACCACTGTCAACATTGACAGAAGAGATACCACAGCTAGAACAACTGATTTGTGTATTCATTTTAGACTGCCAAACCTTGCACTGAGAAATGAGCTTTAACAAGTTGTAGAGCAGCTGCATTTATGGAAAACGGTTTTAAAGCAGCTGTTGTGTTATCATAAATGTAAGCAGCACTTGTTATTGTCTGGCTGTGTTCACAGGCGTTGCTGCCGTCCCTTCAGAAACATTAGGTGGCAGGCGAAACTCAGTATTTATGTATTTTCATTTTCACAGGTACAACAAGGCCCATGCGTCGACACGAAACTCTATAGAACGAGCATTTGGAGTCTGGAAACGACGCTTCCCTTGCCTCGACATGAAGCTGCAGCACAAACACCATCGTTCTGTGCGAATCATAACCGCATGTGCAGCACTGCACAATCTCGCATGTATGAAGAAGGACCCAGAACCCCCCCCCCCCCCTACCCATTGCTGCACCGAGACCACCCAACCGCAGATACAGGTCGAGGCAGCGCTCACACCTCCCGCCTTTTGACAGTACTGAAGATTCGCTACCAGGCACACAGGCGCCAGAGTTCCTTGTTCGCAGGCGCTACACTTAACACGACTTGCTACAACTGCTCAAACCACTGCGTGTAGCCAACTCTGACCAACATTTTTATGCATTTGCAAAGTGGTCTAGATACCATAATATCGTATATATATGTGTGTGCGGTGCCCATTCGTTTTGATGATTCATTGCTGCTTTTTATAAATCATTAGGGCTCGATTAGTCTTTTATGTGTTTAGCATTGACGTTAAAATGTTCTGATGGAATTCCTTACTTTGTCTTGTTGGAACTACATGAATGCCAAGTTTATCCTGTATAATGCACAGGCTAAAATGTTCTGTACATTTGCTGTTTGTTGCTGTACTCTACATATAAAATACTTGATGTCAGGGACCTAGTCAGGTCAATAAACAAAAGTGTTCTTAAACATGCTATACCACAGTCATGATTACTAGAAACATGAAGAATTTTTAGGTTTATTCAGCCCACTGTTGAAGTGGGAGGTTATCCTGCCTCATTTGATGAGTTTTCTTTTGCACTTGCAGAATTTCCATTTTCAACTTGGGTTTTTCTTCCCTCTTCTTGAGCAAGTCTATGTGGTCGTCCTGTATTAGCTTCAGGCGCATAGCATGCTCCTCACGCAGAAGTGTCATCCGAACGTCAGGTTCTTCACCAAGAGCCTGCTGAAGAAATACCATCCGACCTCTGAGCTGCCCAGCCCTTCCTCCAGGAGCCTCTGCATTTTCCTCGGGTACTGAGGCATTTTCCTCGGGTGTTGGTGTTATGCCTCGGTAGCTTGTAGATGGTCGGGAGACTTGTCTTGCGACTTGGGCGACTTGGTCTTGCGCTGGTGGGATGCCTTGGCAGCTTTCGCCTGCGTGGACCTCATGCACCGACTCATACATGGGGTTGCTGGGCTGTTAGTCATTTGCAATAACACGCAAAGAAAACATCTTTCTCTATCAGGACGCAGGCATGGAAAACTGCACTGTCCACGTTATACAGGGCATGACATTTTCTTTTAATTCTTACTTTGAATCGGCCATCATGCAGTGGCATACATAGTGCTTTGCATGCCCAGTAGACAGCACGTCTTGTGAGCACTTGTTATCACGTTGCATAGACTTACAGTCCTCATTCAAGCAGGGAAAGAAATGTATTTCTTTGTATCCGTACATGTGCTGTACATGCTAATAAACAGATGTGTTGCCTCCTCATACAGCATTTTCTTTAAAGCCTATCCACTGAGTGGATGCAAGGGGTTGACAGCGACCCTTTCCTGTACTGTACGAAATGTAATTACCATAAAGTCAATAAAGTTGCCAAAATTCCTACGTGACCTACATTTGTGGGCTTTCCGTTACTGACTGCACACACTACACACTCGGTTCTGCCTTTGTAAGTGAGCCAAGAACATTGCATCAGATACATAAACATCCATGTGACAATGCGCGTGAAACTTGAATGTTTGAAAACTCATTGCACTTCATGTTGTAAAGCCATAAGCATAATCTAGAATGGAAAACAAAGACTAGACTCTGGCAAGTGTATGTACTGTACCAAAGCTGTCAAAAAGCGAGTCCTGCTCGCCTGTTACCATGGGCGGCAGCAGCCGCACAACAGGTTCACTCTCAATGGGAGGGAGGTAGAGTGCTCCGTCGCTGTCATCAGTGTTTGGTATGCGCGTGGTCATGTGAGCAGCTACGGAGCCCACAAGTGCTGAGAAAACACTCATCGGTGCCGGTGGTGGTCCTCCTCCTATAAGATATACAGGGTGTCCCAGCTATCACGCAGCACGATTTAAAAAAAAAGAGCAACGGCGTTACGCGCAGCAAACCTAGTGCGTATTGTTTCCAGTACAGTGGAGTAGCCGCCAGTAATTTTTTCGTTACTGATACAACTGATACAACAATTAATTAATTGTAATTAATTATCTAACTCGAGAAGTACTGTCCTAATTATCAAAGTATCAATGAGGCGTTTGTAGGCAACCACGTGGGGCATCTAACTGCGGTATCTTCAGCGCCGTACTAATTGCGTACTCATTTTTTCCCGAGTGATAAAGAAAGCCCGCGAAATATAAAAAATACCACGTGACGACGCTCCCACCCGCATCATAAAGGAGCGCCCTCAAGTAAGCTGATTGAAAGCAACGGCTTTTGCCTGTCGCATCGCCCAAGAGACAACGCATCACCTTGACAATGGTATGGAAGGATCCGCAACAGCAAGTTTTGCGGCATAGCAGCGATTCCTTCCTGTCAATTATACGTCACGATTCTTATCCGTCTCTCACGGCTGAGTGAGCCACTTGATAAATATGGTCCTTGATAACGCGGTCGAAGCCATGCTCTTTTCACGGACGAAACGCAATAAGCAATGAAATAAACATAGAATATTTCAAAATACCAGCTCTGCTCGCCCCGCATCGAAGGAGTGCATGCGCAGTTATACTTCACGCCAGAAGCTTGCTTCAAACCAAAGCCAAATTAAAGTGAGGGCATTATTTTTCATGAGTAATCATCATCATCATCATCATAAGCCTATATTTTATGTCCACTACAGGCCGAAGGCCTCTCCCTGTGATCTCCAATTACCCCTGTCTTGCGTTAGCGCATTCCAACAGAGGTACGGAGGAAGCCAGGGAGTGACATAGCCTCGACCATAAGCTGCTACGCATCTAAAAACACCGCCCAAGCACTCCGTCATCATCATCATCATCAGCCTATATTTTATGTCCACTGCAGGACGAAGGCCTCTCCCTGCGATCTCCAATTACCCCTGTCTTGCGCTAGCGTATTCCAACTTGCGCCTGCAAATTTCCTAACTTCATCATCCCATCTGGTTTTCTGCCGACCTCGACTGCGCTTCCCTTCTCTTGGTATCCATTCTGTAACCCTAATGGTCCACCGGTTATCCATCCTACGCATTACATGGCCTGCCCAGCTACATTTCTTCCGCTTAATGTCAACTAGAATATCGGGTATCCCCGTCTGTTCTCTGATCCACACCGCCCTCTTCCTGTCTCTTCACGTTAGTCTTTAGATTTTTCGTTCCATCATTCTTTGTGCGGTCCTTAACTTGTTCTCGAGCTTTTTTTTTTTCTTGAGTGCGTGCTTCCAAAACAGGTTCACGGCAAAAAAAATAAAAGTAAAATAAGCACACTCTGAAGTGACCCGGCCACGTGTAGAGAAAAGACAAAACCGATGCGTTCAATTAAGTAATGTTCCACTGCCTAATCTTCCGATTTGGCAATCGGGACGTGAGCGAAAAACAAAGGAAAAAGTCAGATTTCAGGGTTGCTTTATTATCGGTGCATTCGTAAGCGCCGTTGAACACTAGCTACCGCTTATAGGACGTGTTCGAATGAGGTCCCCTTCTGCAGCCACGCAGTACTGAGCCCGCTTTATCACATCTTCAGTGGCTTGTTTTATGACCGAGGGTGGGATTCTGCTGCAGACATCCGTTATTCTTGCCTTGAGCTCATGTGACGTCTTCGTCTCGGTCACGTAAACACGATCTTTTACGTCACCCCGCAGAAAGAAATCGAGTGGAGTGAGATCAGGTGACCTAGCCGGCACGCCCGTGCCTTCCAATCTATTGTGTGTGAAAAGTCGCATTCAGCCAGTTTCGTGCTCGGCTTCTGCTGTGGGCTGGCGCCCAATCTTGCTGATACCACAGAAGTGGAAGACGTGACAGCGGGACTTCGCTGCAAACCCCATCCACCGTCCCTTCAAGGATTTCGTCCACGTAACACTGTCCAGTCAGTGTCTGATCGAAGAATATGGGACCAATTATACCACCGTCATAAATTCCTCACCACACATTGAACACCTTGGTGCCGAGTGCGCTTTACCCTGTGTGGATTGGAGTTAGACCAGCCGTTTTCGGAAGAAACAATTCTGCAACATCGACGCGACTCAACATCGCATCAGAAGGCCGTGCAAGCGCTCCTGCGGTTCCTGAAGTCCACTGGCCTGTGTGAACGTCTGTGACTGGAACGCCTCCTTGTTACCAATGCCTGTGTTTTTTTTTCTGTTTTTTTTTCGCTCTCTCTCTCTCTCTTTGCACTCTCTCCAACCCCTTTATCCCCCACCCCAGTGTAGGCTAGCAAACCGGAAACTGACTTCTGGTTAACCTCCCTGCCTTTCCTCTCTCGCTTGCTCTCTCTCTCTCTCTCCAATAGTGTGCATTACGTAGATTTACCTGGCCATTTCTGCAAAAATTGGCTTCATCTGTCCAGATGACGTTGCTAAGAAAGTTCGGTGATTCATCGGATTTTGTGAGGATCCAATTCGAAAAATCTAGACGATTCTGGAAGTCCTTCGCTTCTAAGCATTGGTGCTGGTTAACGTGGTACGGGTGAAAGGCCGAGTCATTTAAAATCCTCCAAACTGACGACTTGGAAATCGGTGCCTGTGCGGCCACGTCTCGCACGCTAGCTTGAGGGTTTGAGGCCATAAATGCCAGAACATCCGCGCGTATGTTAGAACTCAAAGATGAAGTCCTCTGACACTGCTTCTTGAAGCTATCGGTTCCTCGCAGGTTTTCATAATTTCTGATGATTGTCGATGCGTTGGGTCTACCGCCACACTTCCATGACCGATAAATCTTTGCGACCTTTCTTGTATTGCCATTTGCAGCTCCCAATGCAAGCATCATGTTCGCCTTCTGCTCATACGAATATGACATGGCGACTGGGGCGATACAAAACACACCTTTGCGCGGATTTAATCGATCAGCGTCTGCGGTGACAGGTTCTGCGTAGAAAAAAAAAGCCACCCATGCACACTATCTACGCTAAGGCAACAGCTATCGCAGCTCGTTTCCAACTAACAACAAACGCGATGTGCTCCTTCGGTCGGGGTAAAGCACAATCTCGGTCACGATTTCTTATGTCTTTCTTTTGTTTATTTCATTCTGGCTAACTCAGAGGGAGCTTGTTCGAGGGCTCTGCTCTTTATTATGCAGGTTGGAGCGTCGTCACGTGGCATTTTTTATATTTCGCGTGGTTCCTTTATCACTTGGAAAAAATTAGTACGCAATTAGTACGGTGCTGAAAATACCGCAGTTAGATGCCCCACGTGGTTGCCTACAAACCCCTCATTGACACGTTGATAATTAGGACAGTACTTCTGGAGTTAGATAATTAATTACAATTATTTATTCAATTATCAGTAGACAAAATTACTGGCGGCTACTACAATGTAGTGGAAACAATGCGCACTAGGTTTGCTTCGCGTAACGCCGTTTCCCTTTTTTTAAATCGTTTTAAATAGACAAAGGCCAATGAAAATGGCCTTGTCTTCCTCGGTGAAACGAGGCGCCGGTTTTCGTATTGTGGAAGCCATTATGCCTGAGGACGGCAGCACCACAGTGACGGAAAATCGAGCACACGCACTACACACTGCACAGTTATTGTTGCCTCAAACACACACCATAGAATAAAGCACAGACGCTGTACGCGCGTCGCGGCATGGTCGTAAGAATGGATCGTTTTGGATTCCTATGGCTATTTTCAACCGCTGGATTACTATGATTTCTTTTAGCGCAATCTGTTGATGTTGCAAACATTTATAGCATAGCAGCCTCAATTAGTATGTTACAAAAGGGAACGGCACGAAGCACATTCAAAAAAGGCACGGCATATGCTCACGTTTGTGTTAGCACAAAACAATGAATGTATTGGATTAACAAAAAGAAGCCGCGGGAAATTCCTTGCTGATAAAACCGATACAGTGCGACGCAACTTGAGAAATAACGATATTGAAACGTCCAAGAATTTAGAAGAAAAGAACGAATGATTCAATCGACGCGATGGCACATCGCGAGTCGCCGTATACTGTCGAAGCTCCTACTTATAACGAAATTACTTTTGGACAGTTCTGATAGCGTCCACGCAACAATGGTTGCTTGTGTACTGTAAAAACTTGATATGCTGAGGCCTAAAGTTCAAGGCACGGTGCGAAAACGCGCTCGCAGCGAAAGCGAAAGATTGTGCGCGGACATGCATGTAGACGAGCAGTCGGTCGCTGCTAACCTGTGCGATTGCTGCACTGAGGCTTGATTCTGTTATGCTCAGTTTGGTTATACAGCCATCACACGATAAGAACATATTTCACATAGTCTGCTCTCAGCGATTGCCTGCCTTTCACGGAAGTTCGGGGGACTCCGTCGCGGCGACCACGCGCAATGGGCGTTCACTGTACGTATTCGGTAAAGACATAGCGCCCGTAAACCATACTGCACTTTTTGTTTGTCCAAGATTATTATTTTGACAGCAAGAAACTTCCCTCCTTTAGAAAGTACTTAAAGAAATGACCAAGTGGGCTGCCGCGTGGTGTTTTTATTGAGCACCGACAGCCAAACCTATATGAGGAGCGCGTTGCACTATCCCTCATACTACGCAAGCGAGGCGCTTCCGACAGATGGCAACTCCGTAAGTCCTCGCCCCCAATACCCTTCATAGAGACCGCATTCCCAGAAACACCCAACATGACCCTTTGTAGGTCTTGGAGAGCTAATTTCGAAAGCAGATTCGATGGCAGATGCGGCGAGATTTCGAACTTGACAGAACACTGCGAATCGCAGTTCCAATGCGAGAGGCGCGGTGACAAGCACCTCTGGCGTCTAGGAAACATTCGCTGGAAGCCCGGAAAAGTGGTGCTTGGTCTGTTCACCGCCCATTTAGCGACTGAAACGCTGGTCTCTGCCGCGCGGGGTGTAAGAAAGCAGCGCCATGGTGCCAAGGACTCAAGCACACTGATCTACCTTCGACGGAGACTGCAAAGCTGTTGTGACGCAACATAGTATTCGCTTATGCCCCAAAAGCTGTTATTGAATCTGGACGGAAGTTGAACGCAAGATAATTGCTTTTTGTTCCTGGAATGCCTGGCATTAAGTCGCGAATTATGTTGCAGTGCAAGTGAGCCCACAACACCTAACTGCAAATGAGCAGCTTCGTCGGCAGTAAACCCGCGGAAACAGTACCGTCAGAATTCTTCCTAGACATTTTTGACGAACATGCCCAATTGCGGTGTAAAAGAACCTGTAACCCACACAGGGCAGCATCGCTTGGTGGTGCGGCAAAATTTTAAAAATTACTTTTTGCACTGCTCAATAAATCAGAACGCTCAGGTAATCAAATAATGGAATCCTTTTTAAGGAGAATTGGAGATCACGTCCTCATAACTTTATTAACCAGAGTGATGCAAAAATGGCATTTAAAATGCTTTAAAAATTTTGGCATTTATGGTGCATTAATTACACATGATTTAGCGAACTTGATTCAGCCGGGCATCCAATCCGAGTCCTCGAGCCTAGCAGTGCTACATTTCAAATGTAATGGCGCTTGGCAGAACCTCAAGAATAATGTCAAAAGATAGCACAGACACAAAGTCCAATAGCCAGCGCATTTTCTTATGCTCAATTGAACGTCTCTACTGGCGTAAATTCTAGGATAACAGGTGTTCTGGGCTGTTCGTCATGTTTGTGATATTTCCCCCCAAAACTGCTTAGGTTTTGATTATATTTTATATTGTGCAATACTTCAGAAAGAATGAGAGAACGCTGTTGACCTGCGTGAAGCAAGCGATTTTACTGTGTTTCAACAGAATATCTGCGCTTTTTTTTTTTTTTTTTTTTTTTTTTGTCGCGTTGTGCTGGCTGTCTGCTGCCTGTCGGAAGTTTTTTGAAGCCAGATCGTTTCTCCAGCCCTGCCAAACTTGCGCGTACTACATTGCTGTAGTTTATAGTTTTGTCGTGCTCTCGGCATTTATTTTGCGAATGGCTCCTCCGCAGAATCCAACTCGTATTTAGAAGAACGAGGGGTGGGAAAATGTTTCGTTTCCTGCAGCGAAAAGAGCGCAGGGTAAAGACACTCAAGCCGGCGAGTGGAAGTCGCGTAGCCTTTATTTTTTTTTATGAAAACTGCCGATCTCGAGACCGATGCAGGGAGGGCATACTTATAAGTACAAATGAAACACAATCAAATAATTTATACATGGAAAACACTAGCAGAATAAATGCAATTATTAGTAGCAATAAGCTTGGCATGAGTTAAAAAAGAGAAATAAAGAAATATACAATTACAGGGTGCGCGATGAAGCGATGAGATTATTCAACCAAAATCCGGATACCGTTTGAAAAAAAGAAGTCACAGGCCTGTGCGGCGCACGCAGCATAGTCACAGCGTAAGCTGTTGGAGTTCCAATTTGACACTATGCACAACAGGGTCTTCGCCGCAGTCTGTTCGCCTCGTTTTGACGAGAACGATTCGAACTGTCCGCCCGGCATCGACGACGACCTCTGGCTTGTATGCTCTCTGCACAGCAGTCTGCTGAGCCCGATCAAGCCTTACAACTGCAACTTACATGTCGGGCGCGCCGCGTTTGTAGGCACCTTAACTAGATGGCGTCACCATACTGGCGGAGGCTCGGCAGCTCGGGAGCGCGTTGATTGCGCGCCTCGTCTGAATCGCATATCGTCGTCTGCGCCTGCGGACGCTGCGTTTGCAGGCATCTTACCTAGATGGCGCCACCATACGGGCGGAGGCTCAAGTCGTCTCCCCTGCGTTTGCCTTATAGGGTATTTTCCGCGGCCCTATAGCAAGCGCTTGCGTGGCTCAGTGGTAGAGTATCCGGCTCCCACGCAGCGGGCGCGGGCTCGATCCCGGCTTGAATCGGGTAGTTTCTTTCGCGTTTCCGGCGAAAGCGGTTACGTGGCGGATGCCGCCGGCGCCATCACTCGCATTGGCTATTCGAATGAGCCCATAACAGATTACTCTATAGAAAATTTTCACAGAAACTACTGAGCATATACATTCATTTGCACCATTTGCTAATGTTACGCTTAGCTTATGTGGCAACCGATAGCGAGTACGCAAAGCGCAGACATTCAAAATCAGCATGCGAAGACCTTTGCAGGCGGCTCCGAAGGTCCGTGAGGCGTAAGGCTCCTCGCCTTTAGGGATGCGCCGACGAGTCGCCGAGACGTGACTGCTGGAAGTCACGGGAGCTGTGTGCCTGTGCGTGCGTGTGTGTACCAAAGGCGCCTACTCTTCCTCCGAACGCTCACCCCTTCTCCCCGTCCACTGACGTGACAGGTTGGCGCCGGGAGCTTGCAGGAGCGCGCATGAGACGGCTGTGCCCGTTTATGGTACGATTTTGCGCCTGCGTTCCTGATTGGACCAGGCCGTGTCACGTGTACCGGATGAATCTCCACATGGCTCCCATTGGTCGAGTTAATTAATGCATCCGCTCATTTCGATGTTAGCGCCAAGGCGCCCGTAAGTTACCGCCCTTACAGGCGGGCGATACTTTATAAAGATGGCTGCGCACATGGTCGTTTACGTCGTCATGGCAACAGGCACAGCAGCCGCGCGGCACCTCTCTCTAGCCGCTATTTTTTTTCTGTGCGTTTTTATTATTATAACGACTTGGCTGGCTCCAAGGAGATCATAAAAACACAAACATCGGGAGTGGAGATCCCCTATGCGCGCCCATGGCCCATGCGACGGGCTGAAGCCTGGAAAACCGGTTGGCGGCCATCCTGCTGCGGGGGCAAGAGCGAGCGCTGCTTCCGCGCTGGTAGCGTAACCAGTGCGCTTTCGTGGTGGCGTTTTATGATGAAAGCGGGAGAATTACTATGATTTATTTAGCGCAGATGTTTTTTTAATGCGGCAGCCTTTTATGCATACCTTATGGTGGGGTGTCCGTCTCAAGGCCGTTTCAAAACCGTGTTGTTGACACGAAATGATCCTCTTAAGATAAGAGTCGATAGCGCGCGCAAAGCCACTATTAAGTATACAATATTATTTCAGCCAATGAAATGAAGTAAAAATGAATATAGAGAGGTGAATGACGTGTATTAAGAGTGTAATAATGTTGAACTAAGAGTAAATAATGGTGGATTAAAGGGGTTTAGCTGGGTGATAGGAGTTTAACGAAAGGTAATGATGGGAAGAACACGCGGTGCTGGGCTAATTTATGATGATGAGAAAGCCACATTTAACACTCGAAAAGTGATTACGCAATTGAACTGAGGCGATAATGCGTGCACAGAGAGGTGAAATAGGCGAATTTAGAGTGACTTCAAATTTTTGCAGAAAAAATTGTGACGAAATAAAGTGACGAAGACTCCGTAAAAGAAGTGGAATGCGGCCGTCGTATGATTGAGTTAGCGACGCTAGGGCTTTCGTGTCGCCTTGCCACATTACCGACGTGACACGAAGTACAAGGTGAGATCAGTAAAGAGGTAAATAAATTTTTATTATGTCCTGGCTATATTGATAAAAATAGGCATAAAACAACATGGCGAAAAAAATGTCACAGTTTCGCCCTAAGGGCGAAGCAATGAATGCGATAGCAACACAGCAATGTCATACGAAGTAAGGTGAGCGGCTTTGGTAGCAATGTGAATTGTAGTAAACATGAGCTGATTAGGTAAGCAGGTGTGCTGCGCCGTAAGAAGACCGACATGAAGAGAGACTCTATGACCACGAGAAGGCGCGTGTGAAACGGTGGTGTTGATGAGAAGCGGTTCCCGTGGGCAGCGCGTGCGAAGCGACACACCTGTAGCGCTGCACTGCCGATCCGGGCAGCATTGCATGTGTAGCGTGCGTTGGAAAATGTGGCCCGACTATTACTAACTGAATCAACAAGCGTGGTGTGAGTGCGCACAAACGAACATGAATAGATCACACTGAATGACTGCAGACAACGACTGTCAAAACGCTGGCAGCAAGCCCATACGCCGCTGCGGGCGAAGGTACGTGTGGTCTATCGCTTCAACGGAAACTGAGCGGCGAATGCACGGCGCATAAAGGTCAGAGCCGTGTGGAGATAAGAGACGGTGCGGACGAGCGACGAGCGCGGTTGTTGGCAGAGTAGAAGACCCGCTTCCTTGCTTGCGCGTGGGAGATTGAGTGCGTTCGCTTTCCATGATAGCGCGCGTCCCCGCACGCTTCCGTTTGGGCGTACGGCGCGCGGCGAAGATTTTATCTTAGGGAACCTCACGGCGACGACGACGACGACGGCGACGCCGACGGCAGAAATCCGGTTGAAGTGTCCATATAATTGCTATCGCAATAAAATGAATAAAATATTGCATAACTACCTGGTGCATCACAGTGTATACTATAGGAAAACAATACCAAGCAGACATACATAAAATGCAAATACATCAAAACAAACACATTTTTGGCTGCGCAAAAACTAAAATTGCCACAATGCCCAAAATTAAAGGCATGCTGATAATGTCACTTATTAAGGCGCACGGT
The DNA here is from genome assembly GCF_013339745.2 of Dermacentor silvarum. Classification (NCBI taxonomy): domain Eukaryota; kingdom Metazoa; phylum Arthropoda; class Arachnida; order Ixodida; family Ixodidae; genus Dermacentor; species Dermacentor silvarum. The sequence goes on from NC_051158.1 coordinate 95,362,610, forward strand.
TCAGTAACTACGAATAATGGATTTAAATATTGTAAAGATAGTGAGTCCGCAATAGACGAATGTGTATGAACTATGATTTGTATATAACTTTACACGACTGCATGCAAAAGCAACTTGATGTCAGAAAACAGTAATATGCGCGATCTAGCCTAAGTTAAATTACGCCGAGATAGGATAACTATGGCTGCGCAAGAACTGTTGTTGCTCCAGGCACATATCGTGTTGTTAAACACACGATATGTGACTGGCAATACTCTTTATTTACAAGTTACGTCAGTTAGTTTTTTGTTTTGATGCGAAACAGTTGCGTGCCGATATTTATGCATGCTTATAAACAGTCAACTTGTGAGACTCAGCTACGACGTCCGCCAGGTCTAAGAGCTGTATCATTTTCAGGTCCTGAGGAGCGACACCGAGACGCCCTTATGGGGGAATAGCCACTGCGGGCCGCTCCCACGTCGGGACCGGCACGCCGTACCTGACCACCGAGTCACAGGCCCTTTGGACAGCCCGTAGCTGAGCGGCGACGTCGGAGCTCCTGAGCGCCTCCACCCACTCTTCTTCCGTGGTGAGATTATCGCGGTCCCATAACGAGGATTCCGCCAGAGCATGTGTTCTAAAGGGCAGAAGGGGTCGCCGGAATCCGGACAATCAGGCTTAACGAGTCCGCGGCCTGCTGACCCTGGCTAGGCCGCGATCGGACCCGCTTTACAGCATGTGAAGGGTGGAAGAACTGGAGAGCTTGGCGAGGGCCGGGAGATAGACCCTGCTGCAGAGCTGACAGTACTTTGAAATCTCGTTGAACGTGTGGAGCGAGTCCTCATCGAGCCCCGCGTCCGCGCCCTAGAGCGGCGTTTCGCCGGCGCGGTGGGTGAGATCGCGCGCGCGAGCGTGGGCCAACTCGGCGTTGGGAGCCACGGGGGAGACTCGATACCCCATGTGGGCCGGGAACCAAGTGATGACGTGGGGGGCGAAACTCCTGCCGCAAAGCAGGGATGCCGCTTCCCTCGAGACCAAGCCAGTGGCGAAGGCCCTGACCACCGCCCGTGAATACGTGTAGACCTGGGGCCTGCTCCCGTCCCGGAGGCCGAGGACGACCGCGACCTGTTCCGCCAGTGCCGGAGACGGGCCCCGCACTGACGCGGCGTTAAGGAGGTTGCCCCTGTGATCTACCACAGCCGCCATGAATCAGTTGGATTAACCGTATTGGGCGCCGTCAACGAACGCTTCCGATCGTGGATCGCCAGCGACAGATCCGAGAAGTGCGGCCGCCCTATTCCTGTGTCTGCCTACATTGTGTTGCGTGTGCACGTTGCGCGGGAACGGCGCGACCGTGACGACCTCCCGCGTCTTCGCATCGAGCGCGCACCGCATCCCCCTGACGGCAGTGGGATGGCAGCCCAGCGTCTCCAAGATCCGCCTTCCGGCATGCGAGGAAGAGAGCCTGACGACCTGGGCCCGCTGCGGTGCCTCGACAACCTCGTCGATAGTGTCGTGGACTCCCAGCTATACGAGATTCTCCGCGATGGCAGCCATGGGGATGCGGATCACCTTTTTTATGCTCTTGCGCATAAGCACTCCGAGAATTTCCATCTTGTATCCGTGCCAGCCATGCGCAGCGGCCACGTACGTGATATGGCTCATTAGGAAGACGCGGTACAACTTGAGGTGGTTGTCCTTCCCCAGCCCTCCGCGACTGTTGGAGACCCTAGTAATGAGCCTGACCATGTTGTCCGTTTTGGTGGTGATACGAGCGATCGTCTGTTCGTTACAAAATTTGCATCGATGAACATACCGAGTACGCGGATGACCTCCACCTTGGGAATGACCTGCCCGATGGCCGTGCGAATGGAGATGTCCACCTTCCTAAAAGGGACCTGACCCTTTGGGATGCGCCCCCCCTGCTCGGTCGATACAAAAGGTGTTCGGACTTGGACCGTAGATCTGGAGCCCCGTGCCCGCCAAGAAATCCTCCGTGCAGCTCAGGGGCGCCTGCAGCAATTCCTCTACTCTGCCTTCAATGCCGCCATCACACCACACCGTGATGTCATCGGCGTAAAGCGCGTGTTGAACGCGGTCGACCTCGGACCGACGGGCGGAGAGACCCCGCATGGCGACGCTGTAGAGAAGTGGCGAGGGGACCGACCAGTGAGGGGTGCCCCTTGCCCCCAGCTCGAAGGGACCAGACTTTACCTCACCCACATTGAGAGTGGCGCGCCCGCCCCGAAGGAACGAACTGACGAACCCGTGAAACTTGGATCCAAGGTCCATGTTCGTAACGGAGTAAAGGACGTGCCTATGGGAAATGTTATCGAAGGAATCGCACGGGAGTCGCTTCAAATCCACGTCGGACTTTGAGAACATTGGAGTGCATGTCAGCGTGCACGTCGCATTCTGCGTTGCCTCCTTGATCGCTTGCTGAAGGTCAGAAGGGAGACTTTTGCGACAAGCTTTTTCCATGCTGGTTTCGACTGTAGACCAGTCAATTCGCCGGATTGTGTATGTCGAATGACAGCTGGGGATGTGATCACTCTGATGCGTTTCAATGTCTTAAAACCACTTCACACGAGTAGCAAAGCGACGTTAAACAAAAGCCAAGTCTAAGCAAATGCTGTACGATGAGCCTCGTAGAAAGGTAGTGCTCCCATCATTAAGCAGGGACAGTCCATGGTCAGATGCAAATGAAGCCAGTCGTCGGCCCGTTGCGTTAAGTTTGGAGTTTCCCCAGATAAGGTGGGCGAATAAAAGAGAAAGAAAGAAAGAAAGGTGGTGGGCGTTAAAGACTCCTGTGATAATCCATTGACCAGGGGTTGCTGTCAAGATGTCTTCTGGTCTCTTGCTATCAAACCGGGTTGATGGCGAAAAGTAGGTACCCAGCAATGTAAAGGCTGCCTTTTTCTTCTTGACTGACAGTCAGGCAAACATACTGATTCTCATCATGAGGTGGTACGTGCTGAACCACGTAGGTAAGCTCCCCACGAATAAACACAACGACCTTGCTGCTTTCGCTGCAAGTTGAGGACATGATTGATTTGTAGCCGGATAGCCGGATTGGGTTTGATAATTTCGTTTCAAATATTACGATGATTGGAAGCGGTTAGAGTATACAAACTGACGAAAGTCGGGCATTCGACATCTAAGTCATCTGGCGTTCCACTGGATAATCAATGCTTCTGAGACCTGTTTGCGGAACGATTGGTGATTGTCAGCCATGGTTCTACTCGAGGACTGCGAGGACTGGAATAAGCGTGTCCACCACTTGCAAACTAGCTGGGGTTGCGACGCTTGTCAGTAGCTCTTTAATCACATTCATTAGGGACCGCACCATTGGTATGATCTGTCGGTCTACCCTTGGTACTTCATCAACCGAAGTATGCGTGGAAGTAGACATCAGCTGGGGAGGTTCCTTGGCACGCTCTGTGCGCGGAAGCGCAGGCCAGTCACCTGCGGCGTTAGATTTCTCCGTCTCATACCTCTTCGTGTTTATATGTTTACTTGCGCTTGAAAGTAGTGAGTTGGGTACGTTCTGCGTATGAACCGCACCCCGTCGTGTACGCTTGCGTCGACGATTATGCCGGCGTCGTACAGTCCCAGCTGCTTCTCTGTGGGATGAGCTGTCTCTGTTTAAGAACGGCAATTTCTCTCTTGATTTGCGGGCAGTCCTTGGAGGAGGTATCATGGCATCCATCACAGTTACCGCACTTTAAATCTGTCGCGCGGCAAGCGTCCACATTGTGCGACTAAGTGCAGCGTGGCCAAACCGTACTCTTTGTACAGACGCCCGTGACATGGCTGATCTTCATGAAGTTATGGCACTGAAGTGGCTTGGTCACGAATGCCGAACAGCACGTCGGAAGTGGCCAATCTTGACATGTGAAGGAAGAGAATCGCCCTTGAATATCAACTTTACGCAGCGGGTGTTACCAAGGCAGAGCACATGTGTGTTTGTAACTCCTTCGGTCACTGGTTTGACGATAATTGGCAGGTCCGTGTTCGCTATGTCGAAATCAATGTCGTACATGACGCCCGCCATGCTGGATCCGTCTAAAGGTACAATCGGTCGGAATTTGATGCCACCCAAATCTGATATTTTTCTAAGCTTGTCCAACGTGCTACCATTTGTCGCATCCACAGCGAGGATATTCCTTCGCCTGTTTAATCGGACATAGAAGCCCATACGTCCTGCAATAACGGCTTGTGGAGGCACATCAACGCCATTTACATTTCGCGGCGCCAACTTCTCGTCGAAAGAAATCAACATTTCCCATTCTAGGCTTCTTGCATCAAGGAGTCTACTGCGCCAGCTCACATCACATCGCTATGACATGTCATATACAGAACTGGACCAAACTTTATTGAGATCCTGCGGATTGCCGGCCTGGCCTAGGCCACCCGGGTGCTCGCGGTGAGGCTTAGGCTTTCCGCCGTTTCCCGGGTCTGCTGGATGGCCCAAACTTGGCCTTGTAACTGAGCTAGCCAGAGCGTCGCGACAACGCTCCTCAAGGAGGTACAGGTTTTTATGATGAAAAAGCTTTGTAGTGCATGTGCATTTTCATAGGATGCGTTATACGTCTGCGTATTCGTGTCTGCATAGGCTACAGCCAGCGTCGCAGATTTGCCTGGGGTAAATGCGGTTGAAGTCCACTGGGTTTTGAAATGTACTCGTTTGTAGACGTCTCCAGTCTGCTTGTTGTGATCTGTCTAGATTTTCGTGGGGTAGTTGGTGTATTTCTCTTCATTTGTTGTAGTTTGGCCAGGCAGCTCCATAGCACTGGGCCAAGCATGGTCCAATGCTCGCAGAAATTGGTACGAATTTTGGCCCAATCCTGGCATCATGGCAAAGTGCAACCCGATCCATGGTCCACCCACTGTTCGAGCCAAGATTGGCCGTACAGTCTGCCATTGTAGTTTCCAATGTAGTTCAAGCATAGAGCCAATGCACAGCCATCCTGTATGCAGTGTTTCAAGAACATCCAGTAATCAGCCATTCTGTATCCAACGTGTTCCAAGAACAACCAGTGCTCAGCCGTTCTGTATCCAACGTGTTTCAAGAATATCCAGTGCTCAGCCATTTTGTATCCAACGTGTTTCAAGAACATCCAGTGCTTAGCCATTTTGTATCCAATGCATTTCATGAATATCCAGTGCTCAGCCATTTTGTATCCAGTGTGTTTAAAGAATATCCAGTTCTCAGCCATTTTGCATCCAATGCGTTTCAAGCATAGCCTGTACTCAGCCATTCTGTTGCTTGTATGCTAGCTTACTGCCTACACAATTAGTAGCGAAGAAAACGAGATGGAAATAAGTGTGGGAAGGAAACTTCCTGCATAAACCAAAATATAATTTATTTAGAATACTATTTACAATACAATTCTTGAACTGATGCACGCATCAGTAGGGGTGCTCATCTCCAGGGGTAGCAGCAGGAGGGGCAGGGGCGGCAGGGACTGCAGGAGCAGGGTCTGCAGCACGGAAGGAGCAGGGGCAGCAGCAGCCAGACAGTAGGGGCCGATGGTGGACTGGCCAGGGACCTGAGGGCAAGGGTGGGGCAGGGAGAGGGCAGCAGTAGGCAGGCAATGATTCCTGCCCCGAAGGGAGAAATCATCGGGCTGCTCTGTTGCAAACGTTTCTGCGAAACGCCTCTTCCTGCCACCACCCCTGTCCACAGACCCTGGCAACCACCCCTTAATGAAGTCCTGTGCTTCTGTCAGGTCGCCCCCCACCTTTCGCACAGATGACATCTCCACACAAACATACAAAGACCACAATTAGTACATACAACATGCACCGTAAAGGTCACCCACAATAGAGCTGGCAAACACATTCAACAAAAGAAAAGCTTAACATGAACTCAAGAGACTTAGTGAAATAAGTTGCTAAGTCTTTAGCACACAGTTTATATGACAGAATTTGCAACCGCAGCCAACCTTATTGAATCGAGGTTCACAGCATGCTCAGCGGCGAAATGCAGGATACGCAAAGTATTGCTGTGGATAATTAAATGCTTCAATCGCCTTCCCCGCCATGAAAATGCTTGATCCATTTACAGGATCTTCATCCCTGTTGCCTTCGTTGACATTCCTGTTTTTCAACCCTAGCATAGCGTTAACGTCATCAGTGATGATCACACCATGTCTTTACTAACCGAGACATATGCAACTGTCTCACCCGCCGATGCTAAACGTGTAAGCTGCCTGGTGTGATGGAATTCATCGGCATGCTCGTCAAGCAATTCACCTAAGCTGCCATTGGTGCTAGTGCAGAGCACACTTGCGCAATTTCTGCAAGAGCAGTGGTGGCTGAGTATGTGGCTTTCATAGTACAAAATGAAATCAGCCAACAGGGACGCCCAAATTTCTTCGTTGTAGAAGTTGACAATTCAGATGAAAGACATGATTTTGGCAAGGGCAATCTCTTGGTTTGCAAGCCATTTCGCTGTAGAGGATTATGCTGTATACAAAATACATCAATAATGCAAAAGGATGACTAAGGAAGCTTCCGGCATAACTATGCCATGCCGGATAGTCAGCTTCCGGCTGACTATCCGGCATAACTTCAAATTGATGAATGCCCTCTTCCCCGTCCTGCTATGAAGGCTGTAAAGCACTTCGACGGGGTGCGCCATTACAGCCTTCATGGCATTCGATGCCACCTGGCGCAGCGACTTCCTTCCTATTTGCAGGAGGTGCTTGCGCTGCAAAAGACAAAAATTGCCAGAGATTTGGAAATAAGCATTGTATGTGGCAATGTGTTTCAAGTTCACAAATCTACCCAATACTACCAGATAATAATTTATTGTGAAGCGAAGTGAATTTTTAGCTGAGTGCAAAGCAAAACATTTTTGCTGGAAGAGGTTTGTGACGCAATGCCCTTTAATTGTAAATGTGCTCCACAACGCCTAAGCATTACTGGAAGAAACACAAACACGAAGTGCATCAGGTCTTGTCTGTTCTGTGCATTTCATGTTTGTGTTTCATTACCCCTTAGCACAGGAACTATGTTTCATAGTAACTACCTCTCCAAGCTTTCACTATCATTTGTAAACGCACCAGTTCTACTCCCATGCAAATTCCCAATGCATAATTAGGGGATGTGACATTAGAGTGCAGGAAAGTCGGATCTACATAGGTGTGGCACAAAACAGCTTAAAGGCATACCGACATGATATTTTCAGACCTTCACATTTTGCGTTAAAGGGACTGACAACCAGTTTTTAAAGACCTAGTTTTGTGGTAACCAAAATCTAACCCTCAGCAATCTTTGCACCTGCAGCTTTGCAAATTGTGAAAGCAGCCAATCATTCTGCTTTCACAGGAGTGAGTGCAACTGCAGTTAACTGCCTACATTTTGGCATTTTCAACCACTTTTGAAAATATAAAGCTGGTACAATAAGTTTGCATTGTCGTACAGACCTTCTTACATTTGTACAGCGTTTTCCCCTCCAATACACACCTACATCACGGCTGCCTGGCCCCCGTGATCATTATTCTGTCGATAGACTTACCAAGCCAACTCATCAAAAACAAAGGCAGTGCCACTTTCATTACAAACGAAGGCTTATCAGCATATTGCAAGGCAAAAAATAACTCAAAAATGTCGAATGCATTTCAATACTAATAAGAATACCATGAACCCCATAAAATAATAGAAAGCCATGTGTTAGGCCTCTTATTCATGGTAAATAAGGAACAGGGTCCTGAAAGCGTAGGGAGACGTAGACACACCACAAGTGCGGACTTTCAACTGGTAAGTTTATTGAATGAACGAGTTTATGAACAGTTGAACTGCGCATGCACCTGGAAGGCAGTGAACAATTTATGACATGCACTTGTGGTTAGATGAGGTGATACTAAACAATAATGAATTAACAAAAATAAAAACCATCGCGCTGCTCCGCTGTCACCGATTTGTGTGGTCTAAAACGGAAATTGATTCTTGAAAGACTATTGCAGGCTGACTAATGCAACCTGGTCCTGCTTTCTGTATTCTATAGGCCTCGCAAATTTCATGCGTCAATTGGTGTGTGTGGCGAAAAAGAATCTCGGTCCGAGAGAATTCTGCAGTGCACCCGCAGTCATGGCAATGCATTGCGAAATGCGAGGCGCAAACAGTGCATTTTGGTGCTCCCTGAGGCGCACGTTTACACACCGCCCCGATTGTTCCACTTACACTCGGCCACAGGTGAGGGGGACGCTGTACATGATTGCAGTGGCGCAAGGCATACACATGTTAGTGTGGTTCACAGGGCAGACGCTACCTACTTTCTTTCTGGCTGAAAAGAACAAAACAAATCTATGCCATGCCACGATCCGCCCCCCCCCCCCTTCAACCTGTGTGAACGCTAGTGGATGTATGGCTAACGGCTTGCTTCCTGGTGCCGCATCTTTACTCTCTAAACTTTACTCTTCGCACAAGCTTTCCACAAGACACCAATAGCATGCTGTGTTGTGGAAAGTTCGTGCAAGAATTGAAGCATGCTATGGACACTATCGTTCGCACAGGTTGAAACAAAAAAAAGGGTTGGGGGGGGGGGGATCGTGGCATGGCATAGATTTGTTTTTCTTTCAGCCAGAAAGGAGGTGGGTAGCATCTGCGCAGCAGTTACAAAATGTGTGGAGGCAGAAAGGTGCAAATGCAAAACAAAAATATCTGCCCTGTAAGGCACACTAATATTCGTGTGCGTTGCGCCATTGCAATCGTGTACAGCATTCCCCTCACCTGTGTCCGAGTGTACGTGGGACAATCAGGGCGGGGTGTAAACATGCGCCTCGGGGAGCACCAAAATGCACTGCTTGTGCCTCGCATTTGGCAATTCGGGTGCGCTGCAGAATTCTCTCGGACCGAGATTCTTTTTCGCCACATAGTCCAATTGACGCATGAAATTTTTGAGGCCTATAGAATACAGAAAGCAGGACCAGGTCGCATTAGTCAGCCTGCAATAGTCTTCCAAGAAAGAGAAATTTTCTTTTTAGACCACGCAAATCGTTGACAGCCGAGCAGTGTGATGGCTTTTATTTTTTTAATTCATTATTGTTTAGTATCACCTGATCTAACCGCGAGTGCATGCACAGTCCAAGTGTTCATAAACTCGTTCATTCAATAAGTTTTTAGTTGAAATTCAGCACTTGTGATGTGTCAAGTCTCCCTTCGTCTACGTTTTTAGTGCGCTGTCCCTTATTTACCATGAATCAACACCAAGTTGTTCCAGTTTTCCCTCCTCTTCGGGCCACTTATACATCTTCATGCTTTTGCCATGTGGGGCGTCAGGGGTCATTTTTCGCAATTATTGGGGAAAAATTCAAAATATAAATCCACATTTATAGAGAAAAACATGGCCTATTTTAACCAGTAGGATAGGTCATTTTCCACAAGCGGTTTTCTGAATTCATGTTCTGAGCAGTTGTCTGTCCCCTTAAGTAAAGGTACCGGACTCTAAAACCCCAGAAATATACCGGCAAACCCCAGAGTGCACTAAACACCTCATTTATACTAGTTTTTCTACAGCCAAGTTTCGTTTAGCTTTCTCCCTCTCATAACATCATGGCACAGAAGGCAACCACGTAAGGCATCGGAAGGTTTGACAATTGCTTCGACTTGCTTGTCCAAAGGATGTTTCGGCTTCTACACAGAAGCCTTGTTCACTGACTTATTGGTTTCATTTAGCCACAACAGGCATATGGCCAACCACTATGTCAGTCAACAAGGCTTCATGGGGAAGGCAGAACATATAACCCCTTCAACAACACTATTCTGGTCTGCATTACATTTATTGTGGGTTTAAAGTGGGTGGGAAAAATCATGTCAAAAAACAACACAGATTGCAAAAAAGGTGAAAAAACATAAAACAATGCTATTTCCCCTTCACGGGGCTTGTGTTCTATCTATGGCCAGCATCTGTTTTTGCCATGAATGTGCAATGCAATGGTTCGAGCTGTTCGCATTTGACTGACTTTTCCAACCCTTGTCATTTAGGCATGGAAAATGGGGTACCCCCATTACAATACCGTATTTACTCGCATAAAGAATGCACTTTTTTTCCTTGAAGATATGCGCAAAGATGGGGGGGGGGGGGGTGCGTTTATTAAGCAGGGTAAAATTTCGAACGATTTGTTTTTCCGCCGCCACCTCTAAAGAAAGCCGCAGTTTCGTCCGAAAGGCGAACCATCGATTGCGATAGCAAATGCGCAGAGAGCTATACAAAGTAAGGATAGTAGTTCTATCGCCCGTATAAACTTCCAAAGTAATTTAACCAGCATCGTGTCAGCGCGCACAGGCAAACGTAAACCAATCACACTCGATGACCGTGGACACTCACTGTCGAAATGCTGGTGTGAGGAAGCGCTGCAGCAACAGCGAGCGAAGTGACCTTCATGCCATGTATCACTTCAACGCAAACTGAGCGGCGATAACGGAGTACTCACAAAAGTATAAGCCGCCGTCGCACCTAGACTCAGCTTCCGAAGCAGATCGTTTTCAAGATAGGGCGCGCGCGGCCGTGGAATGTGCAGTTGCTGTGCCGGCTCCCTCCCCTCCCAGCGGCGCCATGCACACGACGAAATATGGTGCGTTTTCTACCCGCTTTCTTCCCTCGAACGCGGGATAGAGCCGCGATCGTTGGCGCCGACTTCAAAAATGCACCTGCAGTGCCCATATGATTGCTACGGCAATAAAAGTAGGAGACACGTACAATTCGGTGTCCGATACAATCTTACCCACCAAATGCCATATCGGACGCCGAATCGTACTGTGTCTCTCCTACTTCACGGCAGCAAGTTCAGGGTGCGTTTACTACGCGGGAGAAAAAAAAAATCGAAATTTTGACGACGAAAGTGTGGGGTGCATTCATTATGCGAGCGCGTCCATTACACAAGTAAATACGGTATTTCACTTATTCTTTCTGAAGGGCATAAGTTCTCTTAGATAATGTGGCATAGTAACAGATAAAACAAAGCAAAAAATCTGAGTAGTGGAATAAAAAGTAACAGGGGCCACAGTGTATATGGGTTTACATTCTTATAGTAATTGCTAGTGCTCTAGAAAATGCTTTGAACCATTGCATGAAGCTGGATAGTTTAGGAGTTTGTTTCATGGGCTTGTAGCACAAGAAAAAAAAATGTTAGTGCAATGAGGCAATTCGACAGCAGGTAGACTAGACTTGCTGCAAATGTGGTTTTAATGACATATACAATTGCAATGCAATTTTCAAACTCTATTATTTAGAAACGAAAACTGTAGATTAAAATGAGGTAAATACAGTATATACAGAACATCATTGCGCTCCTCTTCCTGTACTGGTTCACACTTGTTTGCACTGCTATTTATCATTCACGATGTGCCAACTCGTCCAACAAAAACAATTTATTCACAAGTGCTCTACATTGTGTCCTATAGAAAGCTGCCACAGCTTGCATTTCATATCAGCAATAGATGTTTATTAACTTAGCGACTTACTCCTGCTTCATGAATGTATCTCTACGGAGAGCTGTTGGAAATCACCGATTCAGCAAGCCACTATGGTAGCTCAGTGCCTATGGCGTTGCGGTGCTGAGCTCGAGGTCAAACATTTGATTCTGGCAGTGATGGTCACATTTGGATGAGGCCTCATTGCAAGAACACTAGTGTACGCTTAGATTTAGATGCATGTTAAAGAAACTAAGGTCCAGTCCAAATATGTCATTACAAACTATACAGCAGGGAGCAAATTACTTCTATAAACTCTTTAGTGTTTGCGATGCAAAGTTCCTTCACATAGAACCCACAGCATGTTTCATGAAACGGCAAAGAACTTCCACATGTTACATAGCCTTATAATTAAAAATAAAAGGGCACTACAAACGAAGGTGGCAGCCACAGCCTCATCCCGCACGGCTGCCTCTAATTCTTCAATATTGTCGGCAGGTAGCCGAGGAAGAACTGGAGGCACCGTCGACAAGGCAGGCTGAGACACTGCACGGGTCTTGTCGAGAGGCTCAGTTTCATCCAGCCTCTCAGACACGACCCGTACCTCATGCCTCAGCTGCTGCAGCTTATGCAGGACGTTCCTGTTCTGCTGCCGCACCTCCAGCTGCACCCGCAGCAGCACCGCTGAAACACAAAAATATTTACTTCACAGCAGGAACCGTACATTTAGGGCATATTTGGTTGTTTCAGAGCACTCTGGTAAATGTAAAGTATCAGGATCTGTACAGGTCTCAGTGACAAAAATTCATAGGTATATAAAGGCTTTCAAGGGTGCTTCCAGCAATAGGAGAGGTGGAACCACTGTATTGTGTCTGATGGGGAGTACCGTATTTTCCGGTCTTTAAGTCGCACCTTTGTATAAGACTCACGCCCTCAAACCGGCAGCTTTTCCAGAAAAAAAAAAACGTAAATAAGTCGCTCCGGTGTATAACACGCACCTCTTCGTTCGGTAAGGGATTTTAAAAAAATGTCACAGTTTCGCCCTAAGGGCGAAGCGATGAATGCGATAGCAACACAGCAATGTCATACGAAGTAAGGTGAGCGGCTTTGGTAGCAATTTGAATTGTAGTAAACATGAGCTGGATTAAGTAAGCAGGTGTGCTGCGGCGTAAGTAGACCGACATGAAGAGAGACTCGATGACCACGAGAAGGCGCGTGTGAAACGGTGGTGTTGATGAGAAGCGCTTACCGTGGGCAGCGCGTGCGAAGGGACACACCTGTAGTGCTGCACTGCCGATCTGGGCAGCATTGCATGTGTAGCGTGCGTTGGAAAATGTGGCCCGACTATTACTAACTGAATGAACGAGCGTGGTGTGAGCGCGCACAAACAAACATGAATAGATCACACTGAATGACTGCAGCCAACGACTGTCAAAACGCTGGCAGCGGGCGAAGGTACGTGCGGTCTATCGCTTCAACGGAAACTGAGGGGCGAATGCGCATAAAGGTCAGAGCCGTGTGGAGATAAGAGACGGTGCGGTCGAACGAACGACGACGAGCGCGGTTGTTGGCAGCGTAGAAGTGCGCCCCCCCCCCCTCCCCCGCTCCTTCCGGCGCTGGCTTCCCGCTTCCTTGCTTGCGCGTGGGAGAGATAAGAGACTGTGCGGACGACCGACGAGCGCGGTTGTTGGCAGAGAAGTGCCCCCCCCCCCCCCTGCAACCTCCGGCGCTGGCTTTCCGCTTCCTTGCTTGCGCGTGGGAGATTGAGTGCGTTCGCTCTCCGTGATAGCGCGCGTCCCGGCACGCTGCCTCTGGGGCATGCGGCGCGCGGCGTAGATTTTATCTATACGGAACCTCACGGCGACGCCGACGGCGACGGCGACGCCGACGGCAGAAATCCGGTTGAAGTGTCCATATAATTGCTATCGCAATAAAAATCGTGACGTTTCTTTCCGTGAACGTGGGTAACGCGCAAGCGTAAGGGTGCTTCTAGTTCACTGTAGTAAGGGTACCATATATTTCCGCTCCAGGCGCATTTCTGCCGTCGCGGTTGCCGCGATGTTTCGTATAAAGTCCAAGGGCGATAACATCGTCCCCGCGTGTCATACCCTGTATGTGCGAGTGAAAGCGTCCGACGGTTAGCCGAATCGCGTACAAGGGAGGATAGCGGGAAGGCAGCGCGGATGGAGGGAGGGGGGTGGCGGTTTGTACGCTGGTAGCAACTGCGTAGTTTGCACAGCGGTGCGCACTGTATCTTGACAGCGATCTGCAGAAGCGACAAATTCGGGGTCGGCCGACAAGCGGTTGACCTCCCGCCGCTTGCGTTGCTGCTCCGTCCTCATCGCACGGCGCTCGGGAACTCGATCACGAGAAGAACTTGGCACCTCAATAGCGCGCACAGAACACGCAGCAATTACGTCAACCAGCGCGCTTCGCGTGGCCATAACATCGAATGCGTTTTTGACGGCAGTTTTCGCGGAAAAAAAAACGTACATAAGTCGCACCGTTCTATAAGACGCCCCGACGAAAAATTCAGAAAAAGACGCGTCTTATACACCGGAAAGTACGGTACTTTGAAGGTGACCGCAATATGTCCACAAGTTAGCGAACTTATTTCTTTAAAACATATGGCAAGAACTTTTGAGACAGACCTTGTACATCCTCGCGTCATCATTTTTGATTAAGCATCTCAAGATTGGAAAAAATCTGCCTGCAGAAACTTTGCACCATACCTGTGGCACTTATGATAGCCATTGAACATGTTCTCTTCATAAACTAAATGATACGAATGAGACATTTCAAATAATGTAGCAATTTAAAGCTTAGAGCTTTTTTTGCAGAATGATACAGATAACATTTCTGTCATACGTTTACGTGTCAAGAATGAACTCCAGAATGAAAGTAACCTCGAAGTTATTCGACTTTTATGGGCTGTGTAAAAATGTAAAGGGACTCGCACATCATCTCCTCAGAACCTTCCCTTTGTGGTGGCTCCAAAGGTGATGAGCCGGTGGCGCTTTCCCCAGCTGGTACCCTTGCAGGGCATGGTGAAGATAGGGCAGAGTAGCAGCAATCCACAATTAGTGCCAGCATAACAGAGCAACAAACCGCCATTTCTAATCGACCATTATATAAACAAGAAGACCCCAGCCCAAGATTGGTTCCAAGAAACCATGCGGACACACATTTCCTCCATTTGTATATCACTTAAATTTTGTACAATTGCAGACATTCTGCTTGGTTTTGGCATAATGTGTAGTAGTGCAGTGGCCCTTGTAACTTTAGCCTAATAAATGAAGCATACAACCAGCTTGAAATATACCACTAGAAGTGTGATTATCCACACAATGAACTTGCATAATACATGCTGCAATAGAAGTGCCATTTACCTTCTTAAAAGTTTTGTATAAACATCACAGTGGCCGAATGCAGATAGGAAACACCATGCACGCATAGAAAATAGGGCTATATGGTGTCCCAGTGCAGTTCTTGAAAACTTGATAAATATGTTCAAATTTTCCACTAAATAGAATATTAAGAACACTAACTACACTAGAAATGGCATTACACACAATATGGTGAGATATTAAAGGAAAGTTACTTGAGAACTTCAAAGTTTTGTACAGTGACCTGCTCGTAGAGACGAGGGAGCTATAAAAACAGGGGACTCGGTTAGGGTAGGCTGTCAACCTCATGTACAATAGAACCCAAAAGGCGTACCAAGGAGTTTGTGTTTTTGGGGATGCTCCTTCTAAAACACACTATTAAATTCACCTTCCGAACTTTCATGTGACTAAGGATCGCATATCAGCATACGATGGGCCATTCTTCAGATCATAGAAACTCTAAACTTCTTGCGAACATCTCAAACTTGAACTTGCCTTCCTGGCTAGCACATAGCCTCTTTGATAATTACTTTTAAATGGGCCCTGGAGAGCCCCTTTCCAAGATTTGAGAAACACATTCTGCTGTTGATTGCAGCGTTTTTCCAAGGAATACAATTAAAAAATGTTTGAAAAGGCCTCATAAACGAAGGCATTCGGAAAATATTATTTACTTTCCTTATTACCCCTCAACTCATTGGTTCTCTTAAGCCAGGGCAGTGCCAGTAGCAAGGACATGCCTATCACACCTCACCTTTATTTTTTCGAAGGAAACTTATAACTTCTCAAGATGGTATCAGACAAAACTTTTAAGAATGATAAAGGAGTGGCGATGCATTGGCAATTGTCGATTACCCACTTGGTAATTCTCTCTAATAAATCTGACAGGGTATAAACACAAGTAATTTGTCAAAAGAATTGACCACATAATACCTACTGGAAGCTAGCCAGCATTTTAAAAAATGGTGAGGAGAAGCCCTCTGGAAAGCTATCTTTACAGACTGCTTCTTAGCTCCTCCCGCTACATGTAGAATGTGTTTGCTTGCCAAGATCAAGGGGTGGTTCAGTGCTGCTTTAATGCACAAATAGCAAGAAGGTCTCGGTTTATTTTTCAGTGCCATCTGCTTTTAGAAATTCATTGCTCAGATAGGCCAAACCAAATGCCGACTTGTGCATCTGTACAGCAACGCATTGACAAGCTTTCCAGCCACATGCAAAATAAAAGTGCTACTACAGCCTACTTCCTAAACTGACTCCAGCATATTCGATTCCATTCAAAGGTTGAAGCCTATAGATTTCTATGGGATCAACTTTTGTTATACCAATCCTAAAATTCAAACTTGGCTGGTCATTGCGCACGTGTTCGACCCTAATTGTGACTGCATTAGTTTCGAGAATCCTAATAAAAAGACCAGAGCTGGGTAGTTAAACACACTGAATGGTTATTTTATGGAAAGCTTACGGGGTGCAGGTAGCTCCAGTCGAGGTGAAGCAGCACGCCCCTCTTCACCATGGCCAGCTTCAATGCCTAAATAGAACGTTTATGCATGTACATTTATTTTTGAGCCACTTTTCACAATCAACAATTCAGAAATTTTCAAGGCAAAGGCATAGTCATAAAAAAGTGGGCTGTTTGAGTAGCCGCGCTAGCGCTGCAGGGGCTACAGGGAATGCCGCGCCAAACCCGAAACCACAGAAACGTCGCGCCGACGGGTCTTTGGAGTGCGCGCGCTCGAAGCGACCAAGCGGCAGCCATTACCGCCAGCGTCGGCGCATTGTTCTGCCGTCGTTGGTGTCTCTCGCAGTTTTGAAGAGCCAAACTCCACGGTAAGTGATTTTCAGCGACCGCTGCACGTTCTGTGTATGCATATGTGTTCTAGAGGCGCTGATACGAGTTATTGAAGGCCTCAGTGCAACAGTTGGCCGTCCCGAACCATTTTGCAAACGTTGCCTTGCACGATCACCGTGTTTGTGCGAGCTTTGTCATATTCGAGGCGAGTGCTTAGAGTGGAGCGAGAGTACTTAGAAAATATGATTTTAGATGATGAGGAACTTTGCCATGTATTTGAGGTCTGTTAATTGGATGGCTGTGAGCGTTCTTGATGTTTCCCCAAGTGCAAGCCACTACAGAGAAGTTACGTGCAGTGCGGGGTGAGCTAAGCCGCCAAGCTTCGCCGCCTAACCGCGGCCTTAAAATGTGTCAACTCGTTACTGCCATGCGCGTGTGTGCGGGTTTCGGCGCTTCTTTGTGCGCGGTATCTGCTAGCTGTTGCCTACGTGGCGCCAATCCCCTCGTACGGTTGTGTGCAGTAGGTCGCTTACTAAGCGCACACTGTGTAGATTTGCCGGTACGCTCCGGGCCGGCGTCTGTCTCTTTGCGCCCACGCCGCTGATTGTGCAGGCAGTGCGCGATTGCTGCGCGTAGCCGCGCAGCTTGGTGAGCCAGCACCCGTCGACTTCTGTCTTGGAGAAACTTTAGATTACCGTTCAGATTACCGGATACGCCGTCACTCGACCCTTGGTGGGCAGAAAACGATGCCGTTGGCTTGACGAAACATAAATTTACGCGATAGCGTTGGCGGTATTAGTTCACGGGAGCGTAGCGCGGTGGCTGTGTTATTTGCTGAGGCAGCGACTACGCCTCCCATGCAAGCACTATGCATTATCTATATAGTCGCCGCTTGTACACTGTTATTATTCAACTGCCCGCTCTGTGCACTGGACGCCTCGACTTGTTTAATGTTTGTTTTGCTGCTGCGCCATTGCGTACAAATATTCAGTTTTGATTTCTAGATACCAAATTAATACGAAGTTGCCCTTTCAAAATCAGAATATTATCTCACTTAACAGCGTGATCCTACCATGCACGAGTGTTAATAACTCAATTCGTGCTGCTGGTCAAAAAAAAAATGGTTGGCTGATCAACCCAAATCTGAGAAAATGCGCTTTAGGTCCGCTATTGTCTATTGTAAAAAGAGATACTACCTTGGTATTCAATGTCAGTGACACTCATTAATTACGCATCCTCTTGACTGAAATAATTTGTCTTAGAAGCTATCCAGTTTAGGTGCTCAGTAAACATTTCTTGGCTTAAGTGCATAGTGGCATGAGTTGGGTAACGGCTTTAGTTGTAAAGAGCAAGGCCTGTTAAAATATAAAATTTTGGCAAGCATAGTTTACCAATAATGTAAGTTGAACAACATACAAAACTCAGCGTAGCAGTGAAAGTAATCCCATATTAACTTGCGGCCAGCTGTTGCGTGCTCTATGTGACATCGCTATGTCTAATTTTTCACTTGTGTTTCAAGACTGCAGCCGTTTCATTGCCAGCTGTGAGGATGAAGTAGCTTCATAGCGGGACATCAAACGCCTTCGAGAAGTTCACCTTTTCAGCAAGAGGCCTACGTATGCTCTTACCTAGTTTTTTTTCCTGTATCTTTTACCTCCTACAACGGCTAGTTTTGTGGCTTCAGTTAGAGGTATTGCTGTGGCACCTGTTCCATGGGACAGAACACATATATAGGCATGTGTGTTCCAGTAAGAAAATAAATATACTGAAGGAGCCCAACATGACGTATTTCAGGACAACTGTATCATGTAAATTAATATGTGACAAAAAAGAACTAAACGACAAGACCTGGTGCACAGTGTGCAGATGTGTGCATCTGAATAACAACGAAAACCTTGTGCAAGTTAAAAAAATATTCACGAGGTTATTTTGTGTGGTATTATTATCATTGTTATCTATCACATTATTGAAAAACTGTGCTCTCTAGTATTCCATGGTTAAAAACACAGTTCAAATACAACATTTGCCTTCACCGTCATATGTATAGAACATATGCATAGAAACAGAGTGGAATTCTTAACAAGTAGTTTTGCTTCACCGACCTTAATTTTAGGTCTTTGTCAATTTTTCCCATCTATTTAAAGAAAGTATCACGAACACTTTCCAGTGTTTACAGGCAGGTTAAGCACATTGTGCCAGATTGTGGAGAAGCCAAAGAAGTCCCAGTGTCTATAGTGGTGCCTGGTAAATGCAAGTTTCTTGAGTAATGCTTTATGCTTAGTACCAATTGGATCAAGTCATGATTTTAGCAAAATGTTTGTTTTCCAGGCAAAAGTTATTTGGTGTGTGTCCAAAGAATCACACTTTTTAATACAGTTGCTCATTCTCATAAGTCCACTGCTTGGTATATGAAATGCATGTACCTAGTAAGCATAGTGTTTGGCCTTCAGCTGAAGGTAGAATTGGCACGTTTGTATGCACATAAAGTAGCATTATTACAAATTTGAAAACGCAAGTGAACAAACGACACAGCTATGCATAAACATTTTCACATGAGAAGATCACTCAGCGCAATCCTTAGGAAAGTAAGTAAAAATATAATAATGTGCTAATAATGGATAAACAGTGCCGATGTTTCAGGAGCATGGCCTTTTACTGTCATAAACAATAACAGTTTGTTATTTAGCATTATAAAACTATTTGCCTTGTTTGTGTCCAACTGCTCTAAATTTTGAAAATTCTCGTTGATCGCATTAGGAATGTTTGGGAGTGTGTTGAGTAACTGCCAGAATTAAATTTGTAATTGGAGCCGTCATATGTGTGATAACAAAAAACACCATTTTGGAACCAGTTGACTGTTATGCAGTATGCTAAGTGTGCATATTAGAACAGTCACTTATATTTTTATTGTAGACATGTATAAAGTATGTATGTACACATCTTGAAGCCGTAGACTGTGCAGTTTTATTCAGATGTGTGATTGTTTGGGTGTAGGTTTTTCTGTAAAGCATTGTCTAGACTTTCTTAGCAGTACATTAAGGTGCAAAACAAAGACAAAGACATTGTTCAAACAAAATGGTTAAAGTTTACTCTTAAGAGTCTTAAGCACATTTGGATGACTTTACAGCATCTAGTAAAACAAGAATAGGAACTGAGGTGCTCGTCACAACCACATGGCACCAACAAACAGTGAAGACAAGGAAAGAAAAAAGAACAGAAGTGAAGTGGACCAAAGTAGAACTCGTTGCTGATGGGAGCTGTATTCACACCTGCATGATGCATGCAATCTTTTATTGAGTTAAAGCAACAGCTCTACCTCCTGTTCACTTTGTTGCGCATTTCTGTGTGTACTAAGTCTGGCCCTGGTAGCGTTAGGCAGTGCCACATGTGGCCTTGGTGCTGGACGTAACACATATTTCTTACGGTATGTGTCATGTATTATGTGAACCTAAGTTTTCTTGAATTCATGTACCCCGCAAAAACTGCACTTGAAACTATATGCTATATACACCACCATTGCCATGAGTAGCACTGGCTGACAGTCCCATGGCCAGACATTGATTTGCCTTGCTTAACTATTCTGCAAAACTGTTTTGCATACAAATGTGGTAATTAGTACACATGCTAAATGCCTCACAGCATGAAATTTTTAATGTGTATCTTACAATTCTTGTTATTTTGTTTTAACTCAAGATGCCATTCTACCTGTGCTGCATTGTGTGGCTGACCACTCCAATGTTCTCAGCACAATCATTACGGAGGTGTGTACCTTTGTGATTCTGAGTACGGGTATTTTTGTAGTTTACGGTTTGGTGTAATTGCACAGATGAAATGAAAAACACATTAAAATATGAGCTGACAGGCACTGTCTCCAAACTTCAATTGCGAAAGCAAATATTTACCAGTTGTCTTTATAGCAATACAAAAGAGCGTGCACATCAAAACACCAGTGTTTAACAAGCAACATCAGTATAGTGTAGAAGAAACCAAAACGCCATACGAAAACTTGTCCTAAACTAGGGAGTGTAATAAAATAATATGAGAAAGACGATTTCATAAGAGCGACATTTTCTGTATTGGAGCCTTAAACTATTTCTTGGGCTACTCTGTCTCGTTTCTTGAACTCAACTGATGTCTTTTGGTTAGTTATTTTACCCAGATCGCTGCATATTTTGGCGTAGTCAACGATGAATATGTGTGACCGCTACAAGTGGCAAGCCGCACTCCCCGCGACGAATACTGAGAACAGTACTGTTATTGCAGCAAAAGTGCCTACAGCTACTTCTGTGGAAGATCATGCGAACTGAATAACCTATATAAAAGCATAAGGTGACTCCACTAAGAGCCTTTTATGCCCTACACACCAGACTAGGATGCAAGATTTAGGTTATTTTGCAAACAAGATGCCCACATACAACGCTTAAAACATGATTAACGTGGCGAGGTGGGCACATTGGTACATTATTACGAGAATTTCAGCGCAATAAAACACAAGGACGACACAAAGAAACGACCAGAACGAGCGCTGAACTTACAACAGGTTTATTGTAGCCCTTTTTACATATATTTCACTACACAAACATCATTAGCTGCACATGCATAGAAACACCATCTCTTTATCTGAGAGTTGTATCGATGGCACACTAACACACCTTTCCCCTAGCCGGGAAATACGTTCTGCCTCAACAATATATTGAGTGAAGCGCGATTTGCTTTTCATAATGACAGACGTGTTATGCAGGTCAGGTGAACAATCCTTACATGTTCAACAATGACAAGTCAGGAAACCTTGAAAGTCCTTCCCTTGGTGCGCGTTTTTCACATAAGTAGTTTGCATGCTCCCTAACACTTAAACTAATGTTGACGCATCACCCAGTTTGGCCAACATACACCTTTCTGCATCTTGTAGAGATTTCGTAGACTACACCTTCTGCACAATCAACAAAGGGTGGAGGGTGCCTATGCGTTGTGCCGCAGGCTTGCTTCTTTCTTACCTCTGGGTCGGTCATTGTGCAGAGCTTGGACACCCTGTTAGGTGCGGTGAATGACTTTTACGTCGTACTGCTGGGCCACCTTTTTCAGGTTGTCTGAAAGCTTGTGAACATGCGGTATCACAGCTACCTTCTGCGTGCGCAGTGATGCTGTATGTTCACGAGATTTCACACAACCTGAAAAAGGTGGCCCAGCGGTACGACGTAAAAGTCGTATTCACCGCACCTAACAGGCTGTCCAAGCTGTGCACAATGACCGACCCAGAGGTAAGAAAGGAGCAAGCCTGCGGCACAATGCATAGGCACTCCACCCTTTGTTGATTGTGCAGAAGGTGTATGTTGACCAAACTGGGAGATGCGTCAACGTTAGTTTAGGTGTTAGGGAGCATGCAAACTACTTATGTGAAAAACGTGCATGAAGGGAAAGACTTTCAAGGTTTCCTGACTTGCCATTGTTGAACATGTAAGGATTGTTCACCTGACCTGCATAACACGTCTGTCATTATGAAAAGCAAATTGCGCTTCACTCAATAAATTGTTGAGGCAGAACGTATTTCCTGGCTATGGGAAACGTGTGTTAGTGTGTCATCGATACAACTCTCAGATAAAGAGATGGTGTTTCTACGCATGTGCAGCTAATGGCGTTTGTGTAGTGAAATCTACGTGAAAAGGGCTACAATAAAACCTGTTGTAAGTTCAGCGCTCGTCCTGGTCGTTTCTTTGTGGTGTCCTTGTGTGTTATTGTGCTGCAGTTCTCGTAATAATGTGCTGGGAATTTTTTTCTTCTTTTTGAGTCTGTTGCTTAAAAGGTCATTTTCCTTTTCAGTGTGTTAGATAAAGTCAGTCACAGGAAAGTCGCGACCATATTTTGATTTCAGCAACCCTTTATGTGACATGACACAATTCCTTCACATGTTGCAACCAAGCTTATTTTTTAAATGTATGCCTTTCTTTCAGCATGGAAAAAAATCTGACATGAAACAAGGTGATAAGTACTGTTTATGCATTTGTACGATGTTCTGGCAGAAAGGTGAAAAGTAATAAATCAATGCTTTCATAAATTTTCTACCTAATCTACATTAATTTCTTAATGAGAATGAGACAAATTCATTTGTTTGCACTAGCCTATAACAGAAACAAGAAATGACAAACTTAGCTTTTAAGAAGGCCCTGATAGGGGCCCAGTGGGGGGCAGTTGGTGTGCGCGTCCTCTTTTCTAGTGCAGCCATCGCCGCACATGGCTGTCGGGGCAGCTCAGCACATATGCAGCCTGCGCACCTTGTTCTATACGTAATCTGCTGCATGTGCAAAGAGTGGGAATGCTGACATGGTGTGGCATTATGTGCATTGTCTTGCTGCTTTGCGAGCACCACTATAACGTCACAAAAGCAGCGTGTGGCCATTTGGTTATCCGAATTCTGGTGTAATGGCACCATAAAAAGTTAATGAACGAAGATATGTACACATGGCACAAGCCTCGGCTCTCACCTCAAGCTTTATAATCAAGAAACAGACAATATATAAGGATAGTGGGGACATGATGCGAAGTTGTCCATTAAAATTTTTCGTGCAGTGCACCTGATAGATGACTGATGCATTTGCCATTATTTTTAAATATCAGAAGCCACAATTGCCTCGCAGGTTCTTTGGTCATGATGCGTGGCTACAATGTGAGTTTTGTTGAACAGTACTGCCGCCACATTTGTTGGTGTTTCATAATGCGTGAGGGCAGGTTGTTTCACACAGATGAGTCATGCTCGCCCAATCACGCATTAATGCAGCATCCCATCTGTCCAATGTAGGCACAACCTTTTCAGGACTCCAGACTGTACACAACACTTGTGGCCTAGTTTGCTGGATGCATATTATGCCGCAAGCCATAACCAACCTTCTTCATTTTTTGACTTCTGCCTTTTTTTGTCACACCACAAAACCGTCTTAACAAGGGCCTGTGAAAAAATGATTGGCACAACTGAATTAGGCATGGCGATGGAATATAATGAATGAGATGAGCCAAGGCAAAAATGGTCGCAGTTGTTTCGTATGCTCTTGGGCTTTTTCATGGGCAAAAGCGCATTTAGTCCCTATGGGCTAAAAGTTTTTTTTGCTGTAGGAAGGTTGTGAACAGAGATTTGCTCTGATGTGAGAAAAAATACTGCAGCCAGGAAAGCAATTTGGTTGTTGCATGTGGCACGATTTGAAGGAGGTGGTGCACTGTGTAACGGAGGTTGTGTACAGTTGGCCATGGCCATCTTGTTATGCCTACATTGTGTAGACAGGCATTGTATTAAATTGAGATTGGGGTGAATCGAGTTGTTTGTGCCTAACAAATCTCATCCGCACATTGCAACATACTGCAAAAGTGCCTAACAAATCCCATCCGTACATTGCAGCATACTGCAAAAGTGGGTTCATTCCTGTGTTCCACAAAACGCGTTATAGCCCAAAATTATGGAACTTGAACATCATAACAAGCACAAAGGAACGTGGACCCAAAGAGACACACAGACTGGATGAGCACTAGCCTATGTGTCTCTTCATGCTCGCGTTCCTACGCGCTTATGATGTCCAATATTTGTTATCACCAACTAGCCTAAACTTCTGCGTTGAACAGAAATTATGAACAGAGAGTACATAAGATAAGCTTTGGCAGAGTCGCAACGCAAAGTACAAATGCATCACGCATTCTCAGTTACATTGGATGAAGAATTTGTTTTTGAATGAATGATGTCACTTCATATCACCATGTGTTATGTGTGATTTCTGTTTTCTTATTAAAGCTAGAGTTAAGAGTAGGCGCTTGTGTCCTGCTTGTCCTTGTCTGCGTTTATTTTCTGTGATGCCATTAAGCCAGAATAAATCTATGACATGAACTGCCAGTCCATATAGCTATACATTGTATGCAGTAAGGCTGCTGGCCTGACTTTGACAAGTGCGAAGTAGCAGTAAAAACTTCAGAAGAGTAGAACTTTGGGCCAGTTGGTGATGCGTATTAGAGTGCGGTGAAATGCGATAGAAAGGACAATGCGAAGTGAGGCTGACGGGCCAAGCGCAACTGACAACTGTGAACGTTTATTGGAAAATTTTGCTGCACCAGGGCAATGCACGCACCAAGACACCCGCAACCAGCAAAAACAGAGCAGGCACAAAAAATAAGGAAATACGGCAAAAATTGCTAATAACGTGTGCACGATCTCTTTTTCAAACGTGCTAATTAGGAAGCATGTGTACACTGTCAAATGGCACAAGACATCAAAAACGAAACAGAAGCAGAACTAGCTCAGCTGTGGCTACCTGTGAATTGCGCTTCTTTGTTTAAAGTGCCACCAAAGCCACACTAACGCACGTATCAGATCCAGAATTGAAAAGAATTTTCAATTAACACTGCTTCGAAAAGCTCGCATTCTAATTTAGTTTTTCCACGGCCTGCAACTTGCACATTCTTCAACTACATATAGCAACCACAACTTTGGCAGTCCAAGGCAAGATCCAAACCCTTCTCCATATTTCAAACACCTGAAGTGCTGTCGCAGCCTGTTGCTCAGGCACTGGTCAGTCTGTCTCAAGTAAACGCGGCCGCTGCACATTACAGAAGTAGCGCATGGGACATACTGATACTCGTGTTTCGTCGTACAGTATTTCCTTGCTCGACTACCCGAAACGCGTTTGCACAGTTGTGCCAACTTGCATGGCGCAGGAAACACAGAAACCACCCCATAAGTTGTTTGAAACCTTATGCACATAAGCGTTGCCACCTTGAGGGGGTGGATGTGTTGCTGAGGTTTCACACAACTTAAGGAAAGTAGCAGAGAAGTATGGGTGAATCTTGTGTTTTCTGCACGATGCAAGTTGGCACAACTGTGCAAATACGTCGCGGGTAGTCAAATTAGGAAATACTGTATGACGAAACGTGAGTATCCGTATGTCCCATGCGCTAATTCTGTCATGTAGAGGATTCGTTAAACTGTGGTTGTGTTTACTTGCAACAGACTGACCAGTGACTGAGCGACAGGCTGCGACAGTACTTTAGGTGTTTGAAATAAGGAGAAATGTGGGATCTTGCCTTGCAGTGCAAAAGTGTGTTATTGTGGCTTTGGGGGCAGTTTAACCAAAAAGTGCAATTCATAGGTAGCCACAGATCAACTAGTTCTTCTATTTCTGTTTTCTTGTTTCTTCCTCTTGGGCCAGTTGTGCACAGTGGGCAACGTACACATGCTTCCGAATTACCACCGCATACATAAGAGGTTGTGCATGCGTTGTTAGCGATCTTTGCCATATTTCTTTGTTTTTTTTGCGCCTGCTCTGTTTGTTACTGGTTTCGGGGTGCCTTGGGCACATGTCCTGCTGGAGCGAAATTTTCCAATAAATGTTCAGCTGTCGGTTGCGCTTGTCCCGTATGTCTCACCTCACCTTGTCCCATCTATTGCACTTCACCATACTCTAATAGCAGTAAGAAAAGCAACCAACTCACCCGAGCAATAAACAAGGCCCACAGAGTTGCTAAGTTGAAGGAGAAATGTTTCAGTGTAATACCTGTTTTGTGGACTGATAAGGAAATGGCATACTTGTTTGCAAACCAATGACCAGGTGCATTTTCCATGTGCATACATTATTGTGTGTAACTGCTCCCTGCTTCTTAGGTTTCTTATGGCTTTTATCAAGCATTCCAGAGTACTTGACTGTTTGTCTGTTGTAAGATTAAATCAGTTGTCATTCAGCATGGCATGTCATTTTCTATAAGCCCTTACTTTGTCTTTGTCCTTGGCGCTGGTCCTAAATATGAATTTCCAAATAGCCTGTTTTTCATATTATGAACAGAATACTTCTAATACGTATTTCATTACAAAAACTTTCTCAATTTTATGAAGAAGTCCTGCTGACTCCAAGTATGGTGTGAAATGAAGAAATGGCACTACACATCCATAGAGCTTGATTTCCCCTGTTTCATGCTTACTGGTTGGCATAGCCAGTCTGTTAGCCTAATTTTTGTTTCTTCCCTATTGAATGCTCAAGAAAGGCTCCAAAACTGTCATTCATTTAAAAAAAAATTTTGTACTTGCAGACACTGCAACGCACAAACCCCTTGACCTCATTCATGTTTTAAAAGAAAATGAAGCTTCTGTGTGCAGCAATAGGCTGAACAAGACAAGGGCAAACAGGAAGGTTGTGACATTGTGGATCAAGAGTTGTCCAACAAAGAAGGTCTCAAGCTGAAGCCAACATCTTTACAAAGTAACAAATGGATTTAGCGTGAGACATTCCTTGTTCAACCAGACAGGTCTCCTTGTCGAAACATGTGTTCTAGCCTGAGGCGTGCATATCCCATTCTACCACTCTCGATCAACAATACACCAATACAATTAGGAACTCGTGGCAAGGTCGTAAAGTCATGTTCGAAGGGAATGTAGTGTGCATCCTGCAAGGTAGCATGAGTAGTATGTTATTTACTTGAGTGAAATGTAGACTTGCTTGCCAGTTACTTTATCCCATGTTATAATTAGAAAGCATGGTTCCTAAGAGAGAATAATGATTTGAAGTTCATGCAGTTTTGCTCCTTTATGTCAGTTCACACTGTTATGGTTGCTACACTACCAGTCCTGTCTGCAACTGCATAGTAGTGTTCCGAGTGCGCAGCCCAGTTCAATAGAAGAATTAGGCTTTTTCCTCAGAAAATGTGCTGCTGCTTCACAGCTTGATGCAGATAAGTATTTTATATCTGGATGGTGACTCCAATAGGACGTTCTTTTTAAATAAGAATGATATGCTGTTTCAAGTGCAATTAATGCAATTTCAAATGACCTCAGCTTCAGGGATCACACGATGGGAGGCCAATGTGAGAAGGATGATTTGATTTCTGCGAACAAGGCACTTGAACATGAGAAAGCATGACTTATTTCATCTAAAGTTGCTACTGTTGGATATGATCAGGGAAGGTACTTATTCATGGCGCCATTTGCAACATGTTACAATCCTGTCTTAATATTTTGCACTGGGTGGAATAAAAAAACCACTGCTTGCACAATATTCAACTTAACAAGGTAGCCATGTTAAAGTGTTCATGCAGAACACAACTCATGCACTATTATAAAATAAATGCACAGGGTGATCGTTTCTAAGTTTTATAGAATTTTTTAAAATCGCCTGTGGCAGACTGCATAATTCTTCTCCTTGAGCTGGACTATTTGAAGAGGCAGATTACTTGCACAAGAAATCGAAACACATTCAATTAGTGAAGCAAAATTGCAGTAATTAACTTCTTAACTGATTAGTTTACGGCACATATTGCAATTAATGAATGGTAGCCAGAGAGCTTGCAAGATGTATCCACTTGAAATGGATTTCCAGGATGACACCAGTTTTAAGATATTATTTCCCAAAGTGTGCGACGAAATACATGGGCGTTCCAGTTACTTTTGTTCTTCAATGCAGAAGATAGCATTTTGTTAAAATGTAAGCTGAACAACAGTGCATTTTAAAGGCAAGTTTGATGGTGTATATCTCCAAACTGGCGTCATTCTGGAAATTCATTTCAAGTGGATATGCCTTGCAAACTCACCGGCTACAATTCGTAAATTGCAATATGAGCTGTAAAGTAATTCATTCAAAATATAATTAGTGGATTTTTGTTAATCACCTGAATATGTTCTACGATTTGTCATGAAAGTTATGTCCGCGTCTCTGACTAATGCAGCTAAGGACTAGAATTATGATATCTGTAACAGGCTATTTTTAAGAATTCTGTAAAACCTTAAAATGATCACCCTGTATATAGGGGACCCTGTTTGGAAATTTCACAAATTTAGTCATAAACAAAAAGACCAAGGATGAAATCCCGGCTACGGCAGCCACATTTCGATGGGAGCGAAATACAAGAACACCTGTGTACTTAGATTTAGATGTAGATTAAAGAATCCCAGGTGGTCCAACTTAATCCAGAGTCCCTTACTACGGCATGAATCAGAATCAGATGATGGTTTTGGCCCATAAAACACTAAATAAATTTTTAATCTTGAGTAGCCTGCTCGAAAATGCAACGCAATCACTAGACCAAATTATTTAGCTTGTTTGCATAATGAGTCCCAATTTCTTAATTTAGTACTTCGGTATTTATCATCGTATGTTTTGTGCTAGTCCATGCAAAATACCACTGGTCGGTCTCATTCTACAGTCCGCTGTTAATTTTGGGTGGCTTAGTCTTGCAAGCTCAACATATAGGCTGCAAAATTGTGGAATGTCTGCCCAAACTAACAGTTCAAACACATGATTCTGTATTTATAGTTCAAATGGGATGAGATAAGATTTCTTAAATTATCATTTGTTTTGTTTACTAATTTTATTGTGTTAGGACATGTAGAATAGTATTGACGTGCATGTTTACAATGTAGTTTTTTTAATGCAGACAGTTTTTTAATGGTGCAAGAAATGCTTTCATTTTGACAGAAAGTGAACATATTATATTTGTTACATTTGGTCTGTAATAAATTTTGTTCTTTAGTGTGGGTGTGTGTCGGGTATTTTTCCTTTCAGCGAGTAGCAACTGCTCTTGAAGGCCCCTGCTGACCTCGGAGGCACTGCCGATTACTAGCATTTTCGCGAGGACGACTGAATGACAGCACGTTTGCGAAGAGGGGCTCTGTGATCAGTGAAAGGAAAAGGAAGTCGAAGTGCAGCGACTGGTTCATTCGTCATTGGACCACGTGTGCGCGTGACTTCGTCAATGCCCAGGGCCGTCGATTGTGTCACGTGAGGCGAGCACGCGGCGAAATGTTTCGTGGCGGGACGCCGCCGCGCTTACGCAGTGGCAGACGGAATACGGCAGGCTAAAGTGTCGGACGCCGGCGATAGCTACAAGCGACTGTATTCGTGCTGGCCAAACGCATGCTCGGACGGCCCCGTTCCCTTGGTGGCCGGCGTCTGACATTTCGGCCTGTGGTGATCCGTTGGGTGCTGTGTAAGCGCGTGACCCATCGCCAACAAGCATATTGCTTCGTGGTCGCCCCACGTAAACTAAAACGCCTTTAATTGCATCCATAAACTCTCTAATTAATACCAAAAAACGTCCTAAATGCCGCCTTAATTTCAGAGCAAATGCTCCAATTTGGAAATGATAAAACTCCCATTGTGGGGGGGCCTGCAACACCTCTCACTCAAAGCGGGGGTAAAGTGGGCATATTACGGTACTCCCGTAGTATGCCGAAGGAATGCCCACCTAAATGGGAGTTTTATCGTACGCCCATTTAATGGGAGCAAAAACATGTACAAATGGGAATGCGCTATAGGACAAGCGAAAAACGCCCATCTGGGTGTTTTTCTGTTTAGTGTGCAGGGTGCTGAATAATTTCCCTGCGCCTGGTCGAAAAAAGGTTTTGCACTCATCACTGCACTGTTCTTGCTCAAATTTTGCAGAACGATCACATTTTGGGGTCGCCTTCGTTGAGTATGACACTTACCACAGTTAATTGCCTGGTGTTTTTAGAAAAAAAAAGTGAAAACTTGCCTTCACTTGCGGGGATGTGACCTGCTGCAACGAGAGCACTAGCATAAACTTGTATCGCTGCCTGCTGGCAGCTGCAGAAAGCAGCTGGTCAGGGAGGTTTGCCACATGTTCTAGGAGCAGGCAACATGCGGCAAACCTCCCTGACCAGCTGCTTAACGAAACTTAACACCCATGAATTTTGTATATGTAATGAAATTTCGGTCTCACGAAGAACAAAAATCGTCTGTGTAGAAACGCGACTGTCACGAATAAGCAATTGGTGCAAAAGTTAGGTGCAGAACTATTACTACTGACGTAAACCACCTCATGACTTGCCGAGAAGCGTGTTGACTGCTGCACATTATCTCATAATTCCTGCCTAAGGAAACTGGCATGACATCAGAATCGCCGCGCGTATAAGGAGCCATTCTGCGCCTAGTCTCCGCGTCGAGTACGGGGCACGCTGCAATTGAGAAGTTTGTTTTCTATGCACCGAATCTGTTTTAGAGGTTTTGCTAAAGATCCATTGTGTGCCACAAGCGCTCCGCTATTTACATGCGCCGTTTGATTCATGTGGTCGATCCACTGGATAAGGCTGGAGCTTTCTGTGGAAGCATGCGAAATCGGCGGTTTCATTAGAGCACGTATCCTTTTGCACGAAGTACAATTAAGCTCGTCTCCCATTGAGAGCAAAGCTAGCGGAAGGCGGTGAAAGTTTACGCTAAGTTGTGAACAATACATGGCTGAAGCGAAGTGTTACATGTTGATCTCATATTGTGGCACTAACACGCACCACTCGTACTGGACGAACAGGGAGCCATTAGACCACGCCGAGCACTAAAGAAGTATCTTAGATTATTTTTCAGGTGCTTTAATGTTCGCATAGAATCCACATGGCTTTGTTTGGCACCACCGCAGCAGTGACGTCGGAATTTCTCGCGAAAACGGCAAATTTATTTCCTGGCCGGCACGGTTGCGTGTAGACTCCGCTGCCCTAAACGATGCAGGAGATGAAGTGCTTGTGGCCGGGTAACACGCGCATAGATCCCCAACAGACCTCATTCAAGAGCTATAGTGTAGCTATATCGCGGAAGTCGTGCATGATTTCTACGCCCAGCTTCTTTGTGTGCATCAAAAAAGCGGTCTAGTCAATGCCATTCCGGAGTATATAACATGCACGCATGATTGAACTCATCTCGAGCGCACGTAGTACGCGACCGATCACCTAGCCACACGTGCGCTCGCTGCACATTTGGCACGCGCCATTAACTACGCAAATACTCGCACATAACGTTGACCCGTAGATGAGAATGCACATAAGGTACAATCACGACAAGGAAACTCTCGTATGAAAAAAAAATGCATACTCACGCACACGTTGACTTCGGTCTCTGCGGTTACCACGTTGCGGACAAGGCAAAGCTGTCGTCGATGGCGATGGCGCAAATTCCGGGACGAAAGGAGAGGGAGGAATTCGAGGAACCGACGCTCTTTTTCTTGCGCCACCTTTCGAATCGCCAGTACAAAAGTACATTATTACTTCATTAATTACGCCGCATGATACGCAATAAAACAAGCATATCGGGAAGCGCGTTCAAGTCGCGCGGGTCGCACCAGAATCATTGAATGACAAAAACGAAAAAAAATGTATATTAATGTTTGTATTAATCCGATCCGCAATCAAGCTTTCCGTGGCTGTAGAGTGCACTAGTGGCTGCTTCGCTACGGTTTGCAGGTGGTGTAGGTGAATCGAACGTACCTTTGATACGTTCGATTCACCTGTAATAACAGCTCATTCGTTTCAGCGGTGCAGCAATGGTACGGTGGCTAGAAGGCAATGGCGCCTTTGAACATTATAAGAAACCCGCCGTTCGTTTCAAAATGTGCAGGAAAGGTGCAGGGCTGGTTCGCGATTTTGCTGCACCCTTTCTACTGACGGTGCCGACTTCGTGCAGTCGTGCAGGCCCTTATATTCACACACACCTTATACACACCTTATATTCTAATACACTGTGGTACAGGTGCGAAGCAGCAGCGCAGCAGACGACACAGCACAAATGCACAAGCGCCGTTAAAACCCAGCTTACGGGTATCTGCCGTGTCTACGCAAACGCGGGTACATTAACGTCTATGAAGCCGATTCCACCAGCAGCTCAAGACCTAATTAACCCACGCCGTGCACATTGGTCGGACAAAACACACACCTGCACCGGGTCTGCACCTCGGCATTCGTTTCGTGTGCCGCGTTGTGCCTGCGCTGCAGAAATCGAGTTGCATAATTTCTGAACTTTTCGTGAACCGGTGCACAAACTGGTTCACAGTGGTGCAGGCGAATCGAACTGGCCTTTAAAGAATGCGTTCGATTCATGGAGGACGGAGAAAAAATTGTCGCAGTTTAGCCCGAAAGGCGAAGCATCAATGGCGATAGCGAATTAGCAAAGAGCTATTTGGAGTAGGGATAGTAGTTTTATCGGCTGCATAAAGTTGGACACATTCACTTACTAAGTGAATTAACAAGCGTGGTGTCAGTGCGCACAAGCACACATGAATAGATCACACTCGATGACCACAGACAACCACTGTCAAAACGCTGGCAGCAAGCGCAGCGAGCGAAGGTTCGTGCGGTTTATCGGTTCAACGGAAAACTGAGCGGCCGAATGCACATCGCATACAAAGGTCAGAGCCGTTTGGAGGTCGCTTGCAAGATACGGCGCGCGCGACAACACCGGCAGCCCGTACCGGCGCAAACATAACAAAGAACCAAGCGCAAAGTACATGAACGCATTTGTTGGCAGAGTAGAAGCCGCCGCCCCCCTACCCTCCCTCCCGCGCTTCCTTCTCGCTTTGCTCCTTTCGCGTGGGAGATCGCGTCGCCAGTTTCCCTTGCGTCCGGTTGCAAGATTTTATCGCCCTTGGACTTTATACGGAACCTCACGCCGACGGCAGAAATCTGCTTGAAGTGCCCATATCATTGCTATCGCAATAAATACTTCCTTCATGGAGGAAGAAATTTTTCTTCCTCCAGGAAAACATTTTTCTTCCTCCATGGTTTACATTGGTTTACATGGTTTACATTTCTTCCTCCAGGAAAAAGGCCTTCTGATATATAATTGCCATGGAAGTTTACATTGCCTTTCGGTATGGATAACATTGAAAATACTACTCGACTCTACCAGCAGTGGCCACAATGCAATGAATGTGGGCAAAATGCAAAATAATGCTTGTGTATAATGCACTTTGGCTGCATGTTGGACTCCCAGGAGGTCAAAATGAACCCATTTTCTTCCACCACACCATTTATCACAGCTACGTACCTGCCTGTTGCTTAGGGACATGAAACCCCATGAATGAAATCTTTTTATGCACAGCATTTGTCACTTGTATGAGCTGTTATTATTGTGCACAGTGTAATGGATGACTGTGGCATTTTTTTAATGATGAATTCAAAAGTCTGTGATGACACGTCAGTATGTGTATGTTTCGTGTTATATGTTTTCTTGCCATAGAAGCTTTTAACATGTTTTTATCCAGGCACATTAGCCTCAACCTCACTTCACCAATGCTGCTATATAGTCGCCTGTCTTTGACTAGTTAACTTTTGGTGAATGCACGGAGAGAACCATGACCACAATGTAAAGAAAATTTGCAATAAATATGGTAAATAGCCGCCTTAAGAGAAATAATTCTCTCTCACTTGTGTGGATCATGCACAAGATCAAAAACCTCAGTTGCTTAACCATCCTGAGTCGTGTATAACGTAAATGCTAAATTGCTATATGACAAGATAAACTAAAACAAATTAATAAAGTTACAGTAGAGTGAGTACATCGCTTCAACTCAAGGCAGGCTCCAAGGCAGCTTCACGGTGAGGAAGAGGAAAGTTATCAGAGACAGGGGGCGGCCTATACTGCAAGCTCACCCTCCGCCAAGTACAAAATAACTTATTAGTCACGGCTAGGTTGCGTGTGCCGCTGTCCGATTTAAGGGGTGCAGCCTTTTCCACCCATCCATCCACACTTTTGTGAGCATGTCTCAAAAGTCCCCGATCGCGGGATCAAATCCCGGCCACGGCGGCCGATTTCGATGGGGGCAAAATGCGAAAAAACCCGTGCACGTTAAAGAACCCCAGGTGTTCCAAATTTCCGGAGTCCCCCACTACGGCGTGCCTCATAATCAGATCGTGGTTTTGGCACGTAAAACCCCATAATTTAATTTTTTTCGGAAGTCCCCGAGAAATGCTAGCACTTCAGTGGCATTTCTCCCAAAAGTCGCAGATTAATCGGGGTAAAAACGCATGGAATTGCAAACGTTAAACGCGTATTAATAAGCAACTTAAAAAAAAGAAAAAGAACACAGAAAAAGGCAGGATTCGAACACGCGTCTTGGCGAGAACGGTGATACGGTAACCGCAACCCACGCACACGACCACCAACACTTTTTTTTCTTTATTGAACACGAACACCAACACGAAGTAGCCGACATCACATTTTACGTAGTGATATATACATATATCGGTTTACTTGGGTTTACAAAATCAGTCACGCTTAAACGTCTCTTTAAGGTTCGATTAGATAAGAAAGACATTGCATTGACATGCCGTCGACACCAATGATCGAGTCGAGTGCCTTTTCTGCCGACGGCGCCAAGAAAAGGACTTTGCTTTTCCTGCACGTTAGGTCATCCGCTGTCGTGCGAAAACTTCGAAGCATAGCATTCTAGCGAACATTGCAAGGTCGCACTGTTTTGTTGGCTTCTGCCCAAAGCGACGCGAAACAAATTTTGAGTGCTTATGTACACGCTTCAAGCACTCGGCAACCGCTCATACATGCTCCCACTTGCGATTACTGTACTACGAAATCCTCTGACCGTAACGCAAGCATACGTTCCTCGTAATTAATTTTTATCATAAGGTCATTCACAAACCATTGCTTAATTATCACGTGTGGACCACACTTAAGCGGCAGGCGCCAGTATATACCCGTGCCCTGCTGTGAACAACCCGCGGTCTGTAACAGCAAGTCGATCAGCCCGTCCCCCGTGACAGATAAGCATATAAGCAAAGCTGTTATTAAATCTCAGCAAAAGTAGTATCGTCAAGCGAACTAGGTAATTAACCAACGTGGTCTCATCTAGCTCTGTTGAAGGGGTCACAGCTTGCAAACGTATTTCTGATTCCTGCGCAGTGCGCCTGTGATCTGTGCATTAGTCTTTCAAACATGCTATTTAACCTTAGCAAGTCGTACCAGAAAGTATTAAAAATTTATAAGGCGTAAATTGGCTTATTACGGACCAATGCAGCCCAAAGAAAGCCAACTTAGTAATCCATGTTGGGAAGTCCACATGAAAGTTAGTCCAATAATTCCCGCCTTGTTGACTGGACGAGCTAATATATTTTACTGAATGTGTAATGCGGGCCAGCGTTGGATCTCTATCAGAATGGTACAGCCTATATTCGCGCCACACTGTTAATCTTAGGTCATCATTCGGCCAGGAATTAGAATGGCCCAGCCCATATTGGAACCACGCTGTTAACCTTAGGCCATCACTCGGCTAGGAAGTGCCAACACGTATCGAACGTTGGTCCGAGCTGACGTGCCGCCTGTGCTGTTTCAGTGCTCGTTCGGCTGTGCTGCTGCTCGCACCTTTATCGTTCTAGTCGCGAACGCTGACTTCCCTAAGTGCTTCGTGACATTATATATATATATATATATATATATATATTGTTACGGTGAAGGGAAAGAAGAAGGTGACTCGAACGAGAGGAAGACGAAGACTGGCCGTTGCCTGAACGCCACATTTCTTCGCTTGTAAATATACATCCTTCTCCACTCGTGGGCCTGCTTTCTTCCTGCAACATTTTGGTGGAGGTGCTGGGTACAATCACGGAACTTCGCAGTGGACGTCATCTACCTGCCGCCACAATGGCAACCGACAACGCCTCAGCAGCCCACGCCAACGGTCATCCTCACTCATCTGCGGGACCCGTGGACATTTTGTGGCACGGACGACACCGACGTCGAGGACTGGCTTGTGATGTACGAACCAGTGTGCGACAACAGGTGGGATCCAACAATGATGCTAGCAAACCTGATGTTTTATCTGAAAGGAACTGCGAAGCAATGGTACGATACGCATGAAGCTGACCTAACAAGCTGGGATGTCTGCAAAGAAAAAAATGCGCGACCTGTTTGGCAGACCTGTCGGTCGTCAGTTGGCAGCAAAAAAGAACTTGCATGCCGCGCTCAGACGTCCACAGAATCCTATGTCGTGTATATACAGGATGTGCTGGCGCTCTGCCGCAAGGCTGATAACACCATGACCGAGGTATTGCAGACGACGCCTTCAATCTCCAGATGTGTAAGGATTGTGCCACTGTGGATGCAATTATAAAGGAGTGCCGGCGCTTCGAACAAGCGAAAGGCCGCCGCGTCCCTCAACATTTCGACAGACTGCCCAATACCGCCGCGACATCTTCGTGCGAAGACCCGCCGCGGTTCGTTCAGCCGACAGGATCAGAAGATATAACGCGTATCGTTCGCCGTGAGCTTGAGGCATTGGCTCCCGCTCCAATTCGTTCCGACTGTCGGGAAAGTGTGCCCACTATCTCGCTTATACAAGTGGTCGTTCGGGAAGAAATAGCGAGTTTGGGCATTCCATCTCTCTGTTCGGTCCGCCATACGAACACCTACCAGATTTCTCCGGCCGCTCGCTCCCAGACGCAAAGCTTTCCGCCACTCCGCCGCAACCCCGCTGACTGGCGCACACCGGATGACAGACCCATCTGTTTTAATTGCTCCGGTATTGGACACATCGCCCGTCATTGCCGTAATCGCTGGTCGTCGTCTCCTCGGTGGTCGTCTCCGAGTCACTACCGCCAAGTACCAGACAATCGCACTTTCTCGCCCTACACGCCGCCTAGGAACATCAATGCGGACAGTGCTCCACCAAGATCCAGCCGCTCCCCGTCTCCGCAAGGCCGTCGGTCCCGTTCGCCTCTCGTTCACCGCTCTTCGTCCCCATCTGCAACCGGTCGCTTCCCTTCGGGAAACTAGGCGGTGCAGCTCCCGGAGGTGAAGCTGCAACTCCGACCCGGCCCACAAATCCTCTGTTGACCCTGCCTACACGTGGAAACCTACTGGACATTGAAGTTGATCGTGTTCCTGTTACATCTCTCGTTGACACAGGAGCGCAGCTTTCAGTTATCAGCGCTGCTCTCCGCCGAAGGCTCAAAAAGGTTCTGACGCCCGCCGTACCGTGCACTGTGCGAGTCGCCGATGGGAGTACTTCACCTGTTCTTGGAATGTGCACATCATCGCGGGCCATTATAGCGTTGTTTTATTTATCGTACTCGAGCACTGTCCACACGACCTAATTCTCGGCCTCGACTTCCTTTCGAAACACTCTGCCCAAATTGACTGCTCCGCAGGTGTTGTACAGCTGGATCTGCCGCTTCCTGCCGACGCAGACGCAACAGCTTGTGCTTCACCCCGCTTATGTTCTGCTGAGTTTGCAAGGCTGTCTCCACAGGCGGCTACCAAAGTACTCCTGACGCCCTGTCCTCCCGTACCTGATGGCGAGTACGTCGTGTCTCCGCTTACTGACGTCGTTTTGTCACGAAATATTGCCCTACCGAGCACCTTAATCCGGATCCTCGAAAACTGCGCTCGGGTGCCCATCCTCAATTTTGAATTTTCGACGCATGTGCTGCCACACGGCATTGCCGTCGCACTTATCACTCCTTTGGAACAATTTGAGATTTCTTATTTGGCCTCCGAATCCTTCCTCAGTACCAACGCACCTTTGTCACCCATTCCTTCGTGCTCGACGCCTGCGGACGATGTTTGTAAGATGATCGCCCCTAACCTTCCTTACGATCAAAGAACAGCTCTTCGTCACCTCCTGTCATCTTATCGGGATATCTTTGATTTGGACGACCGTCCACTTGGTCAGACATCTGTTGTCACGCAACGCATCAACACCGGTGACGCCAGCCCCATTCATAGGCGGCCATATCGTCTCTCCGCAACAGAAAGGGCCATAATCCAGAAAGAGGTCGACAAGATGATGGACAAGGACATCATTGAACCTTCCAGTAGCCCGTGGGCATCACCGGTTGTCTTAGCAAAGAAAAAAGACAACTCGTGGCGCTTCTCCGTTGACTACCGTCACCTCAACTAGATAACAAAGAGGGATGTTTATCCCCTGCCTCGCATTGACGACGCTCTTGACTGCCTTCACGGATCCCAATACTTTTCATCAATTGACCTCCGCTCCGGCTATTGGCAGATTAGCGTCGACGAGATGGACCGCGAGAAAACCGCCTTCGTCACACCGGACGGTCTGCACCAATTTAAAGTCATGCCCTTTGGATTATGTAATGCGCCAGCTACATTCGAGCGCATGATGGACTCTCTGCTGCGCGGCTTGAAGTGGTCTACATGCCTCTGTTACCTCGACGATGTGATTGTGTTTTCGTCGAACTTTGAGAGCCACCAGAGGCGCCTCACCACCAAACCCTCCGTGTTTCGCAGGACTGGCCTTCAGCTAAACTCCTCCAAGTGCCATTTAGGTCGCCGTGAAATTACCATGCTCGGCCATCTCGTAAACGCCGCCGGAATCCAACCTGATCCACAGAAAGTCCACGCCGTGCGCAATTTTCCTGTACCTTGTTCAACATACGATGTCCGTAGTTTTCTGGGCTTATGCTCTTATTTCCGGCGATTTGTGAAACAATTTGCCGACACTCTCACTGACCTTCTTAAGAAAGATGCATCTTTCTCTTGGGGACCACTGCAGGAGCAAGCCTTCTCTACCTTGATCGAGCGGCTTACAACCTCCCCGATTCTGTCACACTGAAGTACGAACTGACGCGAGTGGTTATGGCATCGGCGCTGTCCTCGCTCAACGTCAACAGGGCCACGACCGTGTCATCGCTTACGCCAGCCGCCTTTTTTCCACGCCCCAGCGAAATTACTCCATCACTGAGAGGGAATGCCTCGCGCTCGTATGGGCGGTCGCGAAATTTCGGCTGGACCTTTACGGTCGGAGCTTCTGCGTCGTAACCGATCATCACGCCCTCTGCTGGCTCTCCTCTTTGAAGGACCCAACTGGACGACTTGCACGTTGGGCATTGCGTCTACAAGAATATACATTTTCTATTACGTACAAGTCAGGGCGCCTGCATAAAGACGCTGACTGCCTGTCCCGCAATCCCGTGGATCAACCGGACGATACCGATGCAGACTCGGACATCAGTATTCTGTCCCTCTCCGGCTTTCTCCATATTGGCGACGAGCAACGCCAAGATCCTGTTCTTCGAACACTTATGGAACGCCTAAGCTCCTCGCCTAATGACCCGTCTCTGCGGATGTTCACCTTGCGCGATGGAACTTTATACCGTCGTAGTGTTCGTCCTGATCGCCCGGAGCTCCTCCTAGTCGTTCCAAAGCACCCTCGACTAGAGCACTGCACGGGCCGATTTTTGCGGCCCGGGCCCGGCCCGGGCCCGTTTTTACATTGGGCGGCCCGCCCGAGCCCGATCAAAACATTTATGGCGAGACCCGGGCCCGGCCCGGGCCCGGAAATAATCTACGTTACCCGCCCGGCCCGGCCCGCCACCTCTTTACCTTAAGCCCGAGCCCGGCCCGAGCCCGACTCGAAACCGGCCCGAACCCGGCCCGAGACCGAAAAATACATGTTTTCCAGAGTTGAGAAGCCCGAGAATAACTCGCAGACAGCCCGAGCCCGGCCCGGGCCCGCGTCAAAAAACTCGAGCCCGGCCCGGGCCCGGGTCAAAAAGCACACACCGTGCCCGAGCCCGGCCCGAGCCCGTGAAAAAACTCCTCTACCCGGCCCGGCCCGGCCCACGGGCCGGGCCGGGCCCGGGCTTTCGGGTAAGCCCGAGCCCGTGCAGTGCTCTACCCTCGACTGGCCGTGCTCCAGCAACTTCACAAAGCTCCTACTGCTGGACATCTGGGCATCACTCGTACTTAGGACCGCCTGCGGCGCCGCTTCTTCTGGCCCGGCATTTATCGCTCTGTGCGCCGTTATGTCACTTCTTGCGACCTGTGTCAGCGCCGCAAGACGCCTGCTATGCCTCCTGCTGGTTTGCTTCAACCAATTGCTATCCCTACAGAGCCCTTCTTCCGTGTGGGCCTCGACCTCCTTGGCCCCTTTCCTATTTCTATGAAAGGAAACAAATTGATTGCTGTAGCAACAGATTATGCCACGAGATATGCCATTACACGAGCGATGCCAACCAGCTGAGTGGTTGTCGCCGATTTCCTACTATACGACGTCATCCTGCACCACGGCGCCCCTCGCCAGTTACTCACGGATCGCGGCCGCTACTTTCTCTCGAAGGTCGTCGATGATCTGCTCCGCTCCTCTTCAACAGAACACCAGCTCGCTACCGCATACCACCCTCAAACGAACGGCCTCACCGAACGACTCAACCGCACACTAACCGAAATGCTGGCCCTGTACGTTTCCGACGATCACCGCGACTGGGACGTCGCTTTACCGTACATCACTTTCGCATTCAACTCGTCCCGTCACGATACTGCCGGATTCTCCCCATTTTACCTTTTGTATGACCGCGACCCCACCTTGCCCTTCGACACGTTGCTACCTTCCGCAGTACAATCACCCAGCACTGGTTACGCTCGCGATGCTATTGCCTTAGACGCCCAGGCCCGAGAGGTCGCCCGTCATCGCCTCACAGTCTCGCAAGCTTCTCAAAAACGACGCTACGACCTTCGGCACCGAGACCACCATTTTTCACCTGGTTCCCTTGTCCTTCTCTGGACGCCTTCAGGTCGCGTCGGCTTGTCGGAAAAACTGCTTTCCCGTTATTCTGGTCCCTACCAGATCTTACGACAACTGTCCGACGTGACATACGAGATCGCCCCAGTCGGTCAGCCTTCAGTGTCTCCCAACGTCACCAGCGATGTTGTTCACGTCACCAGGCTCAAGCCCTATGTCCCCCCATTAAGCGACGCTCCATAACCTGCACCTGGACGGAGCTAACCCCACCGGGAGGGTGATGTTACGGTGAAGGGAAAGAAGAAGGTGACGCGAACGAGAGGAAGACGAAGACTGGCCGTTGCCTGAACGCCATATTTCTTCGCTTGTAAATATACATCCTTCTACACTCGTGGGCCTGCTTTCTTCCTGCAAAATATATATATATATATATATTGGCACATGCCATCACATGTGAGCCATTTGCTGTGGCACGTACACGCTTGGGGGTTGGAAGACGAAGAGAACGTTTTTTGTTTTGTCTGGTTCCGGTAAAGACGTTGACTTCTGGTTGTCTCAGTTGTTGCGCCCGCTACATTACTGGTGGAGGTGCTGGGTAAATGCACCATCTCTCCCAAGTTTCCGCCGTCACTCCTAGCACCTTACAGACAGCCGCAGCCTTTAGAGCAAGAAGCAGCCGCCGCCTGCAAGGACTACCACCCGAATTCGTTCCCTTGTCGTCGAGACTGGAAATAACAATGTCAACAACCACTAAAACCAGGCGAGCCAAACGTAGGATGCCTCGTATTCTCTCCCGCATGTTTTTCAAGCGCCACAGACACCCAGAGCGTTCCACGGAGACACTTTTGAAGATGTTGAAGACTGGCTGGACCACTTCGATCGGGATGCCAGCATCAACGAGTGGATGATGTTCGCAAGCTGCGGATAGCTTACTTCACGCTAGAAGGCTCTGCGGAGAAATGGTATGAGAACCATGAGGGTTCCTTTGCGACATGGCGAGAGTTTAGCCGACAGCTCTGCGATGCGTACCGCAACGCCGAAAGAGAGAGCTGAACAAGCCATCTCTTCTAGGAACCAGCGGCCCAACGAGAGTGTCGATGTTTGTCGAGGACATGCTTCATCTTTTCAGACGCGCAGACCCTGCAATGCCCGAGGAAAACAAGGTGCGACATTTAATGCGTGGAGTCGAGGAACAGATTTTCGCCGGACTCGTACGCAATCCACCAACAAATGTGGCCGAGTTCGTGAGTGAGGCAACCACGATGGAGCGTACTCTCCAGCAGCGGTCGTCCCAGTACGAACGCCACGACATCACGGCTACTGCGTGCTCTCTTGCGTCCGACAGCGAGAAGCAGGCTCTCGCAGACCGTACGAAGCGTTGTGCGTGATG